>NC_138727.1:3348580-3953580 GCF_965113295.1 Leuciscus leuciscus
GTAATCCACCGGAGAGGGACGGGGTGTCAGGAAGCTGCTTTGAGAAACCCAAAAAGATCCCCGTGTAAATACGACCTGCCCTCCCCGATAGAACTACAGCAACCTGCATGATACAGCGTAAACACATTAGCAAGCCACAACACACACACACACACACACATACACACAACACACACACCGTATACCTGTTATGCTCAGAAAAGTGACTCAACCGGTTTCTAACTTCAAAAACAAAAGATATAAAAAACGAAACAAGAAAATATATATATATAAATATATATATATATATATAAATATACGTCAATGTACAGCACGTTTCATAGAGGCATAAGTGAGATTCATCCGAATGATCGTCACCAGTCAGATGATAATAATGTGTATTTTTCTCCCATGGTTGTTTTTAAATGAAAAACAAATGCACAATGTTCACCCTGAGCGGACGACAAGCTCAAACACACACACACACACACACACACACGTACACACACTCGGTTTGCACTGTCAGAAATAGTGCTTAATAATAAGTGCTTGATTGTCTTGAACGGGAGGACGTCTCCTGCAGAGTTTGTCTTAACATCCCCATGACCCTCCGGATAGGGGAAAGAGGGGTTGCTTGGTTTTTATTTTATTTTATTTTTATTTTTTTCTTGTTTTAATACACCGAATGTCACATGGCGGACAAAAAGAAGATTGTCTACTGGTCAAAACATGCGCCTCCCTCCGGTTTCTCCTTCTTGGACTTGAGCTTGATCCGTCTTCGCAAGCGGAAATGATTCGTTTTTTGTTTTTCTTTCACCCCCCCCCCAGTGGCCAAAGAAAGGTTTACTGCGTGAGAAGTGCGAATGTGGCAAACCACGTGCCATGCAACCACCTTTCTGTCTCTGCTAAAGGACTGTGTTTTACTCCTTCCTTTACTTGTTTTTAAGTGGACGGTGAATGATTTGGATGTGTCCGTGGGAACACTGGCCATCAGGGAGTCGACTCCGGCTTCTAATCCCGTGCCAAGGGCTTTCATTAAACTGGAGAGCTGCTGTAAAACTAACTCGTAAAAACACGAGACGGACTTCTCCAGTTTGCCTGTTCGTTGTCCCAATCACACGGTGCCCAGCGAACGGACGAGGAGGAGGAGGAGGAGGGGGCGCGGGCGCGGAGCGTCGGACGTACACCATCCCTGACGCGACGTCTGCGCTCTCGCCGATAATCCTGTTTTATTTGATAAACAGTTTAGAAGTGCCTAAGAAATCTATTTTACACAGCAAGCATCTTGAGAAGATGACTTTATGTGGGGTCGGGGGTTATGAAAACACTCAAGCTAAAGCTCCCGGAATCACCAATTTGGACGGAAACGAGACGAGAAACACGTAGACGTAAATGCATTTCATACACGCACACATCATCATCATGGGTCTGTTTCATTCACACACACACACACACACACACACACACACACACACACATGGTGCGAGACTGAATCGGTAGAATGTTGATCCTGTTGACATCGGAAATGTAAAAGGACGAGCTAAATGTCTGTAACGTCACGTGACGTTTGAGTTTGGTGGACGATTGTGTTCTTCAATGTCAGGACTTGTCCGTTCTGTCGTTTTCTTACTAAACTGCATCGTTTCATGTTTTTACATTTTTTTTTAGTTGTTGTCCTGGGATAAAGTGCACACAGCCTGATTTCTGATGGGCGAAGAGCGTGTGTTTGTGCATCGATGTGAGCGTGTGCATGCCTGCGTTACCCATCCAATCAGAAACATCATGTCTTTTCATGGTGCTCAGTTAACACAGACAATCCACAGAGAGACGTTTGGTTTCGCAGGAATACGGCACTGGTCTTAGCATTTTGATTTTATTTAAATTTTTTGTATTAGGGCTTTTTTTTTCTTTTCTTTTTTCTTTTTTTTTGTCCAAAAGTTACAGTTTTAATGTAATTTTTGAAGTGGAAAGTGATTTAAATATATTTTATCGTCATTCTGTTTTGTTTTTTTGTTAAATGCTAGAACACGGAAACAATGGTGTAACCTATTTTAAAAATGAATGTAATTTATTAAGCCGGGCTTGGCTTTCGCGCGGTCGTCCTTCAAAGCGACGGCGGCCTCGGCCAATCAGGAGCCGCTTCTAGATCTCGCGCTCGGGACGTCGCGGCGCAAGCGCAGGCCGGGCTGTTAGAACTGCTTGTGTTATGTAAAAAAAAAAAATATACAAATATGTTTATTGTATAGGTAATGTTTTACCAAAAAAAAAAAAAAAAAAAAAAAAAAGCTGAAATACAACAAAAAAAAAAAAGTAAAAAAATTAAATAAAATAAAAATTCTCAGTAGTATGATAGTTATTTCATAATAATATTAAGTTGTTGCTGTGGCAACCCTAAAGTTGCGATACTAAATTTTGGTATTTTTGTAAATGATGTAATTGTTAAGTTGATTCTTTACTTTCGTTTTTTTCTTTCGTTTAGAGCACTGCAAAAGGTTAGATTGTAAAGCAGATATCGGAAACATTTCCTTGTTTATGTCGAGATTATATTACCAGGAGTAGCATTTAACAGTGTAACGTTTAAGATAGTAGTAAATACTCACCAGTTACAATAGCGTGACGTAACTTAAGAAACGTTTAACCCCCCTTTTTTTAAAATTGACAACGGATCTCAAGTACTCGTGAAGATCGTTTTTTTTATTTTATTTTTTTTTATTATTATTTATGCGAGTTGTCCTGGTTTGTCCAACAACCCAACGATTGCACTTTGATTTCCTGTAACTTGTTAAGGATGTTCATTTCAAAACTGATGCACAATTTGAATATGGTTATATATATGGCGACACAAAAATCAATGATGGTTGTTTTTATATGGCTTTAGTTGAACCGGAGAGCTAAATATTCAGTACGCATCATCTTGCATGGTATTTTATGTCAAATTTAAGAAGTTATTTTCAATTTAATCTGAGAAGCTAAAAAAAAAAAATTTAAAAAAAAAGAAATGTATTGAATGTTTCTATTTACACTATAGAGAGAAAAAAAAAAATCTGCACATGTGATGAAAGTGACGGATGTTTTGGGATCTCTGACTCCCCCAGATGAATTGTGGGACACACAAAATTGTTGACTGACGGTGAAATAAAAGCACTTTGGAATCAGTTGCTAAACTGAGCAGACACAGCGTATCCAAACACTTTGCCTTACCTTTAGTCCATTGTTTTTAAGCTTTTGTGTTTCAGAGCTATTAATATGTACTAGGGTGTCAACAGGTCTACTGAATTTACTTCTCACCTCCATCTATATATGAATATACTATACCTATAACTAAGACATGTAAGAGTTTATTATTATTATTATTATTTGGGAGCATCGCCACCGAGAGGCCGAAAGGTTTTGACGGTGTTGATGCTCTTCCCCGCTCCTGTTTTCAGTGGGATTGTGGGTATTTTTTTACGCTGTGCTGCTTGACTTCCATCAGTGATGCAGTAGCCCATCGACACGTTCACAGAGATGATAATAATACCAGAAGAAAATTATAAACCAAGCCCTCTTTGGATGATTATTAGTTTTCATGTAACCATTTTTAAATGTTTTATTTGTGCATATATATATTATGTGCTATTTTATGTCATATAGTCAAAATGTTTTTTGGTTCCAGAAAAATAGTGTAAAATCTATTGAGACAAAATGAATAAAGAAAGAGAAAAAGGATTTGGATTGTGTGTGTGTGTGTGTGTGTGTGTGTGTTATTGGATTTGCATGATCATCTGCGGTGACTCTTACATCAGAGCAAAGTTTGAGAAAAATTCATATATTTCTCTGCATTTTTGTCTTTTTCTATGTTTTACATGTTTAAATCAAGATGCATTTACTTGAGATGCAAGTGTGAAAACAAATTAACTCAATGTGAAGTGAGTTTATGCTTAAAATAAGAATAAATATGTCAATTAGTTTTGAAAACTTCACATTGAATTAAGTTTTTGAAATACATTTTTCCAGATATTCTCATTTTAAACATAAATATTTTGATCAGTTTCACAGAAAACAAGACGTCATATTTTATGTGCTTTTGCATCTTGATGTTAGAATCTTTATGCAGTTGCACTGGAAAACAAGTCAAAAATTATTAAAAAAATATTATTATAATTTTTTTTTTTTTTTTTTTTTTGATCAGAATGCGATTCAAGCTTCTTTTTGTTGGTAAAATGAATGAAAATATAATGGATATGTGTTGGAAGTTATATTTTCAGACTCTGAAGTGTTGCTTAGACTCAGTGTTTCTCCCTTAAGGAACATATTAACATATTCTCTTCAATGTATCCCTTACATTTTCTTTACTTGGATTTAAAGAAGTCTTTATAAAATATTAAATTTACCTTCATAAAACCTGCAGAAACCCTGAATAAGAACAATGGTAATACCAAGGTTTTTTTTTTAAATGGCTAACACAGTTTCAGGGAAAATGCATCAAACAAATTGAAATTTTCTGTTTCCATCCAATTGTCTTTTTACTGATAAAATTATGTATAACGGAAATACTATGCGAAATGAATATTGTGATCATAATAGCATTATCATCTGATTCCACCCTTTTAAAATGGCAGGGCATTAAAACATGATATTTAAAACTGAGTGATCTTGTATTAATTGTTTTACTCTCGGAACGAATAGTTGTTGCAAAATGTTTATGACGTTCCAAACCCTGTTTACATACTTTTCTGATGCTTTTATGGTCCTTTTTGAAGTGCATTAATTTTAATTGCTTGGGAAATAACTGTTGCACTGAAGAATAAAAGTCACACAGGATTGGAAAGTCATTAGAGAACAACGGGGCTAAAGACGCTTTTGACTTTATTCTCGTTTAAACCACTAGATGGCGCAAAAGTTCAGCTCAGCACTTTATTAAAGAAGGATTTTCTGTGGTAAAAATCAAGCTTTTAATGTTTTTTATGTGTCTATGTGGTGTTTTTAATATGCTTTAACATATGCAAAATTCATAAGTCGACACCATTGCTGAGTATTTCCTCCTTAAAACTGCAGTGAACCAAAGATGCTTTGAAATCGCTGGTGTTTCTGACGTCACAAACTACCTTGTAACCAATCAGATCAACGTGTGATCGTCAACCAGTGGATCTCTGAGCTGAGTGAGTGAGTGAGTGAGTGGAGGCGGGGCTCATTTGCATATTCATAGGGTATTTATAGAATTTGGCTGATCATTGACCAGATCGCGGACAGCTTCTGTGCTATTTTGATCTAATATTTCATGTTTTTAAAAATGTTGTAGATTTAAGTAGCAAATGGGAATCGCTAAAATTATTGAATATATTTTGAGACAAAGGTATTGTTAATGATTTTCAGTTTTGTTCAAGGTAATTAAAGCAACAGTTTTTCAATAGCAGAAGAATATGTAAAAGTATGGTATTTATGGTAGTAATAATAATGATAACATGATAATAAACAGCCGACTGACTTTTCCATTTGTTGACATGAGATGGTTTGATGGTAAATATCATATATTAAGTCGGGTGTCCACCTTAGAGATAATCATATTTATAATGAAACCATCATATTCAGAAAATATATATTAATCATATCATATAATAAAATATTTATTGTTACTACTTTAAATTAAATGATTATGGGATCTTTACTTTTTAAAATATTTTTTTTTCTGTATTTTTAAACTGCTAATATTTTAATGACAGTATTTATTGAAGAATAATGATTTTTATTTTATTTGTCAAAATAAACCGAAAATAGTACAAACTTTGCTAAAGTGATTGTTTTGAACAAGTATTAACTTAGACTTTATTAAAAAAACATATAGTTGTTATAAAGTATACTGTGTGTGTGTGTGTGTGTGTGTGTGTGTGTGTGTGTGTGTGTGTGTGTGTGTGTGTGTGTGTGTGTGTGTGTGTGTGTGTGTGTCGCCACCTCATACATTTATACGATTATTGAGCAAAATAAACCACTTTTATGATTTATTTTCATACAAAATCTGTTGTTCTATCAATGTTTAATAAACATTTTCCTGAAGGTGTGCCTTTAGCGGTTTCATTTCATCTGATTTATTTGGACAATGTATTACTTGTACAAAACTTGTTTGGATCTATACCCAGTGCTGATGCTTATACATCTGATGTGCCTCGAGCCTTTCTTATGAACGCTGTATTCCTTGACATGTGGAGATGGATCATTTATGAAGAGGTAAGAACTGCACAATATTCCTCTGTATGGGCCTGGATTACATAAAGACTTCCTGAAATATGTATGAATGCCGTTGTATTATATATTTATATATGTGGCATTTTTAAAATTAAGATAGCATGATATTCAAGCAGAACATTTGACCAGTTTGAAATACCAAAACTATATATAGTGTTTAAAATGAGCCTTTGTCGTTAGCGGAGCATGTTGATGAACTGCAGTAATCCTGCAGATGTAATGAATGGAAGTATTGAAATAGTTTGATGAACACTGCAGACTCGCGGCCTCCATCAGTGCGCACACACACACACTCACACACAATGGCCGCATCCCTGTTGCTTTCTATTTCAGGTGCTGATGCGGGCGACGCACTGTTGCCATAGGAACAGCATCATTTATTGACACGCCCCCTGCGCCGCCTCTTATTGGTCGCTCAACTCATCCTAGAACCAACCGCGCCGTAGTTAAAAGCGGAAGTCCCGCCCACCTCTCGCAACCATTGCCTTATTAAGAACAGTGGGCGTGGCTTATCGAACTCCTCCGCGCCCATTGAACGCTCACAGCATCAATCCGCTATAAAACTCCTATCCTCGCGCCGAGACTGTGTGTTCTGGCTTCAGAAGGTCTCCACCCGAGAGTATGGCGGTTGAAGATGCCGTAAGATGCAGAGTAGTGTGCATCTTCTATTCTGGGATGCATCAGGGAGGGGACGCGTGATGTGTTCAGCGCTTGTATGCACGCACAGAGGTGATTTCTTCTTCACGCATCTGTCGGGTTCTGGCTCTTCTACATGGTTACGGATGCCATGAAGCCCGCGCGTTGGCTCTTTGCGCGCTTCTGTTATTTGTCTCTATGGTGAGTGTAACACAGCCAGCCATGGCTCCTGGTCTGCTCGACTTCTGCGATATTCAATGCAAGTTTCCCATCGCTTCTGATCGGCTCGGACACTGTTAGCTGGTTCCTTTACGCGCGTCACTCGGTTCGGTTCTGTGCGCAATGCGCGAGTATAAGGTGGTGGTGCTCGGCAGTGGAGGGGTCGGGAAATCTGCGCTCACGGTCCAGTTCGTGACCGGGACCTTCATCGAGAAGTACGACCCGACCATCGAAGACTTCTACCGTAAGGAGATCGAGGTGGACTCGTCGCCATCGGTGCTGGAGATCCTGGACACGGCCGGTACCGAGCAGTTCGCGTCCATGCGGGACCTGTACATCAAGAACGGCCAGGGCTTCATCCTGGTCTACAGCCTCGTCAACCAGCAGAGCTTCCAGGACATCAAGCCCATGAGAGACCAGATCATCCGGGTCAAGAGGTAAGACACTAAACCACTGCATTGCATTGCAATCAATGATGGGAATAGCGTGGTGTTCTTTGAGGAACCGTATTACCCATTGTTACAGTTGTTCGTAGCATGTTTTGCCATGGTACACATTAAAGTACCGTGGTATATTAGCTTGTCAGTTTAGAGGTAAGAGACGCGAGGCTCCTTCTTTTGACAAAATCACTGCATTGTATTGCAATAATCAATGATGGATATGAATACCATGGTATTCTTTGCATGGTATTACCGCCTAATACCATAATTTTAACACTAGTTGAACTCCATGATGTGCATATCATAGTATCAATACTATAATTTTACCATGACACTGCCACAATATTTGAATTTGTTTATTTTTGTAAATTAAAGGTGAATAGCAATAAACCTACAGAAAATAATGGCGTCTCCCATGCAAATATTAAAGTAGCTTGTGATACTTTCATTTTACCATGGTATTACCACAGTACTTTTTTATAAGCACCTTTTTATGACTTATATTAATATAATAAGCATTCAATACCACTGTTTACACACTGTATATTACTGTGTACTTCAGTACTTTGAGGTAAAAGCAGTAAACTCAACGAAAATGATGGTATTACCATGTAAATATTGAAGTGCCATGGTATTAATAGCATGTGATACGGTCATTTTACCATGGTTCTGCCACAGTTCTTTCTTGTAAATGCAAGGTAAAAACAAAAAGGTAAAAGAAGACAGAAAACGACGGTATAAACACGTTTTTTTGACATGCACTATGGTAAATATTAAAAGTACCATGGTATTAGCATCTTATACCATCATTTTACCAGGGTACTGTGACAGTACTTTGTTTGTAAGTGTTATATAAATGTAGTAATCATTCTGTATCATGTTACACACTGTATTAAAGAACCCTAATTTTACCATGGTACTGATGAGTCTGTAAAGCCGGTAGTTTGTCTTCTCTGAGCGAGGTGAACTTTCCAAGGTTTTCCCAGTTAAGAAGATGGAAACACTGTCTGTGTGTGTGTGTGTGTGTGTGTGTGTGTGTGTGTGTGTGTGTGTGTGTGTGTGTGTGTGCGTGTGCGTGTGTGTGTGTGTGTGGAATAATATGACGCTGCCGTTAATAATAAGTCCAACGGGAGGCAGCGTCTGTTATAATCTTTCCGTAGTTTAACCTAAGGCCTAGAAACAGATGCTGTATTGTTTGTGGTTTTTTTCCACATTGACTCATAACAGAGGTTTGAACACACACACTGCTTTCATAAACAGGACCTACAGAACAATTATAAAGCGAGCGTGAGGTAAAGCACAAAGAGACAAAAGATTCATCACTGAAGCTGCAAAACCTGAAAGGCCTGAATTATCCTGTCAGAACCTTGAGTGAGAAAAGCTTTTAAAAAGCTCTTATTTATGCACTTTATGTCTTCTGGCATTTTCTGTCTATTCAGATGTGTGTGGTTGATCGTGACAAATACAGTAACTGTTGCATTTGAATAGCAAAAGCACCCTTAAAAATCGCCTGATGGTGTCATTATGAACAATAGTGGAGAGGTTTAGTGGCGGTCAGTAACCGGACACTTTACCACAGTAATCAAGTCATGACATCAATGCACATTTCCCTGAAAATATCATATATAAAGAGTTTATTTTATTTTTTTGCATGCACGATTTTGCCATATTTGAATGCTGCAACTTGACATCTTTGATGCAGAACATCCTGAAAGTCTTTTGTAACTTGCGCTTGGACTGATTTGATGCGGGATAGTTTATAAAGCATGAAGCACAGCCCATATTTAGTTATTTTTGTGCATGTTGGGGTTCAGCAATTGTAGCAACTGTGCATTAATGCATCTTACTTGCTAAATAAACAAATAAATGCATTATTAAATAAATGAATTGTAGTGCTGAGCGCTATATATGAGATGTGACACTTGCACAACTCTGTGAAATCACTTTAAGTAAAAATGCATTAGATAAATGTATAAATCGGGTCTGAGGGAAGGTTGAAGTTCATGTTGAGATTCCCGGCCATTAAGCACATTATATATATTTTTTGCAGCTTTATCTCTCGCATTATGAATTGAATTGGCACGGTTTTATGCCAGAACCTGCAGAAAGATATGTGAAGCTCTGGCACAGGTTGTTAATCTGCAGACACATGCTGAGACGGCTGATGATAACTACAGTATCGCTGGTGAGATTTGCACACTCACCACAATATAAATGAGATTGTGTGCCGGTGGAAGCCAAAGAAACATCACAACTGCATTAGCGCGCACTAACCCGAAGACTCGCTGGACTTTTGGCAGCGAGACCCTGGGAAGAGGAAATGTGGGCGGACCCGTCGCTCTTCTGCTTTCCGTCTAATGTGAAACACTCTTCAATGAATTTAGATTAAAAAACACATCCATGTATTCAATTAAACTACAGCAGGTGTTTAAACACACGGCCCACACACAATCTGTGCGCTGCTTCACAGGATCTGCCATGCTAAAAATGTGTGCAATTCTGTGAAAGCATTTACATGTTGTAAAATGTGTTATGCTAATGGGTATCTAAAAGCATTATTGAATTAATTTGAAGGAAATGCGTAAATGTGTTAATGACATTCAGACTCCCTTCAGACAGAACTTGTATAACATTTATTATATTAATTGTGTGTGCTTTGAAAGAAGTCTTCTGCTCACCAAGACTGCATTTTTAAAAATAAAAAATACAGTAAAAATAGTGAAATATTATTACAATTTAAAATAACTGTTTCTATGTGAATATATAGTAAAATGTAATTTATATCCGGTGATCAAAGCTGAATTTTCAGCATCATTACTCCAGTCTTCAGTGTCACATGATCCTTCAGAAATCATTCTAATATGATGATGCTCAAGAAACATTAATGATTATTATCAATGTTGAAAACTTCATATTTTTGGGGAAATTGTGATATATTTTTATTTTTCAAGATTATTTGATGAATAGAAAGTTCAAATGAACAGCATTTATTTGAAATATAATCTTTTGTAACATTATAAATGTACTTTACCTGTGCATTGGTTTATGATTTCCTGTAGTCATTACAACTTCTGTTTATATCTGATTGCATTTAGGCGTTTTTAATGCAACAGCGCGTCTAATGCCAGCTTTGTAAAGTAAATGTTGTGATCGTGGATTGGATGATGGTGTACCTGTGTCCCACGAGACCTTCCTTCTTGGAAGATGAGATTGTGTTCCTGAGGGAAACCTGCTGTTTGAGCCCATAGACATTGACATTTCACACTCATCTGAAATCAGTTTTGTGGGAGTGTTTTTCCTATTCTCCTAGCTCTGAAACACATGGAAAAGCATGTCCTGGAGAGAGTGTGTAGGGAACGGGAAGGCCGCTGAAGATGATGATTGCTTTTTAACCTGCTCCAATTTACTGTTCGCTCCACTGCACTGCTGCGACCGCGAGCAAAGCTGCGGCGTATTAACATGAACTCATCTGTCTTCATTTGTGTTTCACTCTGAACAGAAGATTTCCTCTATTTCTCTACACCGAGAGTGATTATGTATGTTGTACGACTTTAAAATTGGTTTGGCTACTTTTCTACCTTTTACTTGCACTGTGACCTTTTACTTGATGAATAGCGCTTGTATTTTCACATCAGTTCAGGTACTTTATACTATTTAAATACAACCTATTATGCCCTTTATCAAAGTCTTGATGTTGTTTTTAGGCTATACTAGAACAGGTTTTCCTGCTTGAATGTTGATTATTTTCCTCATATTCTCCATTGTTGCAGCTCCTCTCTTCCCAGTCTATCAGTAACGCTATGTTTACTTTCTGTCTCTATGAAGCCCCTCCTTCTGAAAAGCACACTGTGCTCTGACTGGTCGGCTGGATCAGTGTGTTGTGATTGGTCGAGCGCTTTGAGTGTGTTTGGGAAATGTCCCTCCCCTTCCCATAACCGCCAGTTTAAAACACTACTAACTAACTCAACCAGGCCCCGCGCCTTTATTCTGCGCATTAATTATTATAATGTGGAATATTGTGAGTGTTCGTTCCCGGATAAAACTCAAGACTACAATGGAGCTCTTCAGGGAGCTCAGAAACAGTGACACTGATATAGAGAAGAACTCCCGCTGGAGGGACTTTGGAACTTTGCAGAGCTTTTTCATGCTCAAACAAGAAGCGGATCTTTTTGCGGCAGTATAAATCTTTATTAACCAAAACTCAAAACCCTCAGAACTGAACTGACAAAGAACAGGCTTAAATAGACCAAACAAACCAATCAATGAAACAATCCACAGGTGAAACTGATAATCAATCAATGAATAACCAAGGTATCTAACTGAAACACAGGAAACTGAACTAAACACACGTGAAACAGGAAATGGAACTAAACAAATGTGAAACGGAACTAAACACATGAAACAGGAAACGGAACTAAACACATGTGAAACACCGGAAACGGAACTAAACACAGGAAACGGAACTAAACACATGTGAAACACAGGAAACAGAACTAAACACATGAAACAGGAAACGGAACTAAACACACGTAAACACAGGAAACGGAACTAAACACAGGAAACGGAACTAAACACACGTAAACACAGGAAACAGAACTAAACACAGGAAACGGAACTAAACACATGTGAAACACAGGAAACAGAACTAAACACAGGAAACGGAACTAAACACACGTAAACACAGGAAACGGAACTAAACACAGGAAACGGAACTAAACACACGTAAACACAGGAAACAGAACTAAACACAGGAAACGGAACTAAACACACGTAAACACAGGAAACAGAACTAAACACAGGAAACGGAACTAAACACATGAAACAGGAAACGGAACTAAACACACGAAAACACAGGAAACAGAACTAAACACAGGAAACGGAACTAAACACATGTGAAACACAGGAAACCGAACTAAACACAGGAAACCGAACTAAACACACGTAAACACAGGAAACAGAACTAAACACAGGAAACGGAACTAAACACATGTGAAACACAGGAAACATAACTAAACACAGGAAACGGAACTAAACACACGTAAACACAGGAAACAGAACTAAACACAGGAAACGGAACTAAACACATGTGAAACACAGGAAACAGAACTAAACACATGAAACAGGAAACGGAACTAAACACACGTAAACACAGAAAACCGAACTAAACACAGGAAACCGAACTAAACACACGTAAACCAAGGAAACGGAACTAAACACAGGAAACGGAACTAAACACACGTAAACACAGGAAACAGAACTAAACACATGAAACAGGAAACGGAACTAAACACACGTAAACACAGGAAACAGAACTAAACACAGGAAACGGAACTAAACACACGTAAACACAGGAAACAGAACTAAACATGTAAAACAGGAAACAGAACTAAACACACGTAAACACAGGAAAGCGAACTAAACACACGTAAACACAGGAAACGGAACTAAACCCAGGAAACGGAACTAAACACACGTAAACACAGGAAACAGAACTAAACACATGAAACACAGGAAACAGAACTAAACACATGAAACAGAAAACGGAACTAAACACACGTAAACACAGGAAACAGAACTAAACATGTAAAACAGGAAACAGAACTAAACACACGTGAAACACAGGAAACAGAACTAAACACACGTAAACACAGGAAACAGAACTAAACATGTAAAACAGGAAACAGAACTAAACACACGTGAAACAGGAAACAGAACTAAACACATGTGAAACACAGGAAACAGAACTAAACACATGAAACAGGAAACGGAACTAAACACACGTAAACACAGGAAACAGAACTAAACATGTAAAACAGGAAACAGAACTAAACACACGTGAAACAGGAAACAGAACTAAACATGTAAAACAGGAAACAGAACTAAACACACGTGAAACACAGGAAACGGAACTAAACACACGTGAAACACAGGAAACGGAACTAAACACACGTGAAACACAGGAAACGGAACTAAACACACGTAAACACAGGAAACGGAACTAAACACAGGAAACGGAACTAAACACACGTAAACACAGGAAACAGAACTAAACAAAGGAAACGGAACTAAACACATGTGAAACACAGGAAACAGAACTAAACACATGAAACAGGAAACGGAACTAAACACACGTAAACACAGGAAACAGAACTAAACATGTAAAACAGGAAACAGAACTAAACACACGTTTTGTTTCCTGTGTTTCACGTGTGTTTAGTTCCGTTTCCTGTGTTTCACGTGTGTTTAGTTCTGTTTCCTGTGTTTCACGTGTGTTTAGTTCTGTTTCCTGTGTTTCACATGTGTTTAGTTCCGTTTCCTGTGTTTCACGTGTGTTTAGTTCTGTTTCCTGTTTTACATGTTTAGTTCTGTTTCCTGTTTCACGTGTGTTTAGTTCTGTTTCCTGTGTTTCACGTGTGTTTAGTTCTGTTTCCTGTGTTTCACGTGTGTTTAGTTCTGTTTCCTGTGTTTCACGTGTGTTTAGTTCCGTTTCCTGTGTTTCACGTGTGTTTAGTTCTGTTTCCTGTGTTTCACATGTGTTTAGTTCCGTTTCCTGTGTTTCACGTGTGTTTAGTTCTGTTTCCTGTTTTACATGTTTAGTTCTGTTTCCTGTTTCACGTGTGTTTAGTTCTGTTTCCTGTTTTACATGTTTAGTTCTGTTTCCTGTGTTTCACGTGTGTTTAGTTCCGTTTCCTGTGTTTCACGTGTGTTTAGTTCTGTTTCCTGTTTTACATGTTTAGTTCTGTTTCCTGTTTCACGTGTGTTTAGTTCTGTTTCCTGTTTTACATGTTTAGTTCTGTTTCCTGTTTCACGTGTGTTTAGTTCTGTTTCCTGTGTTTACGTGTGTTTAGTTCCGTTTCCTGTTTTACATGTTTAGTTCTGTTTCCTGTTTCACGTGTGTTTAGTTCTGTTTCCTGTTTTACATGTTTAGTTCTGTTTCCTGTTTTACATGTTTAGTTCTGTTTCCTGTGTTTCCTGTGTTTAGTTCTGTTTCCTGTTTTACATGTTTAGTTCTGTTTCCTGTTTTACATGTTTAGTTCTGTTTCCTGTGTTTACGTGTGTTTAGTTCCGTTTCCTGTTTCATGTGTTTAGAACTAAACATGTAAAACAGGAAACGGAACTAAACACGTGAAACACAGGAAACGGAACTAAACAGACGTGAAAGGAAACGGAACTAAACACATGAAACAGGAAACGGAACTAAACACACATGGACACAGGAAACGGAACAAAATGATTTTCATACCTTTATTCTTAATCTTTGATGTTGTTTTATCCTTTTTTATGTTCTGTACTCTTCCAGCAGTTTAGTTTCTGAACATTGTGTCTCATTCAGTCAGTTTGGACTTTACTCAGCCTGTAATTTCTGACAGACATCTTTATTTTGGGATCTAAAAAAAAAAAAAAAAAACGTTCCCCTTTTTGTTTTCATTAACAACTAGGTTCCTTTGTTTCGCTCTGAATCAGCGTGTGGCCTGACCAGCATTTCTGGCCAAAAGCATCCCAGCATGCATTGCTTCCAGCAGGGTCTCTGGAGACATCACATCTGTTTTTGTGTTTCTAAGCGCCGGGGGTCGAGCCGTTACTGGGCAACTGCGCCGGCGAGGACTTCAATGCGTTGGACAGAGCAATGCAGCCGTCACTTTCTGACAGACGGACAGTGAAATCAAGTGTTTTAAATCCCTCAGTGCCTCATCACAATCATTTCACACTCGAAACAGTTCCTCTCTATAAATTGCATTAGGCACTTTTTTTTTTTTTTACTTGACTTGCTTAATTCCTGTAGCGAATCAAGCTAAAGCAACACCAATAAACTTTAGCCATTTCCATCATTAAAGTGCATGATTAAATCTATTTGATGCATTGCATTATTTGATTGTAAATTACCCCAGTGTGGTTCAGTCTAATGCGTGTGCTGTGACGCGTGGTTTCAGGCAATAAGCAATGCATGCGCACGGTAGCATGAAAGAATAATTAGCTATTGAGCCGCTGTCAGATACTAAACTGGTAAATGCACCTTGTCATCTGCATGTGCAGCTCATGGATTCATCATAATCTCTACGGTCAGTCTTTAAGAGCCGACGCTCATGCTTCAATGATCCTCTAATAGATGTTTGGGTCATGAAAGGCTCGCGCTTCGTTAAACTCCAGGGTAATTACATTCACTTAACTAGTGCTTCTGTGTTTGTTATCTTGTCACTGTATTAAATTATTTTAATCACTTGGACATTAAGATGATAATGCATGGCATGACATTGTGGAAAATGTCGCCGAGCAGCATTAGGAGACTGAACAACAACAACAGTTTGCGTATAAATATATATATATATATATATATATATATATATATACTGTATATATTTATTTATTTATTTATTTATAAATTATAAAATTAGAATATTATATTTAGTAGGCCTGTCATATCGATTAATTGCGATTAATCGCATCTATATATACAGACACGCACACTCACAAACATATACAGTATATAAATATAATAATATATATATATATACACGCATACTGTATATACACAAACTTTTGTTAGATGCGATTAATCGCGATTAATCACGATTAATCGATTTGACAGCACAAATATATATATATATCATTTAAAAAATAATTTATATATATATAATATTCTTAATTTAATTACATTTTAAATGAATTTGATATGTATTTAATTTTAATATATTTGACTGTATATATATATATATATATATATATATATATTATGTTTATATTATGGAATATTATATATCTCAAATTATTTTTATATTAGGAAATCATTTTAAATAAATCATTAAAATGTATTAAAATCACAATATTATGTATGTATATAATAATAATTGTGTGTGTGTATATATATATATATATATATGTATATATAGACAGATATTTAAAAACATAACAGTTACATATCATTAGTTTTTTTAATAACTATGATAATTATAATTAAAATCATGCAGGAATCTTTCTTAGAGCACATATGAAACTAAACGCAGATCAAAACGCAGACATTAGATGTGTTAGTCGTTCTGCCGCTGAGACCAGAGCCGATCCTGACCTCCCTGGGGCCCTAAGCAAAATTCTGTTTAGGGGCCCTCATACCTGACCCGTGAGCCATGAACCATTTGCCATTGCCACACAGTCACACCTGACACCCCAGTGTTCCCACTACAATCCCTCCTTTAACTAGTTGTAGCGAAAATGTAATTCCTGATATCAGAAGACATTGTTACTAGTAAAAAGTTCATTCTTAATATCAAGAATTCACATTTTAAATAGTACAAATTGAATTATTGATATCAAAAATGCATAATTATCCTGTGAATGAATAAAAGCTAAAATGGCGCCATAGCATGTCACTGTGTTTTAAATGATAAAAGTAATTCTTGATACTCTTGATTCTTGATGGTTATTATTTACTGAGGGATGTGCATCCATATTGACCAGAATCTCCAGCCAATCAACATTTTAAATTCAATGGAGCCTATCAATAGTCAATGTCAATACATTGCTTTCCATATTGCATTTGGGCAGAGTTGTAACTAAACCTTGACTGAGCGACTAGATAATCATCGTCTTGTTTTAAAACTATAATGAGGAGTGCCATCACGCCCGTAGTGTACTGGTCCTGACTCCTGACTCACAACAGATGTTTCTGCTGGAAAGTGCGCGTTTCATTTCATGCATGTGCATATGATATGATCGCATGTTAACGCGCGACGCGGTTATCTTTTCCGAGCTGCAGTTTATAAACAAACACCGTTGTCCTTTGTCGTTTATTAAACATAATAAATCAACTCACATCAACTTAACTTTAGCCTACTGTTCTTTGCTGACATCAAACTTTGAGAGGAGAGTCACAAGTCTGCCTGATAACTGTTCCTGCAATGAACTCTTATGGTGTTGTTTTCTCTCTCTTTTCGTGACCAGAAGGATAGTTCCGCTTCATTTTCTCATCGATATTGTAAACATTGATTGACGCGCTTTGACACGAGGGGGAGGCGGGGCCTTGAGTAATTTGCGGGGCCCTACGCACTTTGTGTAGTGTGCGTATAGGGCTGATCGGCTCTGGCTGAGACTGATGGGATATTTGTTTTGAGGAAAGTAGTTCACTTCGCTGAACGTGTCGCTTCATAAACTGGCTGAATATGTAGTATTTTTCTCCGCCAGCTTTATTGCTATGGCATTTATATTGCTATTCTTCATCAGCAGTGCTTAAAATGTGTACAAACTGAATGTACAGCATTCAAAATAACGATTAATTTCCATCATAATTCGTTCAATGACAAGCTTTCAACTTAAAAGTCTGGATTTCCCGCATGGTGAACACCATCACACACTCGAGCTGAAGCAGCATATGTTCATGAGTATGACACAGTCTCTCCCAGACCTGCTCAAACATGCGTCGAACTCAGACTCAGACTTCAGACGTCCCTTGTGTCAGTCAGGCTATAAATAGCGTTTCTCCTGCTCGCCACCAATAGATGACATTTCATCTGTGCCTCTTACCTCCCACTCACCGTTCACACTCTCGCTCCGCAACGTCCCGCTAGTGTGTCGAGGAACATTAGCTGAGGCTGGTGGAATGCTAGATGTGATAACATGATGTGAATGATGTGAATGATGCTCATTGCCATTGCAGAACGAGACGTGATTGTCTGGTGCTTCATAAATAATGCTGAACCGTGTCAATCAAACTCCAGCGAGCTCCAGAAGCCCTGCTGTCTTCACTGAACTCCTGCTCCTGTTAAACATCACTGTTGGCATTCACTACTGACAGAATCACAGTATTTACATCGTGCAATCAGAGTATTAACATCGTGCAATCCATGCACAGCAAATAATATATACTGTATACACTGTGGGATTGGTAGAAGTCTCTTCTGCTCACCAAGGCTGCGCTTATTTGATAAAAGAAATACATTAAAAATTGTGAAATATTTTTACAATTTTGATTAACTGGTTTCTATTTTAATTTATTTTAAATTTTAATTTATATCCTGTGATCAAAGCTGAATTTTCAGCATCATTACTCCAGTCTTCAGTGTCACATGATCCTGCAGAAATCATTATAATATGATGATTTGCTGCATTTCTGATTATTATCAATGTTGAAAACATATTTTAATAGAAACTGTGATACATTTAATTTTTCTTTCATTATTTGATGAATAGAATGTTTATTTGAAATAGAATCTTTTGCAACATTAGATCAATTTAATACTGAGCCCAAATTTTTGAGCGGCAGTACGGGCCAATATTTCGTCTTCTGTCGGTATACTTAAAGGGATACTTTAGGATGCTTTTAATAAAGCAACTTGGATCAAATTTAATATTGTTCTGTGATGCGTACAGCATTTAAACTAAATTCATGATTGAAACGACACTCGCCACGTGTTTCTAGAAATGAAACAAGTCTTTCCAGGCACATTTTTCTTTTCATTTTTATGAGCCAGTTTCTCCTATTTGTCCTTAAAGCAGAAAACATTGAAGACCTCCATCTGTTTATAAAGACACACTAAATTGTGCTTTTACAAGAATGCATATACAATGGAAGTCTATGGGGAAATTGTTGTTTGAAAGTAAGACTTAAACGTGTGTATGTATTTTTATGCTAGAATAAGAGACATACATTTATTGATTGATTTATTTGCTTGCATGCTTTCTTTCTTAAAGGGATACTAAGGGATACATTAAGCGGTGTATCATTAGAAACCCGGTATATTTTAGAGTGACTGTGCTTCCCTCCCTCATGTCCCCCTGAGACCAGAGATTTCTGTATTGTGTGTCTGGAAAAAAACCTCAGATGACGCAAAAATCATCATTTAGCGACATCTCAGGCTTTTGTGTCCAGAGGCGAGAGACTACAGCCAGTAGGAGGAGCTCGTCCCGCATGTCTTCAACCCGCCCATAGGGGGATCTCACCATAAAACACCGTCTTTTCAGTTTCAAGTCGACTAGTCACCTAGCTGTATAATTTCCTCCGATACTGCCCTCTGTAACCGGTAGGCGTGGCTTGGGAGTGTCCTCGTAGGGCAGCGAAGCAAGTGCATTCTGGGAGTTGTAGTCTTTCATCCACATGAGCCAAAAATAAATTTTCTGGCTTTTCTCAGTCTAGAAGGCTCCAACTTCTAAAATAATTTCACATTTCGACTACATAAATGACCCAATTTAAATACACACTCATCTTCCCAGTGGTGAAATATCCCTTTAATACTTGATAAATATACTTGGTCTGAAGATCATGATCCTGATTGCTGGAAAAGAGCAGTGATGATCTGAGATCTTCACTCTTCATCACTCTCTACAGTCACTATGATCTTCCTTTATTTAGAGCTGATATGAAACGCATACTCCTCCGCTCTCTGTGTTAAACACTGGGAGTGTGTTTCATGACTCAACAGCCCCGGACACACACTTCTCTGAAGACACTAGTTTTTCAGCTGCAGGATCTGACAGATCAATAGCTCTGACTCAGAGTCTGTGGAGGGAATGATTCAGAGTCAGTCCAGGATCAGCGACACACACACACACACACACACACACACACACAGAGAGAGCTAGTGTACCATTGCAAAGAAGACAAATACATTTGCATCATCTTTAATGATTTTGACCTCAGGTATCGGATGGTGGTCAATAACTGGAGTGAAGTGCTCTCGTATTAACTCCCATCAATCTTGGTAAAGAAAACACATTGAACAGTTTCACCTGGAGCAAATTATTCATCAGATATTGGTGCATTTTACCAATGATGATTATTGTGCTTGAATAAAACATTTTATTTTTATTTACAATTTTTTAATAAAACCTTGTTGGAAAGTGTTATGTATTTGTTTAGGGACAATTGCATGCACACTGTACAGCTTAGGAAGATTTGTTTGGTCATTGTATTTCTAGTTCAATTATTATGAGTAATTCAATGTTATAACTATAACTTTTTGACCAGTAGTTGTCGCTCTTGGTCTGAAGATTATTTGACCCCATTTTGGTGAAATTTGGTTAAAATCATTAGGAGAAACATGGATCGACGGAAAATAGCGTCAACGAGAGAAAGACGTTAAAATATTATTTTTCATATTCCAGTTTAATGTTTAAAAATAAGTCAGTCATTGGTAGTTTGACTTCCTGAAGAATGAATGAGACGTTTCCAACACTGTTCTGTTTTGTCAACTGTTGACTCAACCAATGACATGAGTTTGGGGGCGGGACTATCCGTTTGCCTGACCAATGGCAGACGAGAGCCAAAGGTGCAGTAGGGCTATCAGGGAAACCTGTTTGGAAACTGTTATTGCTCTTAGTGCTGAAATGCCACATCTTTCACTCACTATCGTGTCATGTGCATTCACAGGTATGAGCGTGTGCCCGTGATTCTCGTGGGAAACAAGGTGGACCTGGACAACGAGCGCGAGGTTTCGTCAAGCGAGGGTCAAGCTCTAGCTGAGGAATGGGGCTGTCCGTTCATGGAGACATCAGCCAAGAGCAAAACCATGGTGGACGAACTGTTCTCAGAGATCGTGAGGCAGATGGACTACGCCTCTCAGCCGGATAAAGAAGACCCGTGCTGTTCCTCCTGCAATATACAATAACCCTCGCAATCAGGATCCACATGGAGATCACCGCAAAACTGGTGCATCCGTTCTCATGCACACGTCAAGGCCGTCTACACACTGGAGAACGCTGCCGATCGGTTGATTTACATGGGAACGCTGCGATGCAAAGATGCTAAAGTGATATTGCAGCGTGCACACAAAAGTTGAGAAAATGCATCTTTGAGCAATGCTGCAAATACATTGATTTCAACAGGAATGGAGCATTGCGTTGACGTAGATGAAAAAAACGTAAAGTATTGTTGGGGTGTTCGAGCAAAAGTTTAGATACATTTAACATTTAGGCAAAGATTCAGATCTTGTGATTTCAATGGGAATGGTGCATTGCAAAAAATAAATAAAAAAATACGCAAGGGTTTGCGAAAGCTGTGCAAAAAAAAAAAAAATAGAGAATTGTAACTTTTGGGGAATGCTGCAAATCCATTGATTTTAATTGCAATGATGCTTTGCAAAGACGTAGATAAAATACATTAGGGTTTGCGAAAGCTGTGCAAACCAACCTTGAGTAATTCTATTAGACAAAGCTTCAGATATATTGATTTCAATGGGAATGGTGCATTGCACACAAAAAAACACGCAAGGGTTTGCAAAGAAATGTAGAGAATTTTAGCTGTATATCTATTGATTTGAATTGGAATGATGCTTGGAAGGGTTTACGAAAAACGTGCAAAAAAAACATTGAGAAATGTGACTTTTAGGCGATGCTTCATCAGATCCGTTGATTTTAATGCAGCTTTGCAAAACCGTAGATGAAAATGCAAACCTTGTTTGCGACAATTCTGCAGATAAAAGTTGAGAAAACAACATTTTTCCGCATCCGTCGAGCTCCTGGCATCTCGAGTGAGTTTGCATTTTCCCCGCGTATGAACCCATGTTTCCTGCAAACGCAGCTTTCTTCAGTGTGTAAACGCCTTAAAGGGATGGTTCGGAGTAAAATCAACCTAGGGTCCTTTGCACCATGACCTCGAGCCAAACACCCCCCAGAAGCCTTTTTCCCCTTGGTTGAACATTATTAAAGTTAGAGCTTATTTAGAGACATCAGCCGGATGGTTTAGTGCAGGCGCTAATGGATCCAAGGCTGTATCTCGTAAATTACCCCACTAATAATGTCCAGAATGGTACCAAACTTCTACAGTAGTACAAATAGGTTCTGTACTCATAAAACGAGGCATTGGAAAGTTTGTAAGTACATCAGGAGTTTATTTAAATAACACTTGCCTGATGGCTAATGCTACCGCTAACCCGGACGTCGACGTCACTTCACTTAGTTGGGAAAAGCACGTAAAAGTCCTGGCAGAAAGCGATGCATAAGGATGTAGTGTAACGACAAATTATTATTTTTTCCGAAGTGTTTGACAACTTAGTGTTAACTTGCAAACTGGTACTACCAACAAAATATTAGTGCAATCCTGGAACTGGGCGTCGTTACACTACATCCTTATGCATCGCTTTCTGCCAGGACTTTTACGGGCTTTTCCCAACTAAGTGAAGTGACGTCGACGTGCAGGTTAGCGATAGCATTAGCCATCAGGCAAGTGTTATTTAAATAAACTCCTGATGTACTTACAAACTTTCCAATGCCTCGTTTTATGAGAACAGAACCTATTTGTACTACTGTAGAAGTTTGGTACCATTCTGGGCATTATTAGTGGGGTAATTTACGAGATACATCATTGGATCCATTAGCGCCTGCACTAAGCCATCCGGCTGATATCTCTAAATAAGCTCTAACTTTAATAATGTTCGACCAAGGGAGAAAAGGCTTCTGGGGGGTGTTTGGCTCGAGGTCATGGTGAAAAGGACCCTAGGTTGATTTTACTCCGAACCATCCCTTTAATTATGATCAATTAATTGACAAGAAACAAAAAAAAAATAGGTTAAAGGGGTTATAAAAATGACTCAAGGTTACATACTTGAGTCTTTCTTTTCTCCGCATGTTTTCGACACGTTCATTCAGAGTTTGACGCTGTTCGTCCGAGACTCATTTCGTTTGCACATATAGAACCCGATGTCTTAAACTGCCATTACTTTAATAAAGAGCCAGAATGAGCTAGTTTTGTTCTTCCAAACGGCCCCACTGTCGTCGGGCGAACGGGACGTTTCCTCCGAGGGACTATCAGACGTCCGGGTTTGAGATATTGAGAGATGTCGATGAGGGATCGATGCGTGTCCCGTTGCAGTTTGAGGGACATTTTCTTTTGAGGAAGCCAAATAGGATCCTGAGAAGCACTTTTCTTTTGTACCGTCGTTGTTCATTTTGATTTACGAAACCGCTGGGAATATTCAGCTGGTTATGTTGTGGTTTTTCAGTTATAACACCTCGATATAGAATGTTGCAAATTCTGAATTATGTATTTTGTAATAATGTAGTGAAACAATCATGGGACTTGCTTTAGATTAGACTGTAAAGCTTTGAATCGGGCAGGAACAGTATTTCGTGAAACGCAATCGGCACTTTCCATGAAAAGGGTCTCGTTACTTTTTTTAAGCAATAAAGACAAACAACTAGTTGATATGTTAGATAAACACTTATGTAACATACAAATCAATTTTAAAGAGCCTTTAAAATGGTGATTTTGGCCTGTTGCACCTCACATGTCTTCACTATTGAGCAATTAAAAATAATCATATTGATATTCGGTTAAATGTGGGGGTTTGGGGGGGGGGGGGGGTAATATTATTTAAAAATAGGTCACAATTAAAAAAAAAAATTCTACATTTAAAATTTCTTTTACATTTCATTAAATACATTTTAAATGTATTCTAGTTATTGAAGAAATTTAATTTAAATTAATTAAATAAATCAGCTCATATACTGTAATATTGAGGTGGACGGACACGATTCTCTGTTTTGAACCCTATTTGTGGAAAGTACCCATTAATCTTGAAGCCTGTACTAGATGTGATTGTTAATTTAATGATATTGTGGAACAGGAATAATCATAATGCAGTCAAACCTCATGAATGTTGTACAGAAACACGAGGAGGAAAACAATTATAGTGGCTAACTTCATCAGTTCCTCGATTCATCTGCTTTGAGCAAATATGACAGGAATAATAATAATAATAATAGAAAAATCATTTTATCATACCTTTCTCAGGAGAGTTACAGGCTACCAAATCTGTTATTAAAGTTTATGAGGATATGTTTTTTTTTGGTTTTTTTTTATTCTGTTTATTTAATCATTAGAGTATAAGATAATAATGTTTTCTTAATCTATATTGTCGTTTGGTCTTTTTTTTTTTTTTGGTATTACAGAGCAATTCTTATTCAGACCATCACGTCTGTGATCCGTAAGATCATCCAGAAATGTAAAAATGTGTAAAAAAAAATGTCAACAAAAAAAAATGTATTGAAACCAATTCAAGATGGTTGTGTGTAGTTTATAAAAAAAGATGCCAAACTTAGAGTATGTTGATTTAGCGGTCATATGCATGGCTAAAACATCATTATTTGTCAATATTACTGCAGATGAGACTAAAAAAGCGGAATAGATGCACACAAAAACACACACACACACACACACACACTCAACGGCCCTGGACGATCTATGGGTGAATCTGCCTTGCCATGTGAACTAAGGGTTTGCCTTTTTAACTTTCATCATTGATCTTATATTTTTTTAAGTGAACATTTACCCTCTCCCATGGTAAATGGATTGTGAATACGGTTTCATTCAACACGACAATAAAAACATCTTATTCACAGATGTGGACGCAGGTTTGAGTTTGTCTGCAAGAGCCAGTCGTCGTTTTCATGCTCATTATCTGAGAAAGCCTGTGATTTGAGCTAAAGATGCTCAATATGAGTCTATATTGTGGTCAGATTTTATTCCCGAGTTTACGGACCACGTTCAAAGTCGTTCAGCTCCGTCTACTTGAATGGGAAAATCATTTAAATCAGATTTTCCCAGAAGATGGAGCTGAGCGACTGTGAATGTGGTCAGTAACCCGATCTAACCTTTAATGAATCACACTGAAGTGTCTGTCAACCAATCAGAATTAAGAATCAAATATCTGTGTTATTTTTGTATTATTTATATACTAGTACTTATTAATATTTGGAATTGGCTTTTATTTTAATATTTTCAGTTTTCATTTAAATTTTGTTTTGTGTTTTAGTTATTTTATGTGCTTTTTTATATATTTCTATTAAGCTTCAGTTTATTTTTATGTCAGTTTTAGTCATTTTAGTACTTCAACTTTAGCTTATTTTATTTCAGTTAGTTGCCAAATCAACATGTTTAATTAATGAATTAATACTTTTATATAATATATAAATTTAGATATATAAATATGTATATACAATATAAAAAAATAATATAACATAATTATATATATTTTTAAAATATATATATATATAATATATTTTAATAATATATAATTAAAACATTATGTAATATATGTTTTATAATTCTTTTATATTTTATTATTTTATATTGTCTATATAGACAACATAAAATAATACAAAATAATTATATATATATATATATATATATATATGTATATATATAATACATATATATTTAATAGGCTAATTATTTAATATTTTATTATATATATATATATATATATATATTACACACACAATCTAAAATTATAATAATATAAAATAATTATTATACATATTTTTAAATAATATAATATACAATTATTATTAATTATTATTATTATATTATTTTTTAATAATATGTAATTTATACTTTTATGTAATATATATTTAATAATTATTTTATGTTTTATTATTATTATTTTATATTGTAATGACCAAAATGATGTTTTAATTAACAATAGCAATTCTGTTATAAATACATAAAAAAAATACATATACTTCACATATTTTTTCACTCATATTAGAGTTAAGATGATGAATTTCTTGACTTTAATGTTGCATTAGCAGCGTTCGGAGTGAATGCGCTGTTATCTTGTGGAATGAGTGAGACGTTTGACAGGAGATTTCACACACCACCCACTCCAGCAGCTTTCATCCTCCTCTGAGATCCTGCAGTGATGGAGAAGTGTGTGTGAGAGAAACAGGTCTATAGAGGACTAGATTCGCCTCAGGCCACATCACTGGTGTCATGGCAACAGGACGATAACATAACATCACGACGGTATCTCTGTTTATGTTAAAGTGGGTTTTGTATGTGGTGTGCAGAGGCTTTGCATTCTCTCAAGCCCTCTTTAGTGTCTCAGTGTTTTCTCCCACACAGCAATGACATTTAAAGGGGTGGTATAATGCCCTTTTCACAAGATGTAAAATAAGTCTCTGATGTCCCCAGTGTGTGTGTATGTGAAGTTTTAGCTCAAAATACCCCACAGATATTTTTATATAGCATGTTAAAATTGTCACTTTTTGAGGGTGAGCAAAAACACACCGTTCTGTGTCTGTTCCTTTAAATGCAAATGAGCTGCTGCTCCCGGCACAGGGGGCGGAGCTTCAACAGCTTGCACTCACACAGACATGCACTGCAAATTTCTAAAACTTTTAGCATTTTATGTTCAAACCGGATTCAGACAATGATGGAGAGACTCAAGAAGAAGAGACAACATGTAGAAGCAACAGGACATTTCTGAATGGTTAGTTGATGAATTTATGTAGCTTATGTATATTTTCTAGTCATTGATTAGCATATTCTGTCTTGATAATCTATAAATCGTGTTCAGGGGGCGGGGTTTATGTAAATTCTAGGGTTGGTGATGTCACTAACCCGGGAGTAATGTGGTGTAGTCTCTACCAGCCGTTTGTTGTAGTCCTTAAAAAGCAATTTCTATAAAAGCAAATATCTCCCTTTGCTTTGAACTTTGAGCGTTGTAACTTTGCAGATGTTGTCTATGTTCAAACAGCAACATTACACACTAACTAAAGTAAGAAAAGTGAAATCAATCAACCACCCCTTTAAATGGAGTCTCTGGGTTTCAGAAGAATCTGCTCACACTTGACAAAGATGTGAGTCAGAGACTGGCAATATGAACTCTTTGTTCTGGTCATAAAAAAGACCTTTAATGTGTTGTGAAAAAATTAAAATAGAGACCCATCCCTCGCAGACTCATTTTCATTCGCAAAACAATCTGCCGTATTCCTCGGTTCAGAATCTCAGAATAAAGTTTATTTTCATACATTTACATATACATTTACATTTATTCATTTAGCAGACGCTTTTATCCATGCGACTTACAAATCATAGAAGACTGATGAGTGACTTTGCAATTGTCTGCACTAACAAATGCGAAACATGCATATCTTGCCCCCTATTCCCTCATGCACTATCCCCTACATTACTCCACTAATGTAGTTCACATGAAGGAGTGAATGAAAACGAGTGAGTGAATTTGGCGCCGGGAGAGCTGTCGCCTTTGCATAGTTTGTGCTTGCTGTTGCATTAGTTACTTTTTATAGAAAGTCAAGTCAAGTCAAGTATATTTGTATAGCGCTTTTCACAATACAGATTGTATCAAATCAGCTTCACAGTATTAAATTAAAATAATACAACAAGGTTTGTTTCTAGTAGAATTTATTGATTGATAAAATTAAATTAAATATCCCCAAAATATCCCCAACTGAGCAAGCCAAAGGCAACAGTGGCAAGGAACCGAAAAACTCCATCAAGTGACCTAATGGTGTCCTAAAACTCCATCAAGTGACCTAATGGTGTCCTAAAACTCCATCAAGTGACCTAATGGTGTCCTAAAACTCCATCAGGTGACCTAATGGAGAAAAAAAAACCTTGGGAGAACCCAGGCTCAGTCGGGGGCCAGTTCTCCTCTGGCATTTATGAGCTAGAGGCCGGATTGTAGTTTGAACTGTAGGATTATATGAATGCCTGGCTGAAGAGATGCGACTTTAATCTAGTTTTAAACTGGGAGAGCGAGTCTGAGCAACGAACAGTATCAGGAAGACTATTCCAGAGTTTTGGAGCCAAATGTGAAAATGCTCTTCCTCCTTTAGTGGTTCTGGATATCCTAGGTATGACCAAAAGCCTTGAATTTAGTGATCTTAAAGATCGCGATGGATTATAGGGCGATAGAAGATCCGTTAAATAGACTGGAGCTAAGCCGTAAGAAAGTAATGTGTTACTGTACTTTTGCGTTACTTTTTCTCTCCTGGGCTGGGCCCGTATATTTTTACTCAATCTAAAGGCCATTTCACACCAAAAGTGAAATGAATAAGCCTCAGGCTAAATGAAATGCAAATTCACGGCTGTATAGAGTAGAGGGAAATAAATGGGAAAACAAAGTGGCATGCGTTTCTTATTTAAAAAAAGTAACTCAGATATTTTGTTGTAAATTTAAAAGTAATGCATTACTTTATTCGTCAGATAACTGATTAGGTAACTCAAGTTACTTGTAATGTGTTAAACACTGGCTATTATAAAAACATGGCACTCAAGTTACAAGTTTAGCTTTTAAAAATGCATCTCTAGATCTTGCAGGGTTTTTCCCCAGCATCTCGACAATTCTGTTTTTAAATGACTGTGACACCGTTGTAAGGGTGGATTTCCTGCAGGGGTTCAGGCTGACTAAAGTATGACTAAAGTAATGTTGTCAGCAAGATGGTAGAAAACTGTACATTTCTTGTCTATTTCCACCCACTGCCACTTATACCACGGAAATAAGCGCAGTTACAATAGCTGAATATGTGGGAGAGCGATGCTATAGAGAGTGACAATATTGTATTGCAATAGCAATTCAAAATCAATACCAAATCAAAACTAGTTTGCACATCCTGTGTAATTGAAAGGGTTTAATGACAAAATATGGTTATGGTTACACTTAAAATAGTTACAAAATAGATGCGTGAGATGATGATAACTTATACCATTAATTGTTACCTAAGAGATAGAGAGCCCCTGCAGGAGAGAGAGAGAGAGAGAGAGAGAGAGAGAGGGAGATAGTAGAGAGAGAGAGAGAGAGAGAGAGAGAGAGAGAGAGAGAGAGAGAGAGAGAGAGAGAGAGAGAGAGATAGTAGAGAGATAGAGAGAGAGAGAGAGAGAGAGAGAGAGACGAAGAAAAGAGGAGATAAAGAGAGAGAGAGAGAGAGAGAGAGAGGGTACTATACGGTTATCCGGACCACATGTGATGACCTACCCCAACCCCGCCCCTAAACCTACCCGTCACTGGGGTTACGACCAACCAAGAGCGGTTGTGGTCACGTGTGGTCAGGTGTGGTCAGGTGTGGTCCGGATCACCGTACAGTACCAGAGAGAGAGCCCCAAGAAAGGGACCCAGAGAATAAAAGAGACAGAGCAATAGTTACAATCTTCTTTTATCCTTTCCCTGACCATGTGACTTTAACCCAAATGTGAGACGTTCAAACTGACCAATCAGATAATTACAACTTCCCCCATTGTACGAAAGGTGTGACAATTCATCGACCCCCGAAGTTCACACATCTCGTCCTACAGGCCCTGATCACTATCAGCCCCTCGACTCCTAATGGTCATTGGGGGAAAGAGGCGGTGGAAAACAGTAAAGCAAATATCTTTGTCCATTTCAAATATCTTGGATTATTTTCAATCCTACACCGTGTTATTCTGAGGCTTGCAGATTATATGAATTTCATAATGTCTTATTTGGTTTAGGGGTGTTTTTATACTTATTTAAAAACACATAAAAAACAAATATGTCATGAATATGACAAATAGAGTTTATGTTCCGAGAAAAAATATATATTAAGCTATATTACTTTTTAATTGATGGTTAAACCACTTGACATTTTGTTGGCCTATATGTTTTTCAAAAACATGACAGCAACAACTACAGATGTTTTACTCTAGATTCGTAAGGAAACGCAGCTGAACTCAAGTGATTATTTGAGAAGCTCTTCAGAAGTTTCCATAACAAGTGGCGTAAGATTCAGAATCATGTGTTTTTTCAGAAACAAGCAGCTGGCCACATCTGGAAACACCTTCCCATGATTCATCATTTCAGCCCTAGTGAATTCTCTTTAAAAGACGTTATTTGCACTAACGAGGGCGAAAATATCCCGCTGATTCTGCTGAGGGAAGATATGCATCACTTTCTAAAGCTTCATTAGAGGCTGAGTGTTATTGGGACGTTGTCAAGCTAATTATGGCCATTACCTCCAGAACACGCTGGAGGAGTTTAAAGTTTCCATCGGTGTATTTTAAAAGCCCTGTAACTGCTACTATGAAAAGAACATTGTTCATGCAAACATCACAAATGAGGTGTTACTTTTTTTTATGTGCAACTGCAAGTAAACAAATACCCAAAAAATACCCAGATTTGAACCGTTTCCGAAGACAATGTGAATGATTTGTGCAATGCAGAAAATTACAGTGAAGGGCCTTAAACATAAAAATAAAGATTAGAAATTGCATCTCAATTGTTTATGTCAGGCAAATGGACATCTCAGATCATGTTTCTCCTGAGGAAAATACCTCATTATGAGGAATTTAATGAGGCAAAGTTCAATATGTCAAACTGATAATTCAATCATGTCTGTGAAAGAGTGTAAACAGCAAATTCTCATGAAGTACAAATGTTGAGATTTAGTATTTGGGGAAAGCTGATCTAAGGATCATAATTTGGGAAAGCCGTCTGATGGTGTGTGTGAGATGAAGAAAGCTGTGAAGTCAAGGCTTTCAAAGGCTCTCCATGCTGAGAGTCACACTGTCGGGAAGCTCTTGGATGAGAGCTTTTCAATCGTCCTCCTGGAGAGATTATCTCCAGTTCTGCTCAAACACACCTGTCTATGATTTTTAAGTTGAACTCAAAGACATTGGAGAACTGGTTCAGCTGTGTTTGATAGGAAAGGGAGTTCTTTGGAAAAGAGCAAATATGGATTAAGACGAGTAGGTCTCCTGCTGGAAGATATAAAGTGCAACAGTTTGGTTCCCGAAGTGAAAATACATTTTCTCCATATAAGGAAATTGATTTTGAACAATAAACCTTTAAAGATAGACGTACTGTGAGCTATGAGGTTGCTATCGATGGTATTTGCTTTTGTTGAATCTGTCAGCCCCGCATTATTTTAACTTATTTTAATAATAATCGTGTTTAACAGCGGAATCCCTGGTAAAAAAAACTACATTACCCATAATGCTGTACTTCCATGAAGCGCTGCAAATGGTGTAATCGAGTCGATCTCTCTACACTATCAAAATAGTTAAATGTTTGTAAATATGCATATTTTGCAATAAACTTAAAATATATTGTTTACATATAATCAACATTTGTAAATGAGCAGTTTTATTATATTTCTCCACCGTTTTAATGGCATTATGCTATTCGCAATGCTTCATGGAATTGTAGTTTTTTCCACCACTAAAGCCACAGTACACAGTCTTGTCTTTTTGTCCGATTTTCTAAAACTTTTTTTTGTTTCAAATCAAAGTTTGTAGTGTTGTGATTCACCTCGTAGCTGATTGGCTTCATGATTTAACTCTTTAATGAAGACTATTTTAAAATCCCTATGGGAAAAAATTATGAAAACAAAAAAACTTCTGGAACCGGCGCAGAAGTTTTGCACTAATGCACTCTATTGTAACTACATCAAAAGTAGTTGTGTATTCTGACCAAATAAACTCTGCATGGACAGTTCAGGGTGAAATAAACTTTCTGTTGCAGTAATGGTATCATTGTCATTGGCTCAAAAAAGCCCTTCTTTGTTGAGAGTCGAACACCTGCAAAATTATTGGTTGGTATAAAGTTGCAGATATGAGCTCATTATCATATGACTGCCCATATTTATATATCAACATCTATTCAGAACATTTAAACTGTGCCAGTAAACAGAGGTTAGTAAATCATAACAGGTTATTTATTTATTTTAAAGGTGCAACAAAAGTCTTGGATGGTTGCCAGGTTTTTTTTTATGCAGTTACCAGGATGTTTTGGGTGGTGGACTGGGTGTTGTTATGCGATCGCTAGATGTTCTGAGCTGTTGCCAGGGTGTTTCTATGCAGTTACTAGGATGTTTTGGTTGCCAGAGGGTTGCTGTGGGTGTTCTGGGTTGTTGTCTGGGTGTTGCTATGCGGTTACCAGGATGTTTTGGGTGGTGGACAGGGTGTTGTTATGTGATTGCTAAATGTTCTGAGCTGTTGCCAGGGTGTTTCTGCAGTTACTAAGATGTTTTGGATTGTTGCCAGAGTGTTGCTGGTGTTCTGGGTTGTTGCTAGGGTGTTGCTATGCAGTTACCAAGATGTTTTGGGTGGTAGACAGGGTGTTTTAATGTGATTGCTAGATATTCTGAGCTGTTGCCAGGGTGTTTCTGCAGTTACTAAGATGTTTTGGATTGTTGCCAGAGTGTTGCTAGTGTTCTGGGTTGTTGCTAGGGTGTTGCTATGCAGTTACCAAGATGTTTTGGGTGGTAGACAGGGTGTTTTAATGTGATTGCTAGATGTTCTGAGCTGTTGCCAGGGTGTTTCGGCAGTTACTAAGATGTTTTGGATTGTTGCCAGAGTGTTGCTGGTGTTCTGGGTTGTTGCTAGGGTGTTGCTATGCAGTTACCAGGATGTTTTGGGTGGTAGACAGGGTGTTATGTTTGCCTTTTGCATTTTTCTGCTTTTGCAAGGATGTTTTGGAAAAGGAGATGAAAAATGGTTGTTAAAAACTAAATTACACCTATATTTGGTGCCAGAAACCTTGACTAACATTATAAGTGGATAAATAAAATGCCACAACCACCCTCGATGAACTCCACTTCAAGACTAGTGATGTTTACACACCTCATTCTCCTCTGGATCGTCGCTTCCATCACACACACTCTTTGATCTGTCACATCTAACAAGCATCCATAGTGTGTGCACCATCTGGAGACACAATCTACATGAGATTTTTCCGTGCGCCTTGTGTTTCCTCAAACCTCAAAGTCCTCATGCATATCAGATCATTGATGTTGACCCATTTCTTTGTTTTAAATTATATATATTTATTATTCCCTATATTTGGAATATTATACTACCATAATAGTATTCATACTACACACACTCATACTATATAGAACATACTTTTTTAGTGGCCGTGAAGTAATTACTCGTTCAAAATAAGTGACAACTCAAGAGCGTATGCGATTTCGTGAAGTTTACTATAATGTCTACTTGTACAATAGTCAGAAAACACCTGAAATTATCAGTATAAGAGAGTAACAATAAATACGCAGAACACACTAACTCTGAACATGATGCAACAAAATATTTTTATTATAACCCCTGGATACATCCATAAATACTTCCCCTCCTGTTAGTCCTGTTCTCCCAAATGCACCCACGTACGTTACACACACTTTACATAATACCCACGAGCCCCTCTGTTCTGGGCAGCTGTGGAGGACGAGTGCTGAAGACGTCTCTGAAGGACACACATACCATTAGACATCAGAACACATCACAAATAAGGAAATTATTAACTAGATTTTGACAGTTTATGAACAAAATGTCAGTGGTGTTCATGCAAAACTTGCTAGGGTGTTATTGGTTGTTGGGTGTTAAAAATATGAGTGCATTTCTTAGTGCATTTCTGTGCAGTTACTAGGGTGTTGCTATGCAGTTGTTAGGATGTTTTGGATGGTTGCGAGTGTGTTATCTTGGTTCATATTGTATTTCTATGTTGTAGGATGTTTTGGATGGTTGCCAGAGTGTTGCTATGCGGTTGCTTAGGTGGTCTGAGTAGCTGTTAGCATGTGGTTGCTAGGATAGTTTGGGTGGTTGTCAGGGTGTTGCTTTGCAGTAACTAGGATGTTTAAGGTGGTTGCCAGGGTGTTGCAATACGATAAGTAGGATGCTGTGGGTTGTTGCCAGGGTGTTATCTTTGTTTGTTAGGGGTTTGCTAACATGTAATGAGTGGTTCATATTGCATTTCTAGGATGTTGTGAGTTGTTTCTAGGGTGCTTCTATTCATTTATTAGGATAGTTTGGATGGTTGCAATGGTGTTGCAGTTGCTTAGGTGTTCTAAGTTGTTCTAAGCATGTTTCTGTGTGGTTGCCAGGGTGTTGCTATGCAGTTACTCAGCTGTTTTGGAAAGTTGTCAAAGTGTTGCTATGCGGTGGCTTAGTTGTTGCCAGGGTGTTGCTTTGCAGTTACCAAGATGTTTTAGGTGGTTACCAGGATGTTGCTACTGTATGCAATTACTAGGATATTTTAGATGGTTGTCAGGATGTTGCTATGCAGTTACTAGGATGTTTGGATGGTTGCCAGGAAGCTGCTATGAGGTTGGTGGGATGTTTTGGTTTGTTGCTTGCAAGGGTGTTGCTACATGGTAACTAGGATGTTCTAGGTTGTTGCCAGGGTGTTATCTTTGTTTGCTATAGGGGTTTGCTAAAATATACGAGCACCTGTAGTTCATATTACATTTCTAGGATGTTTTGAGTTATTTCCAGGGTGTATATGCACTTACTGTATTAGGCTGTGTTGGATTGTTGCCATGGTGTTGCTATGATGTTGCTAGGATACTTTGGATAGTTGCCATGGTGTCACTATGCAGTTGCTTTGGTGTTCTATGTGGCTGTCAGGGTGTTGCTATGCAGTTACTCAGCTGTTTTTGATGGTTGTCAGGGTGTTGCTATGCAGTTACTAAGATGTTTTGGATGGTTGCCAGGAAGTATGTTTTGTGGTGTTGCTTGCCAGGGGGTTGCTATACGATAACTAGGGTGTTCTGGGTTGTTGTCAGGGTGTTATCTTTGTTTGTTAGGGGGTTGCTAAAATGCACTGAGTAGTTTATATTGCATTTCTATGTTTTGAGTTGTTTCCAGGGTGTTTCTATGTGGTTGCCAGGGTGTTGCTATGCAGTTACTCGGCTTTTTTGGAAAGTTGCCAGAGTGTTGCTATGTGGTTGCCAAAATACTCTGAAGTCCTACATTCTTCTTAGTGGTTGCAAAATGTGTTTTGAGTGTTTTTTAGCACATTTAGCATGTGGCTTGAGTAGTTGTGCATGGTTCCTAGCATGTTAGCACAATTTTTTAAGCTACGTTACAAACACAAATTAAAGTCAACTGTACATACAGTGATTTTTTTTTTACCAACCTATATTCAACTGCAGATTCATGATGGGTGGTTTTACTTTAAAAAACGCATGTCTTTTTCTTTTCCAGCGCTTCTATTTCCACTCCGCTTTGGTCGCTCTCCAAACTTCCCCTAGAGAGACTCTAATGCTGCCAAAACGCTGAGTGCTATTTCCACATCTCCATCCCACACCGCAAAGGGTCGTGGGAGACCCCGCTTTCCCCCAGTCTGTCAGTTGATGTGGCCTGGCTCACAAACATCTCACTCGCCACTACACACATTTAACTGCTGCCTCCAGAGAGTGTCTCTATTTTATACCAATCACACACATATCCATGGCAAATGATCTGCGAATTTGATTCAAAATTAATTATTTTTTTATGAGAATAAATATGGAATGCACTATGATTTTAACCAATCATATGTTTTCAAATGTAACCCACAACACTCTTGCATGTAGCAAACACCTAACATCTTGCCTAACAACACCTTAGCAACCACTTTGGAACACCCTAGCAACTGCCAATCAATCACATGGAACATGCTTGTGACTACCCAGCATGGAAATATGTGATGGCGAGTTATCAAAGCATTACTTATACTCACTTCAGAAAATTAAATCTAGTTAATTAATTAACACTAGCCAAGTGCCAAATGCAAGTAAAAACCGGTGAGTTGGCGAGTATATGAAATGGTGTCAATCGCCAGTTGGCTGGTAAAGTGTTATGAATTCTTCAAGAACATGAACGTGAACAAACATGAACGACACTCGGGACAGTGAAGTTTAAGCCTTACCAATTTAAATATTCAAGAGCAAGAAGACGCAAAAGTGAACTCAATTCGTTACTCGCGCTCTTGTAGTTTAAACATCCGAATTGCACGCCCAAAAATCCGGAATTGAACTTTCTTTTACATCCATATCCTCCTAAACATAGTCAGTTAGTGAAGTTGAGATAGAAAACGCATGTGCGTGAGTATATTAGATCCGTGAATAAGCTCTTAAAGTGACAGCAGACTAATATCCCTGCTGCTGTCTGTGTCATTAACGTAATCAAACAACAAAAGACAGAGAAAAAAATCACTTTATTAACTTTAATAAGGATTACTCTATGTTTAATTTATACCATGGAGACTATGCAGTGTTATTTTACATATGATTGCTTTACATTTCTGTACCTGAAAGGTGTGGCAGAAAGTTAGCTTTATGCCCTGTGTTCTAGTGTGTGTAAAGGGTCAAAGTGACCGTTATGGACACACACAGACACTGGACACTTTCCAGAAGTCAGTCCAGTGCATCCCGTCACATTCTGTGAGCTTGAAAATAAAGGCTGTCGACAACATAATGAAGCCATAAAAGTACGGATAAACAATAATTGAACATAAACATTTATGGTGTATGTCTAATTTACTTGTGCTCAAGAGTAAACAAACATTTTGACGTCAAATTAATTTCTGAGCCTGATGTCCTTGTGCGTGATGAACCCTGAATATGTTTAAATATCAAAATGTGTAACTTTTTTGAGCCAAACGTATGACAAAAAGAGGTTTGAAATGCTAAGACAAGCAGCCATATTGTCATATAAAGCACAGCGTTTGAGAACAGATGATACTTGCTTTGGCTTTTCTCTAATGTAATGCATTCAGATATGTTTAAACGTGTCTGAAGTGAACAGATATTTTTTGAAGTCACTGCATGAGTTTGGAGATTGTCAAAGAGTTTCTCTCGCGCCCTCTTGTGGCCAACTAAAGGTAACGTTTTTATTTCTTCAGCTGAGTGTCATTCTCAGCTTCAAAATACACATTTCTGTTCTGCAGTCGCATTGCACAAGGATGCATGAGACGTATGTTTATTAGTTAAAAGGTATGATAAAATATCACAGGCCAAAGCACATGCATGCAACCTCATTCTGCCCATAATTTCACATGTTCAGCACAAGATGCTTACCTTTACTTTTATTAAAATGCAAATGTTAGTATAGCTGGTGAAGCTATAAAACATGCATTTATTAAATTTTATGATCTTACCAATATTTGTCTCCCGTTGACCTCTAAAGCACAACGTAAAAGATCCATAACATTGACCCAATATGCCTGATATTCTTATTATGCAGAATGACACATATTCTACTTACCTTTTAAATTAATAGATTTCAACAATCATGCATTGACATTTCACATTTGTAAACGTTGTAGATTTAACGTTTATGAAATGGCCATATATAAACTATCCTGCATCATTTAGTGTCCAAAATTATTTTAGCAGCAGACAAAAAAATAAAATAAATCAATCAATCAATTAAAACAAACATTTGGCTATAGAAAACAGACTATAACTAAATTATAATAAATTACTATTATTTATGATAAATTCAACTCTTCAACTCACTAATTTATATATATATATATATATGTTCTGTACATTTGCATAATTCAACGTTAAGTTAAACAAACCAAAATATTTTGTTATTACTTACTATATTATTTTAACTACTGCATAACAGAACAATAACAACATACTAGGGATGAGACGGTATGAAAATTTCATATCACGATTATATTGACCAAAATTATCGTGATTATCAATATTATCACGGTTTTGTTAAAACGAGATGAAATTGTTCAAAAAGAACTGATGCTCACACTGAAAACAGTTTAATATTTGAAAATCAACAAACAAATAAAATAAGCAGCTCTATGCACTTTTTTTTAAAGCAAGATTATATTCTGTGGCATTTCCTTCCTGAAAATACTAGACTTAATAATATATGATATTATAATATTAAATATTATAAATATTGCTGTAATGACCGTCGTCATTAGCAACGCATTATAACACAGCGCACATCCATGATGTATCGCAACGGACGCTGTATCGTTTCATTCAAATACAACTTGCTGCCTTGGCGTCTCCGTTTTTGGACGATTGTTTTGTACGCTGTACAAAATGTATTTATACATTTATAAACTGGTAAGATTTAAAACATTAATCTCAATTCAATATGTCCCCGTAATTATGTGGTAAAAAAAAAGCAGTGTAATAAGTGTACAATGATATACTTATCCCTTAAATGTCACTCTTAATAGTCTTGTTTGAACTTGATCGCAAATTTGTATTTGGCTCAAAGCCACTTGCTGCGAACTTTTCTTCGCGGAAGCTTCACGTTTATTTCAAGTGAGTGAGATAAAATATTTCGACTCAAAACAACATTTTGTGCCCAATTATTTCCCAGGCGTAGTTTTGGTATTGAGGTCAAAATTAACTTGTGGGTGATGGTCACACAAGACTCGGCAGATTTGAAGTTTTTCCTTCCAGTATAGGTGACCATCCTCGATTAAAGGGATACTTCAGGATTTAGCATTAAGCTTTGTATTAGTAGAAAACCTGTAGTATTTTCGAATTACCGTGCTTTCCACCCTCATATCCCCCTGAGACGAGAGATTTATGTATTTTTTGTCTGGAAAAAATCCTCCGATGACGCAAAAATTGTCATTTTGCGTCATCGGAGAATTTTCTGTCCAGAGGCTAAAGACTACAGCCAGTAGGAGGAGCTGTCCCGCATGTGTTCAACCGGCCCATAGAGGGTGGGATCTCACTCACAGAATGTACACACAGTGTCAGACATCTTTCTTTGGAAGCTAAGCTAGCAGGCTGTTATTCTGTGGAGAAAGCTGAGTAGTAGGAGAAAGCTGAGTATTAGGGGTTACCATCCTCTTTTTCCCGGACTTGTCCGGCCGTCGAGATCGTCCAAAATGTCCGCGTTTTGGCTTTTGCTTTCTGCAGTCGCCATTCATTGTTTACATGCACACCTTTTGTTTCAATCTAACTGAATTCATTCCGATTGGTGAATCTGAATGTAGTGTTTACATGAACGCTAAACAAGTGATCGGTTGATGTGCGTTTTAACATTGCTAAGAAAATTCCCGCTCCTCCGTGAGAGATACGAGACCGGCGCGTCTCAGTGATGACGCCACCGGCCTCGCGCCGTTCTCCCGCGCCCCTCAGCCTCGTCCTGCTCGCCACAGTAAACATAATGAATGGCGACTGTAGAACGCAAAAGCCGAATCCCGGACATTTTGGGCGATCTCGAAATCCCGGGAAAACTCGTCAGAGTCTCACTAGTAGCCTAACCTTGTTGTTTTCAACTGCGCTCTCTAACCGGTAGGCGTGGCTTGGGAGTGGCCTCCTAGGCAGCGAAGCAAGTGCATTCTGGGAGTTGTTGTCTTTCATCCACATAAGCCAAAAATACATTTTCTGGCTTTTCTCAGTCTAGAAAGCTCCAAATTCAAAAATTTCTTCACATTTCTTCTACATAAATGACCTATTTTAAATACACATTCATCTTTCCAGAGGTGAAGTATCCCTTTAAGTTTCACTCAGGACTTTTGTAAAAGCCAAAATATGACCACACCTCAGATTTGGTCCGCTTAAAAGGCTGGAAAATCTCCCGAGCACGGTCACTGCCTTCCGCCATTCCTTCTCGAATAAAAAACAACAACAACATTGCGCGCTGCGCCTGACTGTATATGGACAGGATTTACAGTGAGTTATTAAAATCGCGATAATCAAATACGGTTTTAATGATAATTACATTTTAAACGATAATACTAACCGGCAGTACATTTTATCGTGGTTTAGTGAAACCGGTAATCGTCCCATCCGTGCAACATACACATACAGAGGATCACAATGTATTCAACTATCATCTATTACATTCATAATAGCATCAAAGGAAACAGACAAAAACAATAAAAAACAAAGAAAAAAATTATACATTATAAAAAATACCGAACATTTGAATATCGACTGATAAATTCCCGCGTTTACGGTCACTCACACTTATTTTGCAATGACATCATTGCGTTCATCTAGACTCCACCCACTTTTATTTTACCCGCGTTCCTCAGCCAACGGGATGATCCGCAGCTGAATTATATGTGCGTCACGATGACTGACATCCCAACGCACCAATCACGCCAATCATTTAATCTCATTCAACAGCGTGAGCCAATCAGCGGCGAGGAGACGCTGCATTACGAGCCAATCGCGTCCCTCCATTCATACCGTCCGGTGTCAGAGGTCGCTTCCCCTGCCGGCTTACATTCGCTCGTCTCTCTTTCTGAATCCAGCAGCGATGGCGGAGCAGCAGCAGTTCTACCTCTTACTGAGCAACCTGATGAGCCCTGACAACACCGTCAGGAAGCAATCAGAGGTATGAGAGTCGTTTCGGGACCGCTTTGTGTGGATGTGTGAAGGGAAACGTAACGTATGCGTCTCGAGCTCGGTTCGCCGTTTTAGCGCGGGCCCCTCAGCCTCGCTCTGGCCCAGCACATGTGTGAAGCGCGCGCTGCTGCTGCTATGCGGCTCCGAATCTTTTCAGAGAGTCGATTCGCTTCAACGAGCCGACTTTAGAAGCAAATCAATTTAGAAGCAAATCGAAGTGTAGCTCTTTAAAATATGAACATTTCGATCGACTGAAATCTTGTTTTCTTATTTTTAAATTAATTTAGTTTTATTTAATCACAGTATGTGTGCTTGGGATCAAATAATTGTGTAATTTTTATTTCATGTGAGACTGGAAAATTTAAAATCACCCAATTATTTTTAATCATATTGAAAAGAACAAAGGCTGAATAAGGAATAGCGTACAATATATTAATCGCACTATTTCTGTCATCTATATATATATATATATATTGCAGACGTAATGCAAGAAGTATGTTATTCCGAAATCAGCCAAACCTTTGGCGAATCGGTTCGATCGAATCATTCAAATGAATCTGTTCAAATGGACGATTCATCGTCTGTGAATCGGGACAGCACTGTAGTGTGTTGCGTATCAACGTGGCCTAACTAGCATTCAAACATTACAAACATTGATTCATACGATTGTGTGTCCCGTCTGTGTTTTAAAACGCCTTATTGTCGAATCCCCCCTCATTCTTAATCTTTAAACGTCCGCTTTACTGCTTTTTGTGTTATTATTCGAGCGGCTGTTGTGGCTCTGCTAACCGGGCGCAGGTGTCGCTCAGATCGGCGTGAGTTGCTCGAACGGGTCGGTAAATCAGTGTGTCAGTTCCGTGAGGGGTTTTAGAGCTAAACGAGTCACATTTGCGTCTAAATTACGAAATCTACAAGAGTGGCGAACACTAAGTGACCACCGAAACAAAACCTCATCAGTCTATCTTGTAATTTGCATAAATTCTACTCGTTTACCCCTAACGTTACCCGATAAGCAAACAGCATTTCCCAGTAAAATAATGAATATTTTAAAAACTGTTAATCGTCGCTATTGTGGCGAGTCTTGTATTTCACTCATTAAACGGTAACTTTACACCCATCTTCACGCAATGAGGTGAGCTTCTCACAAAAGATGCACATTCATACTGTCATGTCATGGAAACACCTTGGATTTGGGTCAGGGATGAGTATTTAACAGTTTAGATTTAACGTATTTTATTATGTTTTAAAACGGAATTCTAACGACTTTTAGTCACATGGATGATCACCAGCGTTCCAAATTTCTCTTCAAATTCGAATTTTCCCACCAAAACTCTGGCCTCGTTGGCGCGTGTTCCTCTGGTCTTTTGTTAGGAGCTTCTTTATCTGTGCTAAAGCCGCCGCGTGTGGAGTTCACACCGAGCTCATGTGGATCAGGACAGGTCATTGGGTCTTATCTCTCATCTCTGCCATCGGTCAGCACTTTCCTTTAGCACAGACAATACATGAGCAGCATGCCTCTAATGCTGAGCGGAAACTGACTCAGACTCTGACTGGCCCCTGGAAATCAGCTGTGATGCCACTCTTGTGTGTCTGCCATGAGATTGTTAAATGCAAACATTTCCACAATGTACAATCTCTAGTGTAAGCAGCAGGTATAAAGGTGTGTGTGTGTTCCTTTTGATTGTATCTGTGTGCAAATTCCCATTGCACTGTTCATTCCAGACATGCTGCGCATAACAAGTCCATTTGTCACTTGTAAACTGACTCCAAGATTCTGTTTGACTCATGCAAAATGACCACAAGTTACACCAGAACCAAGTTACTTAAGTGTTTTATTTCCTCCTGAAACATACTTGTGTTTTTAAAGCTGTGACCCTGTAAATGAAGTCGTTTATATAATGTGTTGGCGCTCAGCCCTCTAGTAACCGTTCCTCTTTGCTCTTGTAGGAAGCGTACGACACCATCCCCGGTCAGACGAAGATCACATTTTTACTGCAGGCCATCCGTGATGCATCCGCTGCTGAGGAGGTACGTGTGTGTTTACTGTCATCGGTCCTGTGATGTGTTTTCCAGGCATCCGATTAGACTATGCAGCGTCTTTAAAGAGGCAGAAAGTGCTTTGTTTACACACCCATTATTCCTCATACCTGTTCTCTAAGGGTCAGACGGTGCGCCGTTGCCTTGTAGTCATCGAGATGTTTAAGTAGTTTAGTAACAGCATGTGCTGACCGTGCGTGGGTGAGGTTAAGTGGAGCCTCTGGTGGTGTTCAGACTAGAGCTTGTTTACACCAGTGTAGAATTCAATTCCTGGAACAACTGATTGCTCAAGGTGAGACTAACCTGCACCGGTCCGAAGCTTGCGTTATAGTTGAGGACTTTACAAGAGCAGACAGGCTTTCTCAGCACACCTAACCCTGGAGAAACAGCTTTTAAACTCAGCATTTTTACACAATCATGGTCATGCATGATTAATCATTTAAGTTAACGATGTTTCAGAGTGAAATGCATCACTAAAGATATTAAGACTGGCATAAATATTAGTATTGCAACTTTATTAAATTGATTGTTAAATGCTTTATTTTTTTCATTACAATAATAATATTTTTGTTTTTCTATTTGGTAATCAATCAGTTTTATTAATTTTATTGATGTATAATCACGTATTGTGCAACCCTACGAACAAGCAAAGCAAACCTGGAGTTTTTTAAATTGCAATTGATCACTAGTGGGTTTTTTTTATAAACTATTGTAGGTTTTATTGATGTTTTGTTTTCTGTTTTTATTTTAATATTAGTAATTTTGTGCTTTTTAAAATGACTATTTAGGCTTGCTTTTATTTATTTTAGTATTTCCAGTTTAGTGCAACTTCAGCTTAAACTTACTTCAGTTAATTGTACCAGTTTAGTTTGTTTTTCATCTAATTTTGATAGTTTTCTTTTTTGTAACCACCAAAAATTGCAACCATTTCCCCTAAATGATCAATTATAGACAATAAATTACAAATATTATGTGAATGTTTAACCAAGTAAGCACAAACAGTGAGACACTGAACAGGATGGACAACACTTAAAGTTAAAGCAATATTGAGAAACATCTTTAACTATATTTAACCACCCAAATGTCAAGATGACAATCTCATGCTCTTTCTCAAAAGATTCTTCCCCATTTCTCATCTAATGTGTTTTAATTGTCCTCTTTAGTCTTTATGTCCTCTTCACCTACTGTCTCATTTGCTCTCCTGACCTCCGGTATTTATAGATCTGTGAAACTAGAGTGCATCGTTCTACTTGGAAAAGTCCTTGTGTTCTCAGTCTTTTCGTGATCCAAGTAGGTAATTAAAGGAATAGTTTACTTCAAGATGAAAACTGTCATTTACTCACCCTGTATGAACTTCTTTCTTCTGCTCAACACAAGATATTTTGAAGAATGTCGGTAACCAAACAGTTGATGGACCCCATTGACTTCCATAGTATTTATTTTTCCTACTAACACCGTGTCCTAACCAGACGCGATGCGATAAGATTCCAGCGACAAATAATTAGTCTGTCAATCAGAACAGCTTGTGGGCGGAGTCAGCCAATCAGAACATCGTGTGGGTGGAGTCAGCCAATCAGAACAGCTTGTGGGTGGAGTCTCGTGGCACCAGAGAGTAATCTTGATGGCAATCGCAAGAAAATGGATAAGGCTACATAATCAAATTCACAAACATTACACCATTTAAACATTATTAAAAATACATAGGCCACTGAGTTACTAAAACAATCTTTGTCAAATACACTTGTCTGTTCACAGTTTGAACGTTCTTGTTTCCATTTAATTTCAAGATCTGAGGTGAATTATCCATTGTTGCTTTTACAGCTACAAAGCTGGAGCACTAAATGATATTCAGTCACATGACACGCTTTTAACATTAAATAAAGCACATAAACAGCACCTGAGATTATCATCGCCACACTTTGCGTTCGTTGTTCCAGCGCGACGTCACAGAAAAATAGAAACAGAATTGTCGCGTGTCGCCGTCGCGGCCGGTTAGGACAAACACTCTCATTAACATGGAAAATAACCTTTTATCGCGCGTCGTTAGGACACGGTGTAAGGAAGTCAATGAAGTCCATTTAATGGCTGTTTACTGACATTCTTCAAAACATCTTTTGTGTTCAGTAGAAATTCATACGTTTTTGAAACAACTTGAAGATGAGTAAATGACCATTTTAATTTTGAAGTAAACTATCTTTAAGCGTTTAATGTGAAGACCACCATGGCCACTTTGTAAAACCGTTCTGATCCTGAATGCTAATTGGCCAATCGTGTTCCCATAATGCTTCAGATAGCACAGTGTCATGCACCTTTATTGCATAGGGTTTTTTTTACATCAAAATGCTCTTTAGAGGCTTCATGTAAACTGAATCTCCACCTGGATGGGGGAAACTGGCTTTATTTGCCCAGCGTGTCCCTCCCAGCGCAGGTCGATCAGTTACAGAAGCGGTGTGTAAAGCTCTTGAATGCTTCTCCACAGGTTAAACAGATGGCAGCTGTTCTGCTGCGACGTCTGCTGTCCTCGTCTTTCGAGGAGGTCTATCCCAGTCTGACCATCGACATGCAGACGGCCATCAAGACTGAGCTGCTCACTGGGATCCAGTCCGACGGTTGCTCCAACATCCGCAAGAAGGTCTGCGACATCGCTGCGGAGCTCTCCCGAAATCTCATCGGTCAGTTTGCTTTTGGTTGACCCGTAGCTTGGTTTGGCCACACCGAGTGGTGTAGAGTAGAGGCTGACTTTTTTTTGGTTTCAGGGATTCTTCAGGATGGGAAACAAAATCACTATTAATCACGTGATTGGGATGGGACAGGAAAAAATGTCAGCAGGACTGGGAATCGTAATGATACTATGATACCCAACTTTATACACAAATATACCACTTATACATTTAAATTTTGAACTCTATTCTAGTTGCGCTGTCTCTTTATGCTCTCCTGTTTGCTTTGGTGTGGTTGGTTGAGTAAATGACGTGCTCCACCCGTAACAGTCGGTGGCCAAATTGCCAATGCCAACCACCAATAATATAAGGGAAGGCTTCCCAATGCACTTTGTAGCCGCGAAAATCAAAATGGAGTCCGCCGTGAAAGCCACACTGCAACAACTACTGTCGGAAAATGAAGTCACCAAAGTTAAACAGCGTGATGTTTGCGTGTCTGTATTTGCATGGATGATTTACATGAAGTTTAATGTGTGCATTGTTTAAGCTGGCTTTCAGTGCAATAAAATAACAAACTACATTTTGGATTTTTATTCAACTAAGGTGGGCAAGCTATGGTCTGTACTGTTTTTTTTTTATTTTTTTATTTTTTTATTTTTATTTTTATTTTTTACTGTAACTGACAGGTTTCGGCCAAAAATACAGGATGGGAGGCATTCTTCTGGGATTGGGATGGGATTTTCCCCCAGTTTTTTTGTGGGATTGGGATGGGAAGGGATTTATTCATTTTTTTTGAGTGGGATGGGAGAGTTTAAAAACCACTCGGGTGTTACTCTCTAGTGTAGAGGCGATCTAATACCTGTTTTTATCCCAAGATGATGACGGCAACAATCAGTGGCCAGAGATCCTGAAGTTCCTGTTCGACTCGGTCAACTCTCAGGACGTCGGCCTCAGAGAAGCAGCGCTGCATATTTTCTGGTTCGTGAATTTTTACGCTAATCAACTATAGCCTATTATAGCAACTGATCTGAGTCAAACTATGCAGTTGCATTTCTCTTCCTGAATCATTTGTTTCCTCCTCGTACAGGAACTTCCCAGGTATCTTTGGCAATCAGCAGCAGCATTACATGGAAGTGATCAAGCGCATGTTGGTTCAGTGTATGCAGGATCAGGAAAACCCACAGGTCAGTGTCTTGTGCTTTTAGTATCTGCCTTTTTTTACACGTTTGTTCTCGATAAGTGACTAATTCAGGATTCCCACTGGCGCTTACATTCAGTTTGATCAAATTTAAGGTCAAAGTCTTACATTTTTGAACAAGTCTGTGATCATTAAACTTCAAAAGCTGATGGTTGAATTGAACATTGAGCGCTGCACATTCAAAGTCGAAACCATTGCACGTTCTACAGGCTTGCGATTTGCTTATGATCTACTGTAGATAAACAATCTTTTACTTTATAGTGTTTATATTGTAATGTTTTAGAGGACTGTAAGGGTGGATATTATTATCTCCCTCATCTTTTTGAATATGCAGCCAGCAATAGTAAAGCATAGACATTTCAAAATAAGAGTCCCTGTGTTTTAGGCTTGTTTATAATTAAAGACCCGCATTATACATCAAATGTTTGTTTTTTTGTTACCTGATAAATTCATGAAACTCTTGTGGCTTCTCTGGGATTTTACGAGTACAATCATTCCAATAATATACATGTGTAACTTTCAGTATGTATATATTGAGTAAAACATGGTTAAACTTGCAGGTTCCCTAATTTGCAGTTTAATATGTGCAAAATGAGTTTTTTGGTTTTGTTCTAAATATGGTATTAATTTTGCACAGGCCTTAAAGGTCTTGAGTCTTAAATTAGATTTTTAAAAGCCCTGTAATCTTAAACTCTCTGTTCTTTCAGATTCGGACCCTGGCTGCCCGTGCCGCTGCGTCCTTCATCCTGTCCAACGAGGGAAACACAGCTTTGCTGAAACACTTTTCAGACCTTCTTCCCGGCATACTACAGGTGACGAGCTCTTAACCACTCGCACTTCTGCACCTCAAACACTGCAGGATATGGGCTTTGTCACATTCAATGTTTTATTGCTCTGAAGGTTGCTTGTTAGTTCCTGCTTTTGAATGCGTCATTTTGAGGGCCAAATATGTACATATGAACACTTGTCTAGTCACCATTGCTTAATTTAATGCACCCTTTTATTAATTTTTCATTGTTTGCGTTGATGCTTTCCATTTAAATCAGAGCAAAAAACAATAAGGACTGCCTGATGTGTGAAAAGATGCTCAGGACATTTGATTTTAGTCAAATGATAGTCAAATTTTAGTCATTAGATTTTGAGTTTATAAATTTCACATGGTTAAGACTTGCCAGTTTAAACAGCCAAGTGATTATTTAATATTTTTACCCATTTGAGCGCAAGACATGAATTTAAAACGCCTGAATTGAGTTTTTCCGTATAATCATCATCTGACAATTGTCAGACTGCAATGTAGGGCTGGGTAAAAAAATATCGTTTTCTCTATTTTAATCGATTCTCATTTTTACGAACCGATATCGGATCTTAAATCCCAAGAATCGATTAGTCATCCTGTTCTCAGTTGACGAATGAATGTAACATTGTAGCGCATCCCATCCAATAAATCACAATAATCTTTGTGCTTTGTTACTATTGATATGAAACAAAGTCTCAGATTTCAAGTTACGTCCATTTTCTTACGAAATTCAAAAACATAAATAGCGTTTTGTCGCTGTGGCGTGAGATCTCTCTGGCTCAGCTCTAGAGAAGCACATGATCTTCTCTTCCGCCTTAATAACACCAGTTACAGCGCGAAATAAACATGAATGAGCTTCTGAAAGTGTTAAGAGTACAACTTATCGAAATCCGTATCATGTGACGTGGAATCACTGTGTTTCAACCGTGGAAAGATGTCAGTAAAACAGCTTTTGAACAATGTCATGTAACGTCACATTTACCTCAGAAAAACCATATCCAGTGAACAAACACGTTAGTCAGCCAGAATTTTACTCTAGAGAGAAGCATTCTGCTAAATATATGCACCATATTACATATTCATTCTAATTTTTAATGTTCTTCAATATTTAATGCATGTTAAAATAAATATGGCAAGTTTTTGACAGTTATCTAAACCATTAGAGAAAATCCCTAGTGTTCATAAAGTGCACTAAAAGAATCTTTCTTTCCGTAATCAGGCGGTGAATGAGTCGTGTTATGCTGGTGACGACTCCGTGCTGAAGTCATTGGTGGAAATTGCAGACACGGCCCCCAAATACTTGAGACCAAACCTGGAAGCCACTCTCCAACTGAGCCTAAAGGTAAACGGTTATGTTTAAATATTTCTTTTATTATGAATGTGTGTAGATTGTGCCTGGTGGTTCCTTGAGACGGCTCGTCTGTGCCGATTCTTGAGGTTTTATTTGACAGGCACACATTTATCTCTGCGATTTAATGCTTGGAAGTTGCCAGCTTCATGCACCTTCCATAGCCCGGTTGCAGAAACAAGTTTTCATCAGCAAATGTTCACTCTAAAACGGCCTCAATGCCTTTTAGAAATGCAGAATGTTGATTTTTCTTCTCTTCTTAACAGCTGTGTGCGGACACCAACCTCACAAACATGCAGCGTCAGCTGGCTCTGGAAGTCATTGTCACACTCTCTGAAACCGCTGCTGCCATGCTGAGAAAACACACCAACATCGTCGCTCAGAGCGGTAAGAGAGACGTTTAACACTTCCTATGTTACAGTGCTAAATGCCTCATCGAAGCTACTGAAACTCGTCAAGCTACAATCTGTGAGCCGTTCCATGCAAATGAACCTGTAGCATTTTCACTTCCTCACACTGAACACACAAGTACTTGTTTTGCTAACTTATGTTAGTAGCTTGATTAGTTTTAACAATGAATTAAAGCGTTTTTCGCAAGTCTGGCTAAACTCGTGTGTTGCATATGTAGTAGTTTTGCATGTTTCAGTGCTTTAATAAAGGGTTTGTTACGCAAAAATGTAATCAATTACTCTCATAAGGGGGAGTCAATTATTTATTTATTTATTTATTTAAATTAGTTAATAGTTATAGTAAATAAAATGTTAGTTATTAGTAATGGTTAATCAATGTATAAATATATTGATTTGATATTGTATCAACTTGATATTGAGAACTACTGTAGTATTAATAGTTTTTCAATGATTATAGTAGTAATTTTAATTACAACAATTACATATAGTATTTTTGTTACTATTAATGGTTATATAATGTTTTTTTATTTGCAACTATAGTATTTTTCGATTGTAGTAAAAATATATATTTAGATATTATTATTATTATTATTATTATTATTATTATTATTATTGTATAAATATATTGATTTGATTTACACATGTAGAATAATAATAATATTATTATTATTAATTGTATAAATATATTGATTTGATTTACACATGTGTAGTAATAATAATAATAATAATGATATAATAATAATAATAATAATAATAATAAAAAAAATTAATTTAATGATAGTTGTAAAAATATCAATTTAAATTCACATTGACTATAGTAGAAAATACCAATTTAAATTATTACAACTTAATTACGAATGATTACTGTATTATTATTATTAATGCTTAAAATATAGTAGAAAAAAAACAGTTGTGACTTCAGACTGAATTGACTTCAGGCTCGTTGTTAGCAATGCAAATTAGTGACGACCAAGCACTGCTAATTGCTTGCAGTCGTATAATTCTCGACATTGAGAGCCGCTAGCATGACATCTGCATTGAGTGCCGCTAGCATGTTGAGTGCCGCTAGCATGACTGCTAGCATGTCGTCTGCTGTGAAGTTCAACAGTCTTGTGAATGTTTCAGTTCCTCAGATGTTGAGTATGATGGTGGATCTGGAGGAGGATGAGGACTGGGCCATGGCAGATGAACTAGAAGATGATGATTTTGACAGGTGAGAATAATGTTTGCATCATAAAAGAAACGGTGTATTTAACACTGTACACCACTGGAGGAAAAATGTGCATACCAGTAATTTCCCATTACTTGTGAAGCTCGTTATGATTTGATCTCTGAGAGTGGCGTTATTGCTTTTGAAATGCCTGTCAAAGCTTATTTGTTAGTGATTCTATGTCTTTATAAATGTACTTTTCTGGTGTCCAGTAACGCCGTGGCGGGTGAGAGCGCTCTGGACAGGATTGCCTGTGGACTCGGAGGAAAGATCGTCCTTCCCATGATCAAACAGCACATCATGCAGATGTTGCAGAACCGTGAGTAGATGCATTTGATTGAACGGAAATGGTAATATTTCTATAAATGCACTCATGTAAACGGTCTTGTTGTCTCGCAGCGGATTGGAAGTACAGGCACGCTGGTCTGATGGCGCTGTCTGCTATCGGCGAGGGATGTCACCAACAGATGGAGGCCATTCTGAGTGAGATCGTCAGCTTCGTTTTGCTCTTCTGTCAGGATCCTGTAAGAACTCTTTTATGGCCCATAAATCACCACTTGATTTGCGTATGAACAAGCGAGTACAGACGCTAAACGTAGCCTCATTCCAAACCTCTCAGCACCCCAGGGTTCGCTACGCTGCCTGCAACGCTATTGGACAGATGGCCACAGACTTCGCCCCCACCTTCCAGAAGAAATTCCACGATAAGGTATTGTTTTTTTTTTTTTTTTTTTTTTTTGGATTTTAATTGTTTTTTTTTCTTCACCGTGAACAAGGCATTTCTTTAAAGGCGTGGTTGATTATGATTTGACTTTTCTAACTTTAGTTAGTGTGTAATGTTGCTGTTTGAGCACAAACAACATCTGCAAAGTTACAACGCTCAAAGTTCAAAGCAAAGGGAGATATTTGCTTTTAAAGAAGTCATAAACCCCGCCCCTGGGAACGCAATTTATAGAATATGACAGAATATGCTAATCAATGACTAGAAGATAACTACACTTACGCTACATAAATTCATCAACTAACCAATCAGAAATGTCCTGTTGCTGCTTCATGTTGTCACTTCTTGAGTCTCTCCATCATTGACTCCGTTGACATCATCTGACTCCAGTTTGAACATACAAGGCTAAAAGTTTTTTAAATTTTCAGTGTGTGTGAGGTAAAAGGACACAGGAGCTGTTGACGCTCCGCCCCCTGTGCCGGGAGCAGCAGCTCATTTGCATTTAAAGGAACAGACACAAAGCGGTGTGTTTTTGCTCACCCTCAAAAAGTGACTATTTTAACATGTTATATACAAATATCTGTGGAGTATTTTGAGCTAAAACTTCACATACACACTCTGGAGACATCAGAGACATATATAACATCTTGTGAAAAGGGCATTATACCACCCCTTTAACAATGGTCATGTTCTTTTCCATATAATGAATTGGGAAAGGAAAAAAGGAAGGAAAAGTCAATCTTGCACTGTTCTAACTCTTTCAAAGCAGTTTGATGGTTTTAAAGGGATGGTTCACCCACATATTTAAATTTAGTCTAATTACTCACCCTCATGTTGTTCCAAACCTGTAAGACTTTCGTTCATCTTCAGAACACAAATGAAGAGTTTTTTTTTTTTTTATTAGGTAAAACTAATCCACATGACTTGGTTTAGTTTACATTTTCTGAGGAGACTTGATTGCTTTATGATGAAAAGATTTAATTTAGGCTTTTATTAACATAAACCATCAACTCACACATCAGTTGTGGTAAACAGAAGCTCAAGCATGTTTGCTTGAGTTGTGAGAACCAATGAGGTTCATTCTTGTGTTACGCAGCACGTTTGAGCTTCTGCAAGAGGTTTGGTCTTGCGTGTCGAACAGGTTCGGTTGAGCTTCTGTTTGTTCGCTGATCAATGTTTGTGAATAAAAGCCTAAATTAAATCTGGTCATATAAAGTGACTGTTAAATTTGCAAGGTGTAAACTTTCGTGACGATGCACAATTCAGGTGATGGATGGATGGATGGATGGATGGATGGATGGATGGATGGATGGATGGATGGATGGATGGATGGAAGGAAAACACAGGTTTTCACACTCATTTGGCTTTGTGAATGTTAATTTTAGGCCCTAATCATGTTTTATTAGTGTTATTGTTAAAATATTGTTTTATTTAAATGAATAAAACATGTTGGAATTTTAAAAACCTTAAACTACTATAAACACAATAGTAGTCTTTTATTATTGGTTATAAAATATAGTATTATAGCTTTTTATTGCAACTTCTGACTGTTATTGAGATTATTGATTTATTAAATATTTATAACATTTATTAATTTTTTTGAAAGGAAGTTCTGAACTTGTTCCTTTCAGTAACTATACTGAATTAATTGACGACAGCCCTGTTTGAGAGAACTATCCCTTTAAAGGGGTCATCGGATGCCCATTTTCCACAAGTTGCTGTGATTCTTTAGGGTCTTCATGTAAAGTTTGTAACACACTTTGTTTAAAATTCCTCAGTTGTGTAAAACACCCTTTTTTACCTCAAAAACAGCTGTTCACAGCGACCCGTTTGGGTGCATGTCTCTTTAAATGATAATGAGCTACTGCTCAACTGGTTGTCCACACACTGCAAAGACACATATATGCAAACGCCATATAAAAGTGAATTTTGCATCCAATTTAAAGGATTTTTGTTTCTCATTGCGGTCTCATTTGTCCCTGGTGCAGGTGATCTCAGCGCTCCTGCAGACCATGGAGGATCAGTCGAACCCTCGGGTCCAGGCCCATGCAGCTGCTGCCCTCATCAACTTCACAGAGGACTGTCCCAAAACACTCCTCATCCCCTATCTGGACAGCCTCGTCCAACACCTGCACGTCATCATGGTCGCCAAACTCCAGGAGGTGCTCTTATCCCTTTCAGTTTCAGTTATTGGATTGGTTAAAGGGAGTTTGAATCCCAAGCTGCTCCTTTAATGAGTTTAACTCTCCTATTGTCTTGTGGAAACTGCAGCTTCACGGTCACATGTGTTTTCCCTTCTGTTAGGTGCACAAAGCTAACGCGGTGAGATTTTAGTTTGATCTGGATTGGGTTCAGTTCAACTTCAATTCAAAAATGAATGAAGTTTCATTTCAGTTTTAAGTTTCTTGAATTGAAATTCAGCTGAACCTCACTTCAGATGTTAGGAGGTGTTGAGTTGTGTGATCACAAATGGTTTGACCGTGTGTGAGATGATCTTCTCCTGCATGCAGTTTGATGCGGTTTCACACTGAATCAGGGATATGTTGGTGACTTCGTTCCGTAATGGTTGGTTTTTATTCTTCCAGCTGATCCAGAAAGGCACTAAACTGGTTCTGGAGCAGGTTGTGACGTCCATCGCGTCAGTGGCTGATACCGCAGAGGAGAAGTTCGTGCCCTACTACGACCTGTTCATGCCCTCGCTCAAACACATCGTGGAGAACGCCGTTCAGAAGGAGCTCCGGCTGCTCCGGGGGAAGACCATCGAGTGCATCAGCCTGATCGGCCTGGCTGTGGGCAAAGACAAGGTGTGTGTGGCACAGATCAGGAAAAACTAATCATTTTTAAAGTTAATAAAACAAAATGAACCATTAGGAAGTTCAGGTTATTTAAATTCAAGTAAATCAACTAAATATGAGTGATTTAAAATTATCACTACTTATATTTCTTTTATTTTGATTTATTATTTTTTACTTCTACCACTTTGAGGAACTGGTCTTATGTTCATGCTTTTGAAAAGGTTTTTTAACCAAGTAAATCCAAATTTAGTTAAGGTTTTTTAGAAAAAACTAAAGAGGTTTAGGATTACATTTTTATTTTTGAATGAATAAACCGGACTCTGGCTATGAGCGAAGCCAAAGAAGCTGGCATGGTATTAAAGGAAAGAAACATACATTTATTTTAACAATTTATGAATATAGCTGGCCTGGCGTTAAACTATAAACAATTAAAACATTTTTATTTGACTTATTTTATTTTGTGTATTATGATTTTTAATGTTTTTGGATGTTTGAATATTTAAGTTTGTTCAACTTTAAGTTTATTTTTAATAATTTTTTTACTTGATCATGTTTTATTCATTAGTATTTGATTTTAATTAATTTTATTTAATTTTATTTTCTTTGATTTACTCATTTCATCTTAATTTATTTTCTTTTTATTGTATGTGGTGATCTCCATTTATCAGTATTTATTTTAGTTTATCTATTTGATAAATATTTAATGTAAAAAATTCTACCTATTTTAAAATGAAACAAATAGAAGTCACAATTAAAATATAAACTTAAAATAAATAAAATTTGTTTAATTAAAAAAACGAAAATATTTTAATTTTATACTTTTGGTGATAATTTTAGTATCTTAATTTTTTTGTGTGCAAAATAAATATAAATGAATGCACTTATTTTAATGTTACTTTGACAAGTGAATACATTTAATCCCCGTCGCTTATGCCAGCAACTACTTTTGAATGGATGAAATGTGCCAGTGTTTGCTTCTGAACAGTACGTTTGATGTGTCCATGCAACCCTTCTGTTTGCTCGCTCCTGTAGTTCATGCCGGATGCTTCAGCGGTGATGCAGCTCCTCCTGAAGACACAAACTGACTTCAATGACCTAGAGGATGATGACCCACAGGTCAGCAAAAACCAACCAAGCAAATCATGCATCCTGATTCCAAAACTAGAGTTCCTCTTATTGTGTTATTGAGCTCTTCTTGCGCTTCCAGATCTCCTACATGATCTCGGCATGGGCTCGCATGTGTAAGATCCTGGGGAAGGAGTTCCAGCAGTACCTGCCTGTGGTGATGGGTCCGCTCATGAAGACGGCCTCCATCAAACCTGAAGTGGCTCTCCTCGATAGTAAGAGTTCTGTTCCTAGTGCATATTCACACTCGCACTTGTGTTATTATTGTAATGGATTGAACTGTGTGTTAGTAACTCCCCTTTTCCTCTGGCTCTCTCAGCTCAGGACATGGAGAACATGTCTGAAGATGATGGGTGGGAGTTTGTGAATCTTGGAGACCAGCAGAGTTTTGGCATCAAGACCGCAGGACTGGAGGAGAAGGCCACGGCGTGCCAGATGCTGGTGAGATGGAGAACCACTCAGACATGCAGTTTAACCAACAAAAACAACTATTATAACTAGATACTTTGAGTGGCTTAGGCGTTTGAGAAACAAAAACCATGGTGGTTAATATTTTTGGCAAGTCACTTTTATTTTTTTATAGCGGTTTATACAATACAGATTGTTTCAAAGCAGCTTCACAGTAATAAAGAAAATAACACCAGAGAATGTCTAATAAGGGGAGAACTTCCACTCTCAGTAAACTTCCGGCTTCTGAACTGGTTGCAGTTCCACTCTGGTTCCACATGAGGGCGCTCACAGGACGAGTGCAGGACGAATGGAGGTCTATACCCCTCAAAATCCACTTTTCTCAGGATATAATTTTGTCTAGTAATTTGAATGTTGTATTCGAAAGGAGAAATTACACATTGCTGGTGTTTGACATTTTAAAAGACTTTAAAAAAAAAAATCTATGACATTCATTAGCAGAATGCTAGCGTGTTATGGGCAACAACAACTCAACCTGTAAGAAATCAAAAAGACATAAGTACTCGTTCATTCAACTTTCGACCTATAACCCATGTTGAACTTGCAAAACCTACAATCAAATCTGAGATTTCTCAACGGCAATCGGGTGAAAGAGACAAATTTAGCCGTCTAGCCCCATAGACTCCCATTCATTTTGCACTCATGGGCGATCGCCCCCAGTGGAACTCTGGTGGAACTACAACCAAAATTTGGTACAATAGGACTTAATAGGGAGTGTCCAGGCTCTCCGTAGACGGGCTCTGATAACACTTAATTTTGCAAAGGTCTTTAATTATGAAATGAAAAGTTTCAACTCTGAATCCACTCTAAAAAGACTAACTTGGCTCAATTTAGTTAAACAATCATTCATTTCAGTTCAGTAACAGTGTGAATGTTGCAAAGTTCAATAGTTATGAAGTAAACTCAACTATAAAGAAGCTTTTCTACAGAAGATGGTGTCATTTATTCAACTTTAGTCAGTTCAAAAACAGTTGACGTTGCAAAGTTGATCAATTATGATGAATTTGATTCGGCTATAAAGCAGTTGTTTTCCAGAGAGTCTTGCTAATGTAAACCAATACATTTCCTTATTTTATTAATTTGAATTAAAATGATACATTCAATTCATCTGAATTTATTACTTTTAATAAAATGATGCATGAAAAATGCATGGCTAGTAAAATTCTGTAAATGTTCTCGGTTCATGCTTGCGTTCTTGGCAAAGAAGGGCTGTTTTATTCTGATTCCGGTTGCACTTAATTTAAGTTACATAATAGTAATAATAAACTACATGTACTTATTATAGTGTTAGGATTAAGATTAGGCTGTTTTAGGGTTAGTTTCATGTAATTATGCACATTTTATAGTAATACTATAGTTAACTGCGTGTAACAGGACACTGTAATATAGTGTAACCCTGATTTCTTGTTCCGGACTCGATTCTTTTTATTAAGAAAGATTCAAGGAACACGTAGTCTGAGCGGCGCTCAAGTTTCCATTATGTTCAAGCCATTTTCACCATGTAACGCTAAATCATGGTTTATAATTAATTTTTTATTTTTTTTGATGCTTTAGACATGTAGAACACGTCCGCATCTGTGCATCAATGCTTGTATTGTGTGCTTTGAGTGCAAACCTTTAATGTAGGAAACTTGTCCACTATAGGCTACTCAGTATTTGTCAGTAGTTTACATTTTTGGACAAGTTCGACATGCAGGACCACAGAATGAAACGGTGACAACAAACACCATTGAAAGGTAATAATTAGCTTTTTGTGTTCCCATGTGTTATTAATCTAATGTTTCAGCGTGACATAACACAGACGTCATTCTAAGTGAAGCATTACACAATGGAGTAAACTAACTACACTGTTAGTGGAAATGAATCGGGCTTCCAGTCACTAATAGCGAGGGAGAGAATGAATGATTAGCTCTGAAATTGATAAGGCTCTTACAGAGGAGTCGATTCCCCCTGGTTTGAATCTTTAGAATCGACTCTTGAATTCCCAAAGCCTCAGAATCGAGGAGTTGATTCTTTTTGGAATCGATTCCCAAAGCCTCAGAATCGAGGAGTTGATTCTTTTTGGAATCGATTCCCAAAGCCTCAGAATCGAGGAGTTGATTCTTTTTGGAATCGATTCCCAAAGCCTCAGAATCGAGGAGTTGATTCTTTTTGGAATCGATTCCCAAAGCCTCAGAATCGAGGAATTGATTCTTTTTGGAATCGATTCCCAGCCCTACAATTTTGCACAATAACCAGATTACTGGCATGTTATAGTGAAAATGTTCCTTTGAATTACTTGAAAGATTGAATTTCTCCTGTCTGTTCTCCCTCAGGTGTGTTATGCTAAAGAGCTGAAGGAAGGTTTCGTCGAATATACGGAGCAAGTCGTCAAGCTGATGGTCCCTCTGCTCAAGTTCTACTTTCATGATGATATCCTTCCTGAGACTAAAATGACTCGTCTTCAGTACATTTAGCAGTTTAATGGTCATCCAATGCTGATATCTAGATTTTTACAATGCTTTTAGATGGTATAATATGCAGTTTAGCATTCACAAATAAGAAATGCACAATTTTACACCTGATTCACTTCCAAAAATCTTTAAACTGGAGATGTTAATTAAAAATTAATTGAAGTTTCACAACTGATAATCGCAAATATCGCCTGATTAATTGGTTTTAATTGCAGTAAATTTATAACTTTAACTTTCCCCACCAGCGCTAAAAGTTGCCAGCGCATACTGTCATTCACAACTTTGAATAAATAGTGTTTTTGTCAAAGACTTGATCCCGATTTGATTTAGAACGATGATCAAAACATAGGTTGAGTCCATCAACACCCCCAAAGCTTCAGTCGTTTTCTCTTCAATAGGCAATTTTGATTGATAAGCCATTTAATGTTTTATCACGCTAGTCTTACGTGATGCTCCTGGTTTACGCAGATCTCGTTTGCTTGTTTTTGGATCTGTTGTTGCTTGTACTATTTCAGAAGTATATTGAGACTCTGTTAGCGTTCCTTAACTCAGTCTTGACGTGTGCGAGTGGCGGCCGCCGAGTCCATGCCTCTTCTGCTGGAGTGCGCTCGTGTCAGAGGCCCAGAATACCTCACTCAGATGTGGCACTTCATGTGTGACGCCCTCATCAAAGCCATCGGCACCGAACCCGACTCGGACGTGCTGTCAGAAATCATGCACTCGTTTGCTAAGGTGATCTAGATCTTTCTGCTGGAGTCCTCCAGAACGGTTCAGTGGGCTTCTCGACTGTAAAAACAGAAAATGCGAATTGTTCGGTGTTTCTGTGCGTTATTCTAATTAATGTCATCACTCTTAGTGTGTCGAGCTGATGGGAGACGGGTGCCTGAACAACGAACACTTTGAGGAGCTGGGAGGCATTTTGAAAGGCAAACTAGAGGAGCATTTTAAAAACCAGGAGGTCAGACAAGGTGAGCTGCACAGGAATTACTCTTATACTCACCAGGGCTGATTATTTGATAAATACAGTAAAAATCGCAAAATATCACAATATAAACAACCGTTTTCTAAGTGAATATTTTGTAAAATGTAGTTTATTCAATTAAAAATGGCAGCTTTATAAAAAAAATTGACAGGCTATTTAACAACTGAACTCCTATAGCAATTTTGCTCATTTGATTCATATTCTTCACATTTTCCTAAAACAAAAGGTTTATCCTCCTTTTAAAGGCAGTATCAAACACTTAAAAAAAAAAAAAAAAAAAAAAATTAGGGATGCACCGATATGAACATTTTGGCCGATACCGATAATTCGTTATATTTGATAACCGATATATTGGCCGATAAATCGAAATCCAAATTTGTAATTACTTTTTGAGAGCCTGATTACAAAAACAAAAGTTTCACCATTAAAAGCCATGTCCCAAACATACAATTTTATGAAGCCGATATCACAGCACAAAACTGTATTTTCCTTATTTGAAGCGATTCCAATCATATTTCAAGCAATTTAAAGCCATCATGTTGAACAGTGCACATCTGAAGAGTCTCAGCTGAAGGAAATGCATTATCGGCTTTAATAAATCGGACAAATTTTCTTATCAGGCCGATAACATAAAAAATGAGCATATATGGGCCGATACTGATATGGTGGCCGATATATCGTGCATCTCTAATTTTTATTAGCCTATTGCAATTTTTATTGCTCAAATTTGTGAGTTTTAATTAGTCGTTGCGCACATCCCTAGTGCTTTCACAGACTTTCATTAACGTTTAAACGGAAACTTTGCGACCGACTAGTCTTCAAAGTCGACCATAAGCCGCTGTATTGTTTAGGCAACTAGTCTCGCACATCCTTAAAAAGCAAGTCATATTTCTAAAAACAGCCCGAAACTCATTTACACTGCTTGTATCTTTTCTCTGCAGCCAAACGACAAGATGAAGACTATGACGAGCAGGTTGAGGAGACGTTACAAGATGAGGTGAGCTGCTCGTCTAATGTGGGGATTCGTAAATGACAATGGGCTTCGGGACGCAAGATTCTATAGTTTCATCTCGTATTGTGTGTGTGTGTGAGACTGCACACGATGACTGGTCGGAAAGCAACGTGTAGTCTGACATGTTTCTGGTCCATGACAAGATTTTATGAGTCAAAATCGTGTAATCTGACACGGTGACTATCGTAACACACAAAACAAATGGTGTATTCTGAACCAGGCGTAACAGGTTCTGAATGTTTGCTTGCCCGTGTTTTAAAGCTCCTCTTGATCCATGTTTCTCATGTGTTTCAGGATGAGAATGACGTTTACATCTTGACCAAGGTGTCGGACATCCTGCACTCGATCTTCAGCAGTTACAGAGAGAAGGTTCTCCCGTGGTTCGAGCAGCTGCTGCAGCTCATAGTCAATCTGATCGTAAGTGAACTCGTTCAGTCTTGAGTGTACAACGGTGTAACTATAGTACGATCCTTGAAGAAATCAACTAGCTAGTCCACGACTGTTTCCCGAAACCGTATTGTCGCGAATTGGTCGATCAACCACGTTGGTTTATGATGTCACGCACGTGGTGGAGTGATAACTACTTTTAATGAATCTGTTTGAGATCAAATTAATGCTAGTTTTTGCTGTAAATTACAGATATGACATCTGAGGACTAATTCAAATTTTTCTCAGTTATTTCCAGATTCAATTCTTACATAGTCGAGCCCGTTCGCACATGCGCGCACTTCAGAAACGGTGCTTTGCATCTCTTGACCAACTCAGATGTAAATGACATTCGTATGCATTCTAAATGAAAGATATACAGGGTTTGTACGGGTGCTTGAAATCCTTGAAAATGCTTGAATTTTGATGTGTTTTCAAGGTTTGATAAGTGCATAAATTTTGGATAAAATGCTTGAAATTACCTATCTGACTGAATAGTTTATTAAATGGAGAAATAAAATGTGGCCCTTCAGATACAGAGCGATTTGCTCTACGCTGGCCAGAGCAAAAGTAGGTGGAGTTTTCATTTGTTTCCTCGCTTGTTTGGATTCCTTGTTTTTATTGGCCGCGTGGGTAATCGTCACTGTGCGTGTGATCATGCTCGCCATTGCTTCACTCCGCTTTGGTCGACACAGCAACAAAACGTCTTCGCGCGGCGCAAGCAATTGAAATAAATGGGTGTCATAGCACAGCGGTGATAATGTAATGTTAGTATTGCATGTCCGTTGTGGAATATGTGAGCATAGCCAAAGTTACAGCACAGTAACTAACGTTAACTACCCGCAAATTAAAACCTGCAGATGTCAGCCCAGTGCATGACAACCGTTGATTGCTGAACAGAAATCATGTCAGATGGAGTGCCATACAAGTAGTCTACTGTAAGCTTGAGGATGGCCTTATGCAATATTTACACAGCTCTCAGGGTTCCCACGGGTCCTTGAAATCCTTGAAAGTTTGTGAATCTGAAAAAAAAAATGTCAAGACACTGGAAGTTTTTGAAAATAAACACGCAGGTCCTTGAAAGTGCTCGAGTTTATTTTGTGCAAGAAGTTTTCTTTAAATTATATATTATTCCCTCCGGTCCGCTATTGTTATTTAGCCAACACTTCGTGGCCTGTGCACGCCAGCTTGCTTGATTTACGTTAGTTACGCGCATTTACGCGTTACGTTGCGTGAGGTACTTTGTGTTGTACGTTGTCATGTTCACGCGTGCAAAACTGTAACAATGTATCTTACAAGTGTAACATGATGTAACCTTGCTCTCACTTGAAATGTGTCCTTGAATTTGAGGGTATTGGACCTGGAAAGTCCTTGAAAGGTCCTTGAATTTGAAGATAACCAAAGTGTGGGAACCCTGTGCTCTCTTCCAGTTGATAAATGTGTATGTCTTGGCAATGAAATAAATACAAATGTTCAATTAATATAGGCTATTTATCAGGCAGGTTCCTGTGCACTGTAAGTCTTCTGGGTTAAAATGTAATTACAGGTTGTTGTTGCACTGTCTCAGATTTTGTTCAAACCTTGTCTATCAAGAATGTGTCCCAAAACCAAGGCCTGTAAAATATCTGTTCAAATCCTATGTCTTCATTAGGGATGGGCATGATTAATCGACGATCGATAATTGATCGTTAAGAATTTCGTCGATCACGTTTATTTGTTATCGATTAAACTAATGCAGGTTGCGTTGCGTAGTGTGAGTCTTGAAGCAATGGAATTAATTTTAGCGCGGAGGTACCTGTGCATCCCGGCAACGTCAGTCCCCTCAGAGCGGGTGTTTTCGGCGGCTGGCTGGACTGGCTGTCACCAGGTTGCGGTCGCGTCTGATCCCAGATCATGTCAACATGCTTATCTTTCTCAACAGAAATCAGTAGACTGGTGCAGAAGTTCTATGGGAACTTCATGCGTTTTCTCAGATCGGATAGCTATCTGATTTATCAAAACGATTCCATTTACACCTGGTCACATAAATGTGTTTTTGCAAAACGGATATAAATCCGATCTTGAATTCCCGCGCTATATGCATATTTAAATTGTTGCACGTCATCGAAAGCAACTGATATGAGCTGCATTTTATTGATCATCTGCGAAAATGTCTAAATCAAAGACCGCAACAAGATATTGCGGCAACAGCCCTGGTAAGATCATTTCGGTTCTTTACTTTTAATGAAGATGATTGTGTGTTGATGAATGACTTTCACTTTGATTTGCGATAGTTTGCACGTTGGCTTGATGAATAGATGCTCATCTGTGGTGATGCGTGTTGAAGTAGCGTCGTCATGGATATAACATGACATATAGCCTATAACACGCTCTCACACGTTTATTTCTTATCATTTTTGGGATAAGTCAAATTTACATATGCAGTTTCAACAACCAGATGCATTTACTCTTGTCCAGTTTCGTCTGGAATGCGTCTCAGATATAAAGTATAAAGTGGTTTGAACGATCGGATTTAAATCCGTCTCGAATGCGTTTCGGAGGGCATTTAGATTTGGTCTTTTCACGAGCGGATAGCTATCCGATCACAGAAAACGGATGAAGTGGCCATGGGTCTCTGTTTAAGAACGTCGGCTCGCAGCTGCAGGTTCCGCTGGTTTAGAGCACCGCAGGAATCTTCAAGTCTACCGAACGTCCAGTTTCACTGCCACAAGTTGATCTTCTTGTAATAAAGATCTCATCGAGGACAAACAAACTGTATTTTTGTATTTTCATTGCATTTTTAATTTATAAAAAGTTAAAGAAATAATGAATTTCAATATAAAAATATTAATGATTAATCGATAGTCGATCGTTAATTCTCCCGACGATCGACTAAGAAAATTTAATCGAATGCCCATCCCTAGTCTTCATATTTTCAGCCCTTGAAATTACTTCAGTTTTACAGCCTGTAAATCACATTATCTGGGAAGCAATATTTGGATATTAACATAATATAGTATTATTCATAGGCATTATCTACTTAGTGATACATTTTGAAAATTTTAATTTCTGATTTGCTTAAATATCTGATCCTTCTGCTATTACCAAACACAATTTTGGCTGTTTATAGCAGTATCTCTTTTAATGTGATAAAAACACGAATAATTTTTGACTGTTTTGGCATGTAATTTACGGTGGTGTAAGGTGCTGGAAAAAGCTTTAAAATGGACCTTGAAAGTGCTTGAATTTGACCTTGGAAAAGGTGTACGACCCCTGAATGTCAGCTTGCTTATTTGGCTCGAGATAAGGATTTATTGAGTCCACATGTCATGCAAACAAGAAACTGTTAACCACAGGTCGAGATCTCACACTGTTTGCGAATATTCGTTGGATCGATGGTTTCGGGAAACACCGACTCGTTGAACTTGTGACCATAGTTGGCTAACGCTGCTTTTGGGAAACGCACTTCCTCAGCTTATTAACGTTCTCCTCATGTTGTGTTCCTGACAGTGTCCACACAGACCCTGGGCCGACAGACAGTGGGGTCTGTGCATATTCGATGACATCGTCGAACACTGCAGCCCGTCTTCCTTTAAATACGCCGAGTGCTTCCTGCGGCCCATGATGCAGTCGCTGTGTGACACGAGCCCGGAGGTCAGGCAGGCGGCGGCGTACGGTGTCGGGGTCATGGCTCAGTTTGGAGGAGAGAACTACAGGCCTGCGTTCACAGGTGGGGTGACCTCTGCACGCTTAACACACAAAACTCACTTTATAGGGGCTCTAAATGTGTCCTTTTTAAGTTAAATTAACTTTTTAGTTAGTCAAGAAGCATATCTATTTAATTGAAAAAATGTGACTTATACAATAACAATTTAAATTGAACAAATTATGCTTTTAGTGCTTTATGAAGTAGTTTTTCCCTCCTGAATTTTTTTTCTGGATTCCATTTTAATGGCTAAAATGTTATTGTAGTAGAAACTAACAAGTTTAAGCAAATTGTATGTTTCGTTATTACAAGTTTAACAAATTATATTAAGTCTTCTCATTCTGTTTGAATTTTTCTCGATTCAATCTTAATGGTTTAATCAGATTAGTCCAATCAATTTAATTTCATAAATTTTTCAGTAATAGGGCCCTATTATCTAAGACACAATTCTGTGTCTTGAACTGGATTTATGATTTTAATAAAATTATCAAACGGTAGTAATCAAACAAAGGCATAAAACATTAATGATTTTAATCTTTGAAAATGTAATTGAATGAAGAAATAAAGGACTCGTTAAGTTTGGGCAAATAAAGTGATGCAGATTTAGTCCAAATTAAAACATGGAGGAAAGTTCTGAGATTCTTTAAGTTTTAATTTATGAGTATTGAAGTATATTCTACTGTACAATAGTAATATATCTGTCAGTTTTGGTGGGTTTATAGTGAAGATCTTTGGGTTTCTGTGTGCATCTGATACACTGAAAACACCACGTGCTTGTGTGTGTGTATGTAGTCATTCACACACAGAAAAGGCAGACTCCAGATTTAATGGTAGACTTTTGCACTTTAATTTGAACAGCTCTTTGCAATAAGTTCCAGTTGTGACCGGATTCTGTCCGTGTTTTCTGCGTCGTGGACCTCATAGTGCCTCACGTCAGTGTTTATATGTGACCCTGGACCACAAAGCCAGTCACATGGGTCAATTTTTTTTTAAATTGAGATGTATACATCACATGAAAGTTGAATAAATAAGCTTTCCATTGACGTATGGTTTGTTAGGACAGGACAATATTTGTCCGAGATACAATTTAATCTGGAATCTGAGGGTGTAAAAAAATCAAAACATTGAGAAAATCTCCTTTAAAGTTGTTCATTTGTTCAATTGTGCTGCATTCACTCACAAAAATAAATGTTTTATATATTTACGGTAGGAAATTTACAGAATATCCTCATGGAACATGATCTTTAATATCCAAATGATTTTTGGCACAAAAAAAAATCAATAATTTTGACCCGTACAATGTATTGTTGGCTATTGCCACAAATATACCCGTGCGACTCATGACTGGTTTTGTGGTCCAGGGTCACATATTGAAACATGTTGTCATTGTTGTTTCAGAGGCCGTCCCGCTGCTCGTGGGTGTGATCCAGTCCGCAGACTCCAGAGTTAAAGAGAACGTCAACGCCACAGAGAACTGCATCTCCGCTGTGGCCAAAGTCATGAAGTATCGCCCCGAGTGCGTCAACGTCACTGAAGTCCTCCCTCATTGGCTGTCCTGGCTGCCACTCAACGAGGATAAAGAGGAGGCGGTCCACACACTTAACTATCTGTGTGACCTCATTGAAAGGTGAGTGTCTGTTGCCTGACGTGAACTCTGGGAGATTTGGATGTGCCGGTTTGAGTTTAATGTCGGTTTCCTCCCACAGTAACAATCCCATCGTTCTCGGACCCGATAATACGAACCTTCCCAAGATATTCACCATAATCGCTGACGGCGTTGCCAATGAATCGATTAAAGGTGATGTCGACTGCAGCAAACGATTGGCCAATGTTATTCGTCAAGTACAAGTGAGTTTCATGTTATTTAATTATGAATAAAATGCTTTATTAGAGACAGACTAGCACAAAATCTCAGATTGATCCAGAGTGGCAAAATCATTTTTAATTATAGAAAAAATGCTTGTTTCAAACAGGATTTTTACTGTTTTCATGCATTAAATATTTAATGATTAGAAGCAATGATTGTTCAAACTGATGGTTTCTGTAATCGGAAAGCCACTCTTTTAAAATGTGCATTTATCAAGATAAATTGATCATCAAATGGCTGATTTATTTACTTTATCATGTAGTCTTAGTTTTCAAACATTAATTTAATGTAGCTAAATATTGCTATTTGTTATTGATGCATATAATTCAAAAAAATTAAATGTTGTAAAATACAAAAATTATGTATTTTAGTCAGTCACTTTATATTGAAATGTATATATTGTAAAATGTTTCATATAATTTATGCTTTTATGTTTTCAGTACATGTAATATCTGATTGTAGTCACCCTTGTCATGTAGATACATGTTAATTTGCTGTATTGATGCATTTAAATAACATTATCTTTGTTCTTTCAAATCTATCAATCAGTATTATAATACGAGTTAACGTTCAAAGTTAGACGCAAATATTGTGAAAATATATATTTATCCATTTTTCAGTGTGTAATGATGTTCAAAGTCACCCTTTTCAGACCATTTGAGCGCAAACACATGCATATCCTAGTCAAACTTTACTGTTTTTAGCTCTAGTTTGTCCCCAGCAGAATTTGCATGTCATTTCAAGAGTCAAATGCGTGACTGTGTGCTCGATTGTTTTCAGGTTTCTGGAGGCCTCTGGACGCAGTGTGTATCGGCACTCAACGAGACGCAGCAGAAGGCCATCCAGGACCTCCTGAACTCGGCCTGAGTGAGCGAGAGCGAAGCCTTAACCCTGTAAAACAGCCCATCTAATGAGGATAAAAAAAACAAAAAAAACTTTGCACCTGGAATTCCACATCTAGATTTTTGGCCCTTTTCCCTTTTTCGGACAATGAATGGTCATGTGACTTGAGTCTGTGTTGGGCCTCTTGAGCCGTCTGGACCTAATATCTCAAAGTCTTCAACAACAACAACAACAAGCGAGCGTGTGTGTGTGCGTCACCTCAAAAAGGGCCGGCGGCTTCACAAACCCTCATCTGGAGCGGATGCGGGGGGGATTAGGGGTATGAAATGAAACTAACCGTCATCCATCGTAGTTCTTTAAGAATTTCTGATGTAGAAATTGTGCTTTTCTCCCTTACGAGATCAGTTATAGTTGTTTTGTCACAACTCGTGTGTCTGTCGATCCTAGCCGAAGCCGTTTCCTCCGACTCTGAGACGGATCCGTCTGAAGTGGACTCGTGTTGGTTGAGCTCGAACGCAATAGAGCGACGATTTAGCGGTCATGTCGTCGACTTATTTGTTGTTTTCTTTATTTGTTTTGTTCTCTTCTCTTCGACGCCGGTCCCGAGGGGCCAGTGGTGATGTTTGGGGGGAGAGATGGGCATCGGTTTGCTCCTCCTTCGCTGATGATGTCTGTGTCACATGGCTAACAGTGTGTGTGTGTGCGTCATTGGCTCTCTTAATCCATGCAATGAAATAAACAACACGGGAAAACCGGGACTCTGGGTTCAGGGCTTCTGATATGAAGGAAATGCACAAGTCTGAAGCCGATTGGCTTATTGGTGGTCACATGTCCATGGAGCATTTCTATGATATTCAATCTATCCTGGTTCATCATTTTACAACACTTTCAGTATTAAAGCTGCAAGACATGATGAACTCTGCGTCAGTGTTTCATTTGCTCAAGGAATCCAGTGATTTATTTACATTCAATTCAATTAAAATGTGAATTTAAACGTTACATTAATCTACTGTTGATGTTTGCTTCAGGTTTTCTCACTTGAATGCTTGTTTTTAACATGAGTTTACATAAAACCGAAACTAGAAGTGGTTCACATTGATCTTTTATGGTTTTATAGCGGTAACTAGAGTAGATTACGAGTGAATAGGAAAAGATAAGTTATATTGTCGTAAATCGGCGTGTATGTAGTTTTTCAAAAGTGTATATAAACACAATATAAAACTTGTACTGCCTAAAATACTGGATTTTGACCAAATAAACTCAATGACATTTACTTTAAACTTTAAATGACATTTGAGTTTTAGTCAAACCCAGGGGCCGGTTTCACAAAGCTATTTTAGAGCGGTCTATAGTGTTAGACAAGTCTAAAATTAGTAAGTTAGACTGTTTCACAAAAATAAAGACTGACTTAATTTAGACCAAAGACATTAGACACCTTAACCCCAGGCTAACTTACCCCCAGGCTAACTTAGGTCTAAGACTGTTACCTTGGCAACCAGCAGTAACAATCAGTTACATTACAAACAGCCGAAAGAAAAGGGAAAATGGCTCATAATTTAAACATTTCTTCTTGTTACTACATTCTCCACTAAATTTCCCAAGTAAATTGTCCTTGTAACTGTTATACTCCTCCAACACACACATCTTCCACTAGGGTAAACTGCACTGAGCGGCTGAATGCACTTACTCGATCCGCCATGTTTTTTGTTTTGAAAAGTGTCTTATTTTACCCAGAATGCATTGCTGTGTAGTCCTACTTAAGCTAGTGAGAGTCTTAAGTGCTTTGTGCAACGGTCTGATTTAGATGTCTATCTGAAGTCTGACTATCTACTATATCTAAGCCACAGTCAAAGTCTATCTTTGTGAAACCGGCCCCTGTATTGGATGAATCTGATAAAGTAAAAGTCCTATAATGTGCACAGGATTCTAATGAATATTAATGAGATCAAAAAAGGATTAATCTGTTAGATTATTCCAACACTACTTTTGACAAGTACCAGTGTTTAAAATCCTCAGATCTATCTTCTGTTGTCATGTTTATCGTAGCCCAATAGTAGTAGTTCACAGCTGGCTCTAAACTATTATTTCATAATTACAGTACCAATGACTAGTATTTGACAGCGATTGAAAGTGTATCGGTCCTCTGGGAGAAGTGTTGGGAATTTATGCTTTTATAGGGAAATAAAATGTTGGGTCCTTTTTAATTTTTTTTATAAATCCTAATCCCTTATTTCAAAATCCCAGTGTATTACATAAAAGCTGGTTACACTTTATTTTAATGTGTTTGTTACAGTGTAATTATACATTTCAGTACTGAGAAATACTAAGTAACTACATGATTAGGTTTGGTTTAGGGTTAGTTGCATGTAATTTAGTATCATTTATAGTTACTATAGTAACGACATGTAACAATGACACTAAAATAAAGTGTTGCCTAAAATATCAAAAGTAATACATTTTTAGACGGTGTTGCTTCCACAGGTTGGTGGCGCTGTTTCTCATCACAGTACTTTATTAAACTGTGTAAATAGGATTTTATGTTCCTGAACGATTTATTTGAATTCCTTTTGATGTCTTACACTTTTTAAAAATGTTCTAAAAACATGTGAACGTCACTTTTGGATGTTCTCTGAACGTTCTGAAACAAGTAACATTTAAAAAAAAAAGAACGTCTGAAGAACGTTCAACTAAATCCTTCAGAAAAAAAAAATTCTGTGAACGTTTTGAGCACGTTACTAAAGACCGGATAACTTTTGAACAAACATTATATTACTGTTTCTGGAAGAACGTTTGTTCTTTGCTTTAAGAGAACGCTACCAGAACGTTCTGAGAATGATCCCTGTTAGATGGTTTGGTACCATTTTGCTTACATAGCCATCATTAACCATACCTTACTAAACATACTATGGCAGTACAGTGATGGTATCAGATGATAATACTATACAGTAACCTATAGTCAACATTTGAAGTGGATCAAAAAAAGTTCATCAAAGACGACTTTCTTTTTCATTTCAAGAAGTTAATTTTGTCTTCCTAAGAAGACAAAAACCGGAATTGTTCAAAATGCATATAACTTTGATGAAAGGTTTTGATCCACTTCAAATGTTGACTACTGTATATAAAACCCGCGGCAACAGTGTAAAAGACGCCTAATTTCGCGGGAAAACCGCGGACTTGGCAACATTGTAACCAGGGTGAGTTTGAATCGTCCGCCAGGTGTCGCTGTTCCCATCAGCGCTGCTTGTGTGAGGCTGTAGTGCGGAGGCTGGAGGCTGGAGGCGGTGTTTTATTGTATCAGTTCAGTTCGGGATCAGTCGTTTAGTCATGGCGTCCGGGAAGACGGTGGATTTCAGCGCTTCCCGCGAATAACCGCCGATAAACTGATTCTTCGCGACTCCAGCCGCTGCTCTGCGCGTTATCTTCGCGGAATATCGTTTGACAACATAGTCACGCGTGTATCCAGTCACGAGGAGTATTAATTCAGCAGGAAAGGTAAGATTCTGTGTTATTTTATTGGCTCGCAATACACCGGCAGCGAGCGAGTAAGTGTTACTATTAATCTTCCGATCGCTGGACACGCTGATAGATTGTAGCGGTTTCCATGGTTACACGATTAAATCTCACGAGCCTCCGTCGCTGCCACGCGTCGTATCGTACGCTTCCACATCAAAGATTTACTGTAGTGCTTTACCATAGTGCTCTACTGTACTACAAACATACTATGGTAATACCATGTTTTGTTGGATCTTTCAAAAAGTGCTGTGGCGGTACCATGGTATAATGATAATATCACCACTCTAGATTATTTAAATGGCATTTACAAGAATGCATTGGTCCATGTCCAAAACACCTTTTGTAATTGTGGCATGGACTTGTATTATCTCAAATACCTTGGTATTATTCGATAGCATCACTATGGTATTACCACAATACAGTTTTGTAAGGGTCACATATTTCCCTTCAGCCTTTTTTTTTTTTTTTTTTTACACTAATGCAACACAGCATGGGGTTATTAATGGAATTATCATTAATATATCCCAGAACCAGGTGAAACATCAGTATTTACAGTTTTGTAACAATAATTTGCATTATTTTTTCACTATATATTCATAAGCGCTGCAGTGATGTGTTTTAAGTGGTTGTGCAGGTAGTCATTTGGACATTATGGGATTTCCCTGTCACATGAATTCTTGATGTGGCTAACACACACACACACACACACACACACACACACACACACACACACACACATACACATACACATACACACACACACACACACACACACACAGTCAATGCAGCTTAACCTACTAACATCTGAACCTCAAGGATTACTCGACTAACCTACATCCGCCGACTGCAAGCACACAACTCAGCACAGATTTTGAAATCCTTTTAGCAAATTGACCATGTTAATTATTATATTCATGTATTTAATATTATTTAATGTTTGAGTGTTGACATGTACCAGATAGTAACAATAAATGTAAATATGGTGGTAGATATGCTGGCGGAAACTCTAGTTATCTTCAGTGATCTTGATAAGTAAACACATTGACTAGCACATTGTGGTAGTTTAGATGTTCTGAGTGGTTTTTACCATGTTTGCCAGGGTTAATAGATGGTTAGTAAACAAAACCACTTAGTTGAGAAATAACACACCTCTTCTCATTCGAGGAATCTTTCAACACACACACAATGTAGTGTGCATTAAGTACTTAGGGTGCGTCTCAATCAGCTCCCTGAGTCAGTATGCTGTGGTCACTGTTAAGGACCCTTGCTAGCTACACATTGAGACACTGATGGTGACATGACAACATCTTCACTGTACATCTTCTGTGCCGGGAACATCCAGAGCGTCGTGACAATTTAGTGCTCGGATACTGAGTTGAGTTCTCTTTCACGTCGTCTCGGGTTTGAACGGACAAATGCACACAAAATTATGCCAAAATATCCTTGTAAACTGAGCGGGTCTAAAGTGAACGTAAACAGTTTAGAAAGAAAACTCGTGTGTAACAGTGTATTGGATCCATGCATTAGCTTTTAAAGGGACAGGAGCCTAATATTCCTGCTGTCCGTGTCATTAATGTTGATCCAGAGAAAAAGAAAAGCACTCACTGATCTAGACTGAATAACTTTTGTAACTTTAATAAGGATTAATCTATTTTATTTGTAAAAAAAAAAGAAAAAAAAAGAACTATGCAGTATTATTTTACATTTTGACTTCAATTTCTGAACATTGTTTAGTTGTGCGATTGCTAATTTGCTTATTTGTTCCTATTGTATTACTGACTGTATACTTGTCATTAATAATGTTTGATTAGTTAGTCTAGTTTATACGGAAGAGGATTAGGGCCAAGCAATAATAAAAAAATAAAACCATCTCGAGATTAAAGTCATTATAATGCGAGATTAAACTCGTTAAATTTCGAGAAAAAAAAGTCGAAATACAATCTTGAGAATCAACTCATTAAATATCGAGAATAAAGTCGTTGTGTTTCGAGAAAACTCGTTAAATTTCGAGAAAAAAGTCGAAATACAATCTTGAGAATAAACTCATTACAATTCGAGAATAAAGTCGTTGTGTTTCGAGAAAAAACTCGTTAAATTTCGAGAAAAAAGTCGAAATACAATCTTGAGAATAAACTCATTAAATATCGAGAATAAAGTCGTTGTGTTTCGAGAAAAAAGTCGAAATACAATCTTGAGAATAAACTCATATTTCGAGAATAAAGTCGTGTTTCGAGAAAAAACTCGTAAAATTTCGAGAAAAAGTCGAAATACAATCTTGAGAATAAACTCATTACATTTAGAGAATAAAGTCGTTGTGTTTCGAGAAAAAAGTCGCTAAATTTTGAGAAAAAAGTCGAAATACAATCTTGAGAATAAACTCATTACATTTAGAGAATAAAGTCGCTAAATTTTGAGAAAAAAGTCGAAATACAATCTTGAGAATAAACTCATTACATTTAGAGAATAAAGTCGTTGTGTTTCGAGAAAAAACTTGTTACATTTTGAGAAAATATCTAAATAATCGTGAGAATAAGAAATTCCACACCTTGAGGATCAACAAGTTTAATAATGCGTCTTATGGTATCCTGGGAAACCACGAAACCTCGATGAATCGCGCGTAGGTGAAGCCAGCGATAACCTTGCATTTGTCCACTGGTTGTCATTTCATGTTGGACAAAAGCGAGTACATCGCGCAAATTGGACTGATTTTTTTCTTCTAGAAAGACCTAGCCGCTTGTAAAATTCTCTTTAAAGTTCGTATGCTAATTATTATTCTGTCATAATTAGCTAAAGTTGATAGTATTTCTTTGTTACTGAAAGAAAGTCTAAAATATAGCTTGACTAATAAGTGACCCAACTCTGCCATGTCCTCTATCAGTAGGCTATGCAATGAACACTGATCGAATGCCTTATTCTCTACATTTCATTTCGACTTTTTTTCTCGAAACACATCGACTTTATTCTCGAAATTTAACGAGTTTAGTCTCACGATTATTTCGACTTTTTTCTCGAAATGTAACGATGTTTTTTCTCGAAACACAACGACTTTATTCTCGAATTTAATGAGTTTATTCTAAAGATTGTATTTCGAATTTTTTTTCTCGAAATTTTATGTTTTTTCTCAAAACTCAACGACTTGATTCTCGAAATTTAGTGAGTTTATTCTCACGATTATTTCGACTTTTTCTCGAAATTTTGCGACTTTTTTCTCGAAACACAACGACTTTATTCTCGATATTTAATGAGATTATTCTCAAGATTGTATTTCGACTTTTTTCTCGAGAAATTTAACGAGTTTAATTTCGCATTATAATGACTTTAATCTCGAGATGGTTTTATTATTTTTTATTATTGCTTGGCCCTAATCCTCTTCCGTAAGTTTATTACTTGGATGTTCTCTAGGCTGCTGATTTTTTGTTTTGTTTGTAAATAGGTATTCAGAGTTTTCATGGTATTCAGCAGATATAATATCTGATATAATATAATCAGATATAATAATAAATATGTTTGATATCTAAACGTTTGACTTTTTTTATTTTTTTATTTTTAACCACATTGGAATCGAAACTGGGAATCGATAAGAATCAGAAACGAAAAGCAGAATTGGAATCGAAATATCTAAAATTCAAACAATACCCAGCCCTACTGATCAGTGTCCTGACTACTGAACTAGGGCGCTGATTGAGACACTCCCTTAGTTTTAACAATACTAATTCTCGGTGTTGTTTGTACTTAGCCGATATGATGAGTGAGTGCCATACTGATTGTTTAGTGAAGTCTGGGCCAGCGGTGTGGATCCGTGCCTTCAGATGTGTGTATGTTGAGTCTGTCTCAGTGAACCCTCTGTTTCACGTGTCCGCCTCGCTGAACACATCTCTGGGAACTTTCAGGCAAACAAGTTGAAAGGCAGGTTAACTAGTTCAGCGAGCGTGAGTCTGGGAACGAGCCCTCGCTGCACGGATTGTTCCTAGTTCACTTTTCTGTCTCTGTTCTCTATGAAGGGTGTGTGTGTGTTTGTATAGGATGGAAAAAGAAGTGTTTAAATAAGGTAACTGTTTTTTTTGTATTTCTTTTTTAGCAGGCATGTCGTTTGAAGTGGGCCTCTCCTTAATCGTTGAGTTTGTAGTCATGCAATGCAATGTGTTGGTTTGCACTTTGGTTTTAATGAGACCTAATTTGCTCCAGATTCAGGAGTACTTCCTGTTTCTTCGTGTTTATCTCTGCATGTGTGACGATCCTTCTCTGCTTTGCTTGCTTCCTACTTTGTGCTTCCTTTAGAGTAAAAGTTTCCAGTCTGTGGCCTTTTTGCAGAGGTTTCCCTTTCACCTGTTGTTTATCAGCGTTCAGTGTGAGAGTTTTGCTTGAGAAACTGCTAATGGTCAATTATAGAAAAACAAGCTGTCACAAATCATAGCACTGCATCAGGACAGGGTTTAAAACATGCTTAAAACCCACTCAGAATGCCATAGCAACACCCTAGCAACTGCATAGCAATGGACTTAAACCACTCAGAATGCCTTAGCAACCACAAAACATTCCAGAACACACTGGCAACACCCTAGCAACATCCCAGAACCCCATAGCAACTACATAGCAATGGGCTTAAACCACTCAGAATGCCTTAGCGACCACATAACATCCCAGAAAACCGTGGCAACACTCTAACAACATCACAGAACACCCTAGCTACTACATAGCAATGGGCTAAAACCACTCAGAATGCCTTAGCAACCACAAAACATTCCAGAACACACTGGCAACACCCTAGCAACATCCCAGAACACCCTAGCAACTACATAGCAATGAGCTTAAACCACTCAGAATGCCTTAACGACCACATAACATCCCATAAAATCCTGGCAACACCCTAGCAACAATCCATAACACATCAACTACAAAGCAATGTGCTTAAACCACTCAGAATGCCTTAGCAACCACATAACATTCCAGAACACACTGGCAACACCCTAGCAACATCCCAGAACACCCTAGCAACTACATAGCAATGAGCTTAAACCACTCAGAATGCCTTAACGACCACATAACATCCCATAAAATCCTGGCAACACCCTAGCAACAATCCATAACACATCAACTACAAAGCAATGTGCTTAAACCACTCAGAATGCCTTAGCAACCACAAAACATTCCAGAACACACTGGCAACACCCTAGCAACATCCCAGAACACCCTAGCAACTACATAGCAATGAGCTTAAACCACTCAGAATGCCTTAACGACCACATAACATCCCATAAAATCCTGGCAACACCCTAGCAACAATCCATAACACATCAACTACAAAGCAATGTGCTTAAACCACTCAGAATGCCTTAGCAACCACATAACATTCCAGAACACACTGGCAACAACATAGCAATATGCTTAAACCATTCTAAATACCTCGGCAACATCATATCAATATCTCAGAATACTCTAGAAACTACATAGCAACATGTTTAAACCACTCAGAATGCCTTTGTGACCACATAGCAACACCCTAGCAACTACATAGCAACATGTTTAAACCACTCAGAATGCCTTTGTGACCACATAGCAACACCCTAACAACTACATAGCAATATGCTTAGTGGCACAAAAACTTAGCAACCACTTAGAACACCATAGCAGCTGCATAGCAACGCCCCGACGACCACCAAAATGTCCTGGCAGGCGTCCAAACTGCCTAGCAACAATCCTTAATGCAAAACTCAGATGCCTTTGCAACCTCCTAGCAAACATCTGAAAATCTCACTGTAATTTGTGGTATTGTTTCTTGATCCTCTAGAATAGATTGTGTTTCACTGATTTGTACAGCTCTTAGTGCGGCTGATCTGATCTGAACACAGTTATGGGAACGTGATCCCTTGTCTCTGTGTTTGTACGATCTCCTTTGGGAAATATGATGTGTTTCTGAGACACGGGAAAACATAAAACGAACTGTGAGAAAGTCACGTTGATTCTTCCTGCAAAAGAAGGTCAACCTGTTGAACCAGTAACAGTGCAGTTCATGTCATGTGCGTTTCAAAACCATAAAACCAGATCAGTGCATGCTTAAAACACAAGCTTTACCCAACAACGACAACAAAGCCTTTTCCCCTTTATAATTCCTGCACTTTCCAAGATGAGCTGTTAAAAATGGGTGAACTAAAGATAGCACAAGGACGATTAAATATAATGGCCATGCATTTGTCATCATGTTTCTGTAAGTGGGTTTTAATAGCTTTTGTTGGAATGGAAATCCAGTTGTTTACACGAGTTTGCCAGTGTTTGCGTTGTTCTAGCGAGGGTTTGCTAACGCTAACACTAACAGAGCTGCAGACGTTCAGTGGTTAAGGCATGAATTAGGGTTTCGGAGGGTAATGAAACTGCTAGCCGAGGGGGATTAAAGGTCCCGGAGGAGCCGCTTCTCAATTACTCATTGAGTTTAAATGCGTGTAACCAGTAACTTCGGCCCGGGACAGGAAAGAATGGCTCCTTTATTGCAGTGTTTGTGATTGTGGACGGCCCCTGGGAGCCTGTTGGTCTCTCTCCCGATCATCCTCTTCTCCATGCTTCTAGTGTCTATTATTCTTGCTCCATTTCTTTATAACTTTCTTGTGCTTTTGTCCGCCATTCGTATTGTTGGTTGATAACCGCGCCCAGTTGGTCGGTGTTAGTGGTAAATAAAGCAATTTTTTAGATTATTGATTGCTAACTTCTAGGGCTGCACAATATATCAAAATTATCAAAATATCGCAAATGTATATATCGCGATATGCATATCGCAACAGCTTGCAATAACTGGGGTCATGATCAAAAGACATAGAGAAAATCACTCACTGCTCTTGGCTGAATAACTTTTGTAGCTTTAATCAGTATTTATTGAATTAACACAGCAGTGTTTTATTTATGGTTATTTATTACAGGTTAACCCTAATGTAGGATAACCTGAACCCCTAAACTAACTGTGATGGTAAAATAACACTTCTTATGTTACAGTAAAACACTGATGTTCACTTTCTGAAGTTGTACGGATGCTTTCTTGTCACAAAAAGAATGTGAAACACATGTAGGTTATATCATTTTAAATTTATTTTAAAGATAATTTAGGTTTATTTCACACACTTTAAGCATTATCGTATCGCATATCGCATTATTTAATGACTTATCGCATATCGCAGTTTTCTTCAATATCGTGCAACTTTTTTTTCAAATCAAGTCTGTGTTCAGAAAGTTGTGAAAGTAGGTTGTGTAAAATAAGTTGTATTTATTATTATTAAGTTATTTTTACAGAAGTAAATTTTGTAAAATAAGTTTATAAATTAATTATTTTTATTTTATTTAGATTTATTATTCTAAATAATAAATAAATAAATAAATTAACATGTTTTTATTTTTTTATTATATTTATAATGATGTATTTACTTATTATTTAGATTAATAAATACATTTCTACTTATTAGTTTTAAGTAAATTGAGTAAAATATTTTTGTTACTTTTGTTTTACGTAAATTGTGTAAAGCTATTTATTTTATACAATTTTATGTTAGTTATGTAATGTTATAATATTAACCCTAAAAAATATTTCAAAATGTTAGAGAAGTAATCTCCTTTCATCATCTGTATCACTCTCTCCTTTCTGTCAAACAAAATGTCAAACTGCAGATGGAAATCAATATTAAAATGGCATTTTCATCATCATCTTCCATCACAGGACGAGTTTGTTACCGTGAACATCTCACACTCCCTCGTTCCCTTGATGAATAAAGCCTTGTGCTCATCTCTATCCTCATGATCATCACATCCACTGAATGTCCTGTCGTCAGGGTCATGATAGCGCAGGATAAGACTCAGAGATGTGTGTGTTGAGGAGGTTTTCTGACTGTGTGTGTGTGTGTGTGTGTGTGTGTGTGTGTGAATGCTGAAACCCTCTCATGCTTGTTAACCTGTCGTGACTCGTCTCTAGCCCACATCTGAGGGCAGAATCAGATTCCAGAGTTCAGCGTCTGGATCTGAGATTCAATCAGTGCTGGAATGTGTTCCTGGTTAGTGTTAGTGAACAAAAAACTTGAATGAATTCAATGTATTTATTTGTAATTATTTGTGAAAGTTACTTGCAATTTATAAGTGAGAATTGTTTCCACCTTTTTTCCAGCTGCACAATTCTGGATAAACTGAGAATCACAATTTTTTTGGTTTAAAATAGAGATCACGCGATTCTGAATAGACAAAATAATGTCATTTACTAGAGATTCTGACAAAATATTAATTGCTGCAGTCTATTTAAAATATATTTAATTAATTTGGATCATTTTTTCTTTTTAAAATTCATTGTCTTCACTTGTTTCATTACTGGATGAATCAGCGTTTTTGAATGAATCTCTTGAATAAATGATTCAATTACTCATTAATAAAGACTTGTTTCATTGCTGGATGAATCAGCGTTTTTTGAACGAATCTCTTGAATAAATGATTCAATGACTGATTAATAAAGACTTGTTTCATTGCTGGATGAATCAGCGTTTTTTGAACGAATCTTTTGAATAAATGATTCAATGACTCATTAATAAAGACTTGTTTCATTACTGGATGAATCAGCGTTTTTGAACGAATCTCTTGAATAAATGATTCAATGACTCATTAATAAAGACTTGTTTCATTGCTGGATGAATCAGCGTTTGGCACGAATCTCTTGAATGATTCAATGACTCACCGAATATAGACTTCACTTGTTTCATTACTGGATGAATCAGCGTTTTTTTTTTTTTACGAATCTCTTGAATGAATGATTCAATGACAAATACATTTTTAACCGTCACTTGTCGCCACCTACTGGCGTAACAATGTAATTAATACAATGTTTATTTGAAGCGTCAAGTTACTTTTAAATGGTGATGTACTTCATTTTGATCACCACCATAGATATCAGTGTTTATATCCAAACTTTATATGTTTAATAAACTTTTACTGTAAACTTTTAGATATTTAATGTTCGCTGTGATCGTATTTGTCAAAGGTTTATCGTTGTCATTTAGGAATGAGATGGTGTGGGTGTTTGAATCCGGATCGTGATCCTTTAGCTGAGCTAATGTGTGTGTCATTTGCATGCTCTTTGAATCACGATCCTTTGCTTTGTCATGTAACAGAGCCGTTCTTCACTTGTCATGTTTGCTTCCCAGATGTAAATCCCCTGTGTTGAGTGAACACAGGAATACGCTACCGTACGTGTGCGTTTGTGCTGTACTTCTGACGTCTGTGAAGAATAATTGAAAGTGTCACATCTGTGAAAAACACTTTACATTGTCATAGGAGAAGCTGTTTAGTGCCACGAGCGGATAATTGTTCTCTCATCTCTCTTTGACACACACACACACACACACACACACACACACACACACACACACACACACACACACACACACACACACACACACACACACACAGTTTTTACGTTTGATTATCCCGTGAGAAGTGTTTAAGTGCCCATTTTCCATCTGTGATTCCTGGAGGAACTCATTCTCTTGTGTCTGATAGTGTTTTCCATCGGTGGATCTCTGAGAGCTGACTGGGAGGCGCCTATCACGCGCTCGAGGGTTGTTGCACTGAATACACAGTGATATTACTTTATACAATAAACAAGATGTTAATATTATGTAACTGACATTGTAGTCACAATATGGCCAGCTGTTTGCATGCTTTGCCAATGAAAATAGAAGGTAAAAGGAGTGAACACAGACTCCTGATGGCTGATCAATTTTGGTTAATATATATATATATATATATATATATATATATACTTGTTCAAAAGTTTGGGGTCAGTAAGATTTTTAATGTTTTTTAAAAGAAGTATCTTCTGCTCACCAAGGCTGCATTTATTTGATTAAAAATACAAACAAAAACAGTAATATTGTGAAATATTATTCCAATTTAAATCAGCTGTTTTCTATGTGAGTATCTAGTAAATTGTAATTTATTCCTGTGATCAAAGCTGAATTTTCAGCATCATTACTCCAGTCTTCAGTGTCACATGATCCTTCAGAAATCATTCTAATATGATGATTTGCTGCTCAAGAAACATTTATGATTATTATCAAAACAGTTATTTACATTTTTATTTCATAATGCTTTGATGAATAGAAAGTTCAAAGGAACAGCGTTTATCTGAAATCTAAAGCTTTTGTAACATTAAACTCTACCGTTCAAAAGTTTGGGGTCAGTAAGAATTTTAATTTTATTTTGGGGGGAAATAAATAAAATAAATCAATACTTTTATTCATCAAGGATGAGTTAAACTGATCAAAAGTTACAGTAAAGACATTTATAATGTTAGAAAATATTCTGTTTTAAATAAATGCTGTTCTTTTGAACTTTCTATTCATCAAAGAATTTTGAAAAAAACAGTTTTTAACATTGATAATAATAATGAATGTTTCTTGAGCATCAAATCATCATATTAGAATGATTTCTGAAGGATCATGTGACACTGAAGACTGGAGTAATGATGCTGAAAATTCAGCTTTGATCACAGGAATAAATTACAGTTTAAAATATATTAAAATAGAAAACAGTCATTTTAAATTGTCATAATATTTCACAATATTACTTTTTTTTTATTTTTATTTTTTTTTATCAAATAAATGCAGCCTTGGTGAGCAGAAGAGACTTCTTTTAAAAAACATAAAAAAAATCGTACTGACCCCAAACTTTTGAACGGTAGTGTATACATACATACATACATACATCCCAATGTTATCTTCTCATTTATTTATCATAGTTTATAGTAATTTTTGTATTCAGAAATCACCTCAACAACATCAGTGTCAAAACATTTGCCAAATTGCAGAGAAGGAAAGATTATAAATCTCCAGTTTATTATTGCTCTCCACAGAAATGCTCTATTGAATAAGTGTTTTAACGAAGGTAAACGAGGCTCTGGACCGGCTCCTGATGGAGGAGGCAGCGCTCTGATTACTGGACGTAGAAGTGGGAGTTATTTTGTGGCGTTTACTTTAATTCTGCTGAGTTCTGTATAATTTAGACCCTTCAAACGTAGTCATTCACAGCATTTCTCCTTCACTGAATTCCTCTAAAAAGGCTTTGAATATTTCAGAGGATGTCCGTAAGAGGGGTTTAGATGTAAGTGGATGAATTTGCATTTCATTAAGTTCTCAGTTCCTTAGAAAGATGGGTTAGCATGAGGACAGAGCTAGTAAAAAGCAGTTTTGAGTACCTTGGTTGAAAGAATTTCCCATTTTTTTATGACAATTTCTGCTTTATAACGTGCTTCAATTACATATCTGCCCATTTCGTTGGTTAAAGTGGTGTTCTATCGAAGCGCACAAGCTTATAATCCGTCATGTTGGAGGCGCAGTGCGCGATCTGGTTCTTTAGGTTTAGAAATCCCTGGATTTAATGCCTCTAAACCCTTCCTAATGATTTCCTAAACCCATAAACTCAGTGTTTTTCAATGGTTGAGAGACGGTGGGCCTATTGTTTGAATTTAAGCCGTCACAACAGTAATAAGGATTTGACAGGTTTGAATGAATCCACGTGTTTCCTATGGGATGTTCCCACTGGAATCGGTGTCCTTTTCATTGTATTTATATGTCCATAATGTAAAATATTCCACATTCAGTCTAAATTCTTCATTATAGCATTCTTCATATGTAGTGAACATATAAGAAGCGTGTTTTTTTTTTTGTGTGTGTTTTTTTTTTTGTGAGAAAGTATAATATAGTGCGATCACAAACATTGATATCCAGATGGAATTTGTTTAAAGGGATACTCCACTTTTTTTGGGAAATAGCCTCATTTTACAACTCCCCCAGAGTTAAACAGTTGAGTTTTACCGTTTTCGAATCCATTCAGCCGATCTCTGGGTCTGGCGGTACCACTTTTAGCATAGCTTAGCATAGATAGATCATTGAATCGGACAGGACCATTAGCATCTCTCTCAAAAAAATGACCAAAGAGTTTCGATATTTTTCCTATTTAAAACTTGACTCTTCTGTAGTTACATCGTGTACTAAGACCGACGGAAAATGTAAAGTTGCGATTTTCTAGGCTGATATGGCTAGGAACTATACTCTCATTCCTGCGTAATAATCAAGAAACGTTGCTGCCGTACCATGGGTCCAGCAGGCGTAATGATATGACGCAGCGCCTGAAAATAGTCCCCAGCTCAGTAACTTCCAACATGACCGGGACTAAGTTTGTCTAACCTATTAGACCTATTTTCAGGCGCTGCGTCATATCATTACGCCTGCTGGACTCATGGTACGGCAGCAAAGTTTCTTGATTATTACGCAGGAATGAGAGTATAGTTCCTAGCCATATCAGCCTAGAAAATCGCAACTTTACATTTTCCGTCGGTCTTAGTACACGATGTAACTACAGAAGAGTCAAGTTTTAAATAGGAAAAATATCGAAACTCTTCGGTCATTGTTTTGAGAGAGATGCTAATGGTCCTGTCCGATTCAATGATCTATCTATGCTAAGCTATGCTAAAAGTGGTACCGCCAGACCCGGAGATCGGCTGAATGGATTCGAAAACGGTAAGACTCAACTCTTTAACTCTGGGTGAGCTGTAAAATGAGCCTATTTTCCCCCAAAAAGTGGAGTATCCCTTTAAAAAGTGAAATGTGCTTCATTTTATTTTACTTTTTATTTATTTTTTACCAAAGTTGAACAAAATTCAGATGGGATTAAAAACACAAAGTAGGTCTGTGAAACAAATTGTTTTTTTTTTATGCATTTTTTATTTTATTTTTATTTTGTTGCATTGCATTTTATTGCATTTTGCATTGCATTTACCTTTGCATTTACAAATATGCCCGACCTGTTGCCGTCAGGTTCATGTGTATGGTTCAGTTCTTCACCAGTGGTGGCTGTTGTAGTTGAGCTGGTTATGAGTTATAACTAACAGCTGTGTTTATGCAGATAACTAGCAGCCAAGGCAGAACGAGAGAGTTAACATCAAGACTTGTGTGAGAAGTAGTTTACTGCAGAAATATACATTTCAGGAATCATAAATCATCCTTGGCATTTTCCAGGGCAGCGCGAGGTTGGAATTTCAGCTGTAAAAAAAACGGAAAACTATGTCAGCGTCCTATGTGTGTGTGATCACCAAACCTAGTGCAGATTCTGTTTATCCCACATGGAAGGTTTTGGCCCTCGTTTAAATGCTGAAATGTTGTGTGTTTGCAGCAGTATGGTGGAGCCAGAGGAGCGGCCCTCGGGGGCGGGGCAGAGGCTCGGGGCCCCTGAGACCCTGGGCATCAGCACACTGGAGCCCGGCCAGCGCCCCCCCACCATGCCTCCGGGCAGACAGATCTCCATCCGGGTGCAGATGCTGGACGACACTCAGGAAGTCTTTGAGGTCTCGGTAAGACACGGTTTGCTTTCTACTTTATTGCATTTTTGCTTCGTTCTGTTGCATTGCATTGTATTTTGTTTCATGTTATTGTATTGTGTTTTATTGCACTTATTTATTTTACATTAAAGCATTTTTTATTATTTTACTTTATTTTATTGCATATCAATTTGCTTTGTGTTTACATTGCATTTTGCTTTATTTTCTTTTATTGCATTTTATTGCACTTTATTTTCTTTTACTGCACTGACTGATATTTACATTGTTGCATTTATTTAATTTTGTATTTCAGTTAATTTATTTTGTATTTATTTATTTATTTTATTTTATTATTATTTATTTATTATTATAATTTTGTATTATTTGTTTAATTTTTTTTTGCATTGCATTTTATAAAAAAAAAATTTTTTTGATTCCAAGACAATAACTGGACCGCAGTGGACAATGAATGTAATGCGGTCATGTGACAACAGTGTAGCATGCTATTGTTTGAATTGCTTATTGCGTAATGCCTACTAATTCATATTATTTAAAAGAAATGGTAGGCAGTAAGCTAATTTTCCATTTTTGAAACACAGCCCAGGTTTAATTGCATGGAAAAACCCCTTGCATTTCACAAGTATTTTGATGTGTTGAGTATCCCAGCGGGTCAGCAAGTGCACACTAAAGCGTCTGCTGCTCTCCCCCTCAAGTTTAGACTCTTTTGTGTTCACTTGCCCTCCCGTTTCGTCACTTAAGCTCCCCTGGGAATGGTAATGATGTTGAAAAGCTCAGTCTTGTTCACTAATGAGAAAATGCCCTCATTGATCGCTACCAAGGGAGCCATAAGCTCCTCAGGCATGTTGGGTAGAGGAAAAGAGAAGAAATTCGTCAGAATTCCTGACTGAGATCTCGACAGGAAAATATTACCTTGAGCAGCGAACAAACGGACAGTTCCCTGACTCTTTTCTTCCTCAGGTTTGTGATGTGTGTGTGTGTATAGGGGCCGTTGGATACACACCCTGTGCTCCGCTGATGCCCTGAGGGCCACTGTTGTTGACGGCAATTTTAATCGTGAGATAAGGCCAATATAAGTGCGTGCTCTGCTTTGTGTGTGTGTGTGTGTGTGTGTTGAGAAATGCTTCAGTGAAGACGATCTAGATCAGATGTGACACAAGATCACCTGCAGCTTTTGGTGGTTTAGTGTGCTTTACCTGGCGTAATGCTTCAGCTCGGTGTTCGAGTTAATCAAACGCTTAATCTGTTTATTTCCATTAATTGCAGATTATTATCTCTAATTCATGATTATATTATATTTGAAAGCTGCATTTGTGATTTTGAGACCTGCATCCGCACCTAACCATTTTGGTGTTATAACCAACAAATGTTGTCCGTTGCGGTCTCTTAAACCTCCCCGAACATCTAGGAAAGACATCAAGAACGCTCTAGCGTCAAATCAATATAGTTCAGCGTGTGCGTATTATTATAATGGCCATTGAAAACCCGTTTGATTGGGTCACTGTCATGCATTCACTGAGGAGAATGTGTCTCTGCTTTCAGACCGAGTCGTAGTAAAGCCACTGCACTTCTCCACATCTCCTAAAGTGAATCTGACAGTCACCTCACACACACACACACACACACACACACCTGCTACACCACACACCCTCTTTGGGGCAAGAATTAATAATGAAATGGATAAAAAATGGATGAAAGACTTTATCTGTTCCCCAAAGGCCAGAGGTATAACATCATAAATATGTATCATACGCTTGTGACTTTGTGGAAACAGACTCTGTGTGTGTGTGTGTGTGTGTGTGTGTGTGTGTGTGTGTGTGTGTGTGTGTGTGTGTGTGTGTGTGTGTGATGGAGGGTTTTGTATTTCATACACGTTGAGGTCGCTTTTTATGGAGAATAAATTTAACGAAACAACCCATCATATTTTTGTAGTGTCACACATTTGTGAGTGAATCCAGATAATAACTGAGTATTACTTATTTTTTTACCCATCAGGCATTGACCAGCATCCACTTTTAAAGAGGACACACACACACACACACACACACACACACACACACACACACACACACACACTGTATAGATATCATTTTATATTTATATAAGGCTGCATCTCCTACAACAATAGGCTAAAACCAAAAACATTTCAGATTTATGTATTTTAATTGCGTATAATATTTGCATTACACAGTTTTAACAAAAACGATTAAAATTAATGTGATGCATATTTTGTCAGTCATACATAAATAAAAGAAGTCAAGTAAGAATGATATTTCTGTAATATAACTAATAAACAGAATGTTTTTTTTAGATGCACAATAACCTGTTTTTTACAGTATATTTATCAATAAATCACTCACTCACTCACTCACTCACTCACTCACTCACTCACTCACTCACTCACTCACTCACTCACTCACACTTACTCACACTTACTCACACTCACTCACTCTCACTCACTCACTCACTCACTCACTCACTCACTCACTCACACTTACTCACACTCACTCACTCTCACTCACTCACTCACTCACTCACTCACTCACTCACAGTTACTCACTCACTCACAGTCACTCACAGTCACTCACAGTCACTCACTCACTCACTCACTCACTCACTCACTCACTCACTCACTCACTCACTCACTCACTCACTCACTCACTCACTCACTCACTCACACTTACTCACACTTACTCACACTCACTCACTCTCACTCACTCACTCACTCACTCACTCACTCACTCACTCACTCACACTTACTCACACTCACTCACTCTCACTCACTCACTCACTCACTCACTCACTCACTCACTCACTCACAGTTACTCACTCACTCACAGTCACTCACAGTCACTCACTCACTCACTCACTCACTCACTCACTCACTCACTCACTCACTCACTCACTCACACTTACTCACTCACTCACTCACTCTTACTCACTCACGCATTACACATTTTTAACAAACTAATACAATTTTGATGCATATTTGTCAGTCATAAATAAAGGAAGTCAAGTAAGAATGAGATTTCTTTAATATAACTAATAAACAATGTTTTTTTTAGATGCACAATAACCCGGTTTATACAGTATATTTATCATCAATAAATCCTATTTGTTTCAATCATACATTTTTAACTAATCGAATCTTGCTTGTTCCAATCAGCCATATTTAAACCATGTTCACACTGCTTAGATGTAACAGATTTATGCTGATTTTATGCATATCTTGTTGAAAATATGATTATTTAAATAAAACCAAAAAGAAACAATGCCATGATTTTTTTAGTTTTAGTTTTTTGGGTGTAAATTGCTCTTTGACCCTTAAGCCGCTTTTCCAGCATCGGGCCAAACCTCTTAACTTAAAAAAACACTCCACCGTTTTTTGAAATAGGGCTTATTCACCTTCTTTCCCACATTTAGATAGGTGGGCAAATGCATTTTTGTCTCAGTGCATGCATTGTTTTAGTTTGACAGGGTTGGCGCTAGCTTAGCTTAGCATAATGAATGGAATCCTTTGTTGCCAGCTAGCATGTCCTGAGTAAAAGTGATAAAAAAAACAAAAAACACCTAATTACTTCTTGTGGCCTGCGTATTCACAACGAGTACAAATAGCGATGCAGATTAACACTAGACGATTTCCTATGCAGATTTTGACTTGGGACTATATTAGGGGGAAGCACAGGCGAAGCACTGCTACTTGGGCGCAGAGATATCACGCCCAAGTAGCAGTGCTTCGCCTGTGCTTCCCCCTAATATAGTCCTTAATATATAAGTCAATATCTGCCTTGGAAATCGCCTAGTGTTAATCTGCATCGCTATTTGTACTTGTTGTGAATACGCAGGCCACAAGAAGTTATTAGGTGGGTTTTTTTATTTTTTTATATCACTTTTATTCAGGACATGCTAGCTGGCAACAAAGGATTCCATTCATTATGCTAAGCTAAGCTAGCGCCGACCCTGTCAAACTAAAACAATGCATGCACTGAGACAAAAATGCATTTGCCCACCTATCTAAATGTGGGAAAGAAGGTGAATAAGCCCTATTTCAAAAAACGGTGGAGTGTTCCTTTAAGCGCTCCGTGCCGATCCGGTCCAGACGCTGCGGATGCGGATTCAGTCTGATAGCAGAGCCCTCTGGAGTGCAGAACACATGAGAACACACTTGTTCTCTGAGGAGTAAGATCACACACAGCTGATGTGATGCTGGAGTGAACAGCTCAGATGAGGAGCAAAGGAAGCTCCCGCAATCATGAAGATGAGGCGGCCTGATGTGCTGAGTTTGATCTGTGTTGGAAGATTGTAGTTGGCAGGACTGGTGCATGCTGGGATTGAAAAGGGTTTGATTTCCTGTGGGACCCAGCGCTTCTCTGAGGGTTTGGTCTGAGAATGCATGTCTGATTTCATACTGGTCTCGACTGGATTAGCCAGTGCTAGCGCTGACTGGTTTAGAGGAACACTTATGCTTTATAAAGTTTCACCAAAGTTACATATTTGCGATCTACATAATATAAATATACAAAGTTTGAGGTTGGGAGGCTTTTTAAAATGTTTTTGAAAAAGTCTCAGGCAGACTATTTCAATAATAATATAATAACAACCATTAATATTATAATAGTATAGTATAAAAGTAGCTCAAACAGTAGAGCGTTAGCGCTTGCAACGCCAAGGTCATGGGTTCGATTCCCAGGGGAAAGCAAGAACTGATAAGAATGTAAATGTGTACCTTGAAATGCAATGCAAGTCGATTTGGATAAAAGCGTCTGCCGAATGCATACATGTCAATAATGTAAATGTAATAGACTGCATTTATTTGATCAAAAATACAGTAAAAATGTGAAATATTATTGCAATTTAAAACGGCTGTTTTCTATGTGTTTATACAGTAAAATGTAATTTATATCCAGTGATCAAAGCTGAATTTTCAGCATCATTACTCCAGTCTTCAGTGTCACATGATCCTTCAGAAATCATTCTAATATGATGAAATACTCAAGAATTCTTTGAGTAATATAAAAGCATTCATTTGAAATATAATCTTTTGTAACATTATGTCTTTACTGTAACTTTTGATCACTTTAATTTGATCATGCTGGCTGAATAAAAGTCTGATATTTGAGTCTAGAGTCTAATGTAGCGTGTGGCCGTCGAGCGAACGCTTGTCATCATCATATTGCCCTGTTGCAGCGTTCAGGATATCCTGTTTGATGGGATCTCAGTAAAGGAAATCCCAATGGTCTTGACTCTTGACACAGTTCCTGTTTCCGAGTTCACATCAGATCACAGAATTCACATGTTGTCAAATGCTTTTGATATTAGATATTTATCAAACCTTTTCATGAATCAATAGAATTTTTGTCGTTTTTGGGTATTTTTTTGGATATGCTGCTATTTTTGTATTGCATTAGTAAACCCTGTTTTTTGATTCAGTATCTCTGAGGTTTGAACATGGTGTATAAAATGCAGTGTTAAAAAGTGCTATTTTCATCTGCATAATAATTCTGCGTGCATAATATTTTAAGCCACACGGTTATGGAATTACTCTCTATTTTTGTGTTAGTCTGCAATTACAAGCCCACAGCACGGCAACGGCTCATTGTCTAAATTGGCTTAATGAGGGTGTTTGAGGAAACTGCAGTTTTTCCAGCAACTGTTGATTCAGAGATAGAAGCGTTCAGTCTGCTCGCACAGCTAGTTATGAGTGGGTTTAAAGTTAACAATGCTAGACTTTTGTCTTGGTTAGTGTTCATACAGCTGCCTTTTACCAGTTACACACACGCCACGGGTTCAGTTTGTGTGTAGTTATGCTTTCTAATGCTCTGGTTTGTTGAAGAAGAGAGAAAATGCCAAGTATTCCTATAATGGAGGGTGTGTCGTGTGTTATTGGATGCTTGGAGTCTGTGGTTTCCTTCTTCATGCAAGACTGTCATTTAAGGATTGAGAAAAAAGAGGAATGGTAAACAGACTGAATTTTAAAGCAACATTTTAGGACAAACACATCGGCCTCAGATATTTTTACGTAAGTGGACGAATCTCACGAACATGTTCATGTCATATTTAACCCCACAATATATAATCAAAAATAAGACATTTTTATTTTTGAAAGCAAAGCCTTTTTTGCACATTTTTACATTGTGATTTTCTTGAGGATCCCTAAATTCTCATTATTATATTCCTCATTATTATCTGGAAATGTGCAAATTGATTTTGGTAGTATTTAGTATATATTTGTTTGATTTATGCTTTTAATTTTATGATTTTAATGAAAAAACACTGTAGAGAGATTCTTCCCATATATCTTTTTTAAAGATTTTTTTTAATTTTTAATTTAGGAACAACAAATAACTAAATTTCGTAGTGAGATTTTCCTATATATTTTTAAAATAATGTTTTATATATATTGTTTTTATTTAGGGACGACAAATAACTACATTTCATTGAGAGATTCTCCCATATGGTGAAACTCGAAAAATTAGAATATCGTGCAAAAGTTATCATTTGATGATTATGGCTTGCAGCTTATGAAACCCCCAAATTCAAAATCTCAGAAAATTTGAATATTACATGAAATCAATAAAAAAAGATTTTAAATACAGAAATGTCAGCCCTCTGAAAAGTATAATCATGCATATGTATATAGTTATATATACTAAATATATTAGTTTCACCTATTAATTTGAATTACTGAAATACACAAACTTTTGCATGATATTCAAATTTTTCGAGTTTCACCTCGAAATATATATTAAATTTAGGGACGACAAATAACTAAATTTTTTTGAGAGATTTTCCTATGTATTTTTAAAATAACGTTTTATATTTTTATGTAGGGACAACAAATAGCTCAATTTCATAGAGAGATTCTTCCATGTTGAGTATAACAATCTAGAATCAACATTCCGAGTATTCCAACAAAGTACAGAAGGATTTCTGCTCCTATATAAGCAGCAGTTGTGTGAAGATTCATAGTGGAAACTTCCTCTCTGTTCTCCCAGATTGTGACTGTCCAACAGGAAGAGCCACGGCCCTTAGAGGAAACCCAGCCGCCACACACACACACACACACACACACACACACACACACACACGGACACGGGCTCACATTGTGTGACCCAAATGAGTTCTTCCCTATTTGCATATCCAGATTGTGGCGCTATCTGAGCGTGTTTTAGAGCAGACATTATTTACGTCCACCGAGCGTAGCTGATGTTTTACTTCACTGACTTTCAATTTGAATTTTTGGAGCGAACGTCCATTCAGAAGCTCTGAAGCTTCACTTATTTCAAGGTTTAGTTCTTATTCAAGAATGTGTTGTTCTCAGTACAGCTGAGAGAATTTCATGGTCTGATCTCTCTTATTTCATTCCCTTAAATGGACATATTTTTGGGGTGTATATATATATGTAAAAAATGCCCCAGCAGCATTAAAGGGTTAGTTCAGCCAAAAATAACAAAATTAGCCCATGATTTATTCATCCTCAAGTCATCCTAGGTGTACATGACATTCTTCTTTCAGACGAATACAATCTTGAGTTATATAAAAAAATGTCCTGGCTCTTCCAAGCTTTATAATGGCAGTGAATGGCCATTTCTGTTTTGAAGTCCATAAAGTGCATCTATCCACCATAAAAGTGCATCTATCCACCATAAAAGTGCTCCACACTGCTCCGGGAGGTTAATAAAGGCCTTCTGAAGCGAAGCCATGCGTGAATATTCATATTTAACACGTTACAAAGTAAAATTCTAGCTTCCGGCCAAACGAACATATGCAGTCTGCCTACGCAACTTATGACGTGGGAAGTAGCGTAAATATCAGCAGAACGTCGCATTACTCGCATAAGTTTCACTTAGACTTAAGTGGAATCCGTATGTTTGTTTGGCCGGAAGCTTGTTATTTTACTTTGTAAAGTTTTAAAAGGGGTGGTATAATGCCCTTTTCACAAGATGTAAAATAAGTCTCTGATGTCTCCAGAGTGTGTATGTGAAGTTTTAGCTCAAAATACCCCACAGATATTTTTATATAGCATGTTAAAGTCGTCACTATTTGAGGGTGAGCGAAAACGCTCAGTTTTGTGTCTTTTCCTTTAAATGCAAATGAGCTGCTGCTCCCGGCGCAGGGGGCGGAGCTTCAACAGCTGCACTCCCACACACATGCACTGAAAATGTCAAAAACTTTTAGCATTTTATGTTCAAACCGGATTCAGACAGTGATGGAGAGACTCAAGAAGAAGTGACAACATGTAGAAGCAACAGGACATTTCTGAATGGTTAGTTGATGAGTTTATGAAGCTGATGTGTAGTTATCTTCTAGTCATTGATTAGCATATTCTGTCTTGATAATCTATAAATCGTGTTCAGGGGGCGGGGTTTATGTAAATTCTAGGGTTGGTGATGTCACTAACCCGGGAGGAATGTGGTGTAGTCTCTACCAGCCGTTTGTTGTAGTCCTTAAAAAACTATTTCTTTAAAAGCAAATATCTCCCTTTGCTTTGAACTTTGAGCGTCGTAACTTTGCAGATGTTGTTTATGCTCAAACCGCAACATTACACACTAACTAAAGTTAGAAAAGTGAAATTATAATCAACCACCCCTTTAAATATGGATATTTTTCTTACACGAACACATGGCTTCTCTTCAGAAGGCCTTTATTAACCTCCCGGAGCAGTGTGGAGCACTTTTATGATGGACGGATGCACTTATGGACTTCAAAACAGAAACAGCCATTCACTGCCATTATAAAGTTTGGAAGAGCCAGGAATTTTTTTTAATATAACACAGATTGTATTCGTCTAAAAGAAGAAGAATGTGATATACACCTAGGATGGCTTCAGGGTGAGTAAATCATGGGCTAATTTTCATTTTTGGGTGAACTATCCCTTTAAATCGATTGTGTAATGGCGTCTGTTAGTCATCTGTGTGCGTGCGTGCGTGTGTGTGTGTGTGTGTGTGTGTGTGTGTGTGTGTAAGTGGTTATGTAGACGGCAAGTCACTGGAGACAGAAAACCAGTGTATTCGCAGTATCTCGCAGTCTGAATAATTCACATGGGCAAAGGTACATCTGATGTTACACGGCCTCATCCTGTAGGACAGCGACATTTACTGGATACACCGAATCGCAGAGGCTTCGAGTGTCGCCACACACTCACAACAAGCTCAAAATATCTGTGATTCCATAGCAACAGAGAATCTAAAGATGCGTTACATTTGATTAGTGTTCTAGCTAATGCAAATCTTTTGTTGCATTGTAACCGAGTCAGATTTACACCACTGTGCAAAAGTTTGTGGTCGGCAAGACTGCATTCATGTCATCAAAAATACAGTAAAAATAGTGAAATATTATTCCAATTTAAAATGACAGTTTTCTATGTGAATATATAGTGAAATGTAATTTATATCCTGTGATCAAAGCTGAATTTTTCAGCATCTTCAGTGTCACATGATCCTGTATAATCTAACTACAAGTATATAATTTTTTGGAGTTCCCGTTTCCCTCTCTGAATGAATCGACCCCCTCAGGAGTGAGCGTGTGTGTGTGTGTGTGTGTGTGTGCGCCAGGGTCACTGTCTCCTCCTGCTGAATCCTCTCCTGAAGAGATCTGGGAATAGATCCTCAGCTGTGTGTCGCTAGTGTGCGTTAAGCCGGCTAGTCGTGACGAGATAAAGACGGCTCTCGGCAGATGGAGAATCTCTCATCTGTCTGTCACAGTTCATCCTTCACTCCTGACCTCAGCTGGTGTTTTGAAGGATGTATCTAGCAAAAAAAAAAAAGTGTCAAAACTTGTATTAAATTACTTGTCTTGTATTATATAATGAAGGGACTCGTTATAAAACACAAGTAGAACATTTTGGCGGAAATTTGTCATTGAAAACATTCGGTTACACTTAATTTGACAGTGTAATTATGCACTTGAGTTCTGAGATATATTAATTAACTACAGGTACTTACTATGGGGTTTGGTTTAGGGTTATAGTTATTACTACAGTAACTACATGTAACGTGTTACAAGGATACTAAAGATAAAGTGTTACCAAAGATTCTTACATTTATATATATTTTTTTTGTTCAATCAATGTGACAATTGACAGAATAGTTGTCAAAAGACAGTGTTTAGTTAGTTAATGCATTAAGTATCATGATCTTTTAATTAACAAAGCATTTATTAATGTAGGGTAAATATAGTATTGTTAATTGTTAATTTATAATACACTGCCGTTCAAAAGTGTTTTAATGTCTTTGAAATCTCTTCTTAGGCTGCATTTATTTGATCAAAAATACAGTAAAAACAACAGTATTGTGAAATTATTACAATTTAACATTATCAATGTTGATGATCAATATTATCAATATTTTTGTGGAAATTTCGAAACAGGATTCTCTGAGTAGAAATTTAAAATTTTAAGTATAATCTTTTGTAACATTATAAGTGCCTTTTTTTCTGTCGCTTTTGATCAATTTAATGCGTCATTGCTGATTAAAAGTATTAGTTTCTTTCAAAAACCAAAAAAAATAAAAAAAATACTGACTTTTAAACAGTAGGCTATAGTGTACATAAAAAAAAAAATCAAATGTTAAACATTGGTATATGTAGAAATAAAGACACATGAATAAATGCTGTTCATTGTTAATTATTGATACCCAAAGCATGAACTAATTGAACATTATTGCAAAGTGTTGCTGATTTTATTTTTATTTTTTTTGTAATTTACTACAATTTTCGTAAAGAATAGCTTTACAAATCAATGCAACAATTTGCTTTTTCAATGTTTTGCACATACATTTGTTCGGCCCTGTGTAGTGCACTACATTCTGCACACTTTATTCTCGGTATACTGACATCTATTTTGTAAAGATAGTATGTGATATTATGCAATATGCAATGGTAATGCTTTAAAGATCACTTTATCTCATTAAGTCATATGTATTTTTGATTTAGCAAGAGGCATCCAGTTATCTAATTAGAATTTCTTTTTAAATCCATTTTTTGCCTCTTTCTGTAGGGTCAAAAATATTGACTTTGCACTTGCCTAATTTTGGATGTGAACACTACTTTAAATATAGGTCAAATATTTGAGTCAAGAAGTTGATATTACTTCTGGCTCATTTGTCACACTGGAAATGCATGATTTAGTGAGTTACATTGTGTGAAATTGTGGCAAATGTAGTATTGTTCATATTGTGCTTTGTAACCTATATAATACTGAAAATAGTATTATGAAAAAAAGTATTATGCTAATCTTTTATCTAGAGGATTAACGAGTAATGAATGGTGAACCGCTAGGCCACATCTGTTAGTTATATGAAAATATGAAATGTTTTTGTTGAAGTAGTTTTTGCCGCTCATGGATCATTGTAATAGCCAGGTACCGCTATTATAGCACACATTCCCAGCTTAACTGTAATATCCCACTGCAATGCCAAACCCTGCTACCTCATTACGCTAAAGCTAGCATAATGCATGTGGCTAATGATGGAAAAGCTTGTTTTGGGGTGAATCTTTGATGAATAATGCAGCAGCAGCGCGGTCTCATGAATGCACTAATCATCTCTGGAAGAGAAGGGAAGCCCGAGGCCTCAGCCGCCACGGGATAATCCTCTCAACAATCCCACAATCCCGTCTGCTTCCTGCCCCTCCAATCCGCCAGTATTCCAGCTAACGGGATCATGGCGGAAAGGGCCAGTGTTGACACTGGATGGAATGTGCTTAAATCCTGCTCATGTTTTTATGATTACATGTAAAACTCATGAAGGGTCGGGATTGTTTCAGTGTTTTGAGTAAGCACAGTGGATTTGGTGTGTTTTGTTCAGTTAGCTCGTTATAAACGTCAACAACCAATTTAAAGCTTAAAGCGATACTGGGAATGCGAAGCACTTGTGTTGTGTCAGCAATTGTGTTTTTGACAAATTTCCAGAGGTGTAAAGTCCAGGGGTCAGAAAGTAAAAGTCCTGCCATATGTTTATTCCACACATGAACTCGTCCAGCTGATTCACTAATTAGTTCTGATTATCTCCTGGGCCAAAAACTGTGCTAATTAGCAAATCCAGGTGATTTGAACAAAATACTGAGGAGGACTTATACTTTCTGAACCTGGGGCCGGTTGCACCAGGCGTAGCGTAAGTTACTAGCGTAAGTTACAACTTAGGCTGTACTCCTTTCGAATACAACATTCAAATTACTCGACAAAAAATTATATCCTGAGAAAAGTGGATTTTGAGGGGTATAGCGCCATAGACCTCCATTCATTCTGCACTCGTCCTGTGAGCGCCCTCATATGGAGCCAGAGTGGAACTGCAACCAGTTCAGAAGCCGGAAGTTTACTGAGAGTGGAAGTTCTCCCCTTATTAGACATTCTCTGAGAATGCCATTAAACTTAGTTGAAGCATAACTCTACGTTTAAACAAAATATTTACGGCCGCCTCCGATCAGGAGTGAAGGTTGGAATAAATATCAGACAGACTGAACTGCATCAATAAGCTCTTCTTTTACCTGACAGACTTAAATTCTTTAGACATATATGATAACGCTGACATTTACACTCGCTTACATTTTAAGAGAGAACATTGTTAAAAGATTACCGGCTCTTTAACACGAACAGCGCGCCGCCGTGCCCATCCATCCATCCATCCATCCATCCATCCATCCGTCCATCCGTCCGTCCGTCCGTCCGTCCGTCCGTCCGTCCGTCCGTCCGTCCGTCCGTCCATCCGTCCATCCATCCATCCATCCATCCATCCATCCAATTTTGGATTATGGTTACCTTAGTAAATCGTCCTAACACATATAGTAAGCATAGTTATTTGTATTACAAGGCATATGGCAGAAGCAAATGATCATGTGTGCAAAACATCAGGTTTAGAGTAGAACAATGCTGGGATTTGAAGCCAGTGTTTATGTGGGCCTTTTTAACAATTTCTTTTTGTTTACACAACATTAGCTCTCATCTCGCAGCCTCACTCATGGCATGTCGATGTGTCCTGAATGTTTCGTTCTTGTATTGTAAACAGCAGTGTTTGTGGGCCTGTGGTGATTCTGACATCATGCTGTTGAACTGTATATGCTGGTAATTGGTGTTTTCCTGCAGTGATCATCACACACTGACCGCAGCGGCTGGCACTCGCTCACACTCCTCTACACTCCTTTCATCTTTGATTTAACGGCACAGGAAACATCAACCGACCTATTAAACACGGATACCAGACCGGCCCAGCTCCTGTACCCCTTTATTTCTGAACATGTGCTTTGAATAGGAGGTTTCTGGAGCTGGCTTAATGAAATTCATCTTAAGAAAGAGGCTTTTCCCTTTTTCAGTCTTGATTTGTTTTTAGCCTCTACTAGAACAGGTTTTCATGCTTGATTATTTTCCCCATATTCTCCATTGTTGCAGCTCCTCTCTTCCCAGTCTGTCAGTAACACTCTGTTTAGTTCCTGTCTCTATGAAGCCCCTCCTTCTGAAAAGCACACTGTGCTCTGATTGGTCGGCTGGATCAGTGTGTTGTGATTGGTCGAGCGCTTCGAGTGTGTTTGGGAAATGTCCCGCCCCTTACCATATTCGCCAGATTCAACACACTACTAACTAACTCAACCAGGCCCCGCCCCTTTATTCTGCATATTAATTATTTAAATGAGGAATATTGTGACGTGTTCGTTCCCGGATAAAACTCAAGACTACAATGGAGGCGTTTCAGGGAGTTCAGAAACACTGACACTGATATAGAGAATAACTCCCGCTGGAGGGACTTTTTCAGCAACATTAACACACTAAAGAAAGATGAAGCATAATCGGTGAATCCAGTGAATAATGTTTCCGGCCCCTGGTCTCTATATATATATATAGCTCGAGTCCATCCTTCAATGTAAGTCTGTGGGATAATCCAATTTCTCTGGATGTAGGCCCGAAAGTGTCCTTCATATAGGAGAGGAAGTTCATGTTATTTCATTTTGGAAAATGTGACCTCAAGGAAAATTTCTGGCCACAAAAATGTGTTCCCACCCAATGAAACGTGTCTTTAACTGGTCAGGGCTGGTCATCTCATGCCTCTGAATACACTGGCTCATTCAGTCCCTCGTTGAAGTCATGTTTACTGCTCTTATTTGTGAGCAGGAAATTGCTTCCCTGCTGGATTTGTGTTATCGGCGTCATTAGTATGCATGAATGTGTTCGAGTGCTGCTTTGACTTCATGTCTTTGTCATTCTTTCCTCTTAGAGAAGAGAACTGAAGCTTTCGGATACACGTATTATTTTAATGAAACATGGTATAGCTGCCTTTGAAATGTTTTTCCTTTTCCTTTGTTGAAACATGTTACTGTTCTTCGTGTACATCTGCATCTTTTAGTAGTATGATCGCTTTTAGATGAGCTCAAAATGCCACAAAACTTCAGTTTCCCCAAAGTATTTGTACTTTTAATGAACTTTTAAATGCCTCAATTTGAAACTGAATATCCGATTTCCTGGATTTATTTTTGCATATGCTTCTGCCAGAACAGTTCTCTTTAATATGTGATATGTTTTTATATCTTCAGGCTTTTGGCATTGTGTTTCTGAAGTGAACCACATGCTCTCTTTTTTTGCCGTGTGCTGTAGTCACACTTCATTGAGTTAAAATGTTTACGTAGAGCATTTGTGTGTTGTACATGCAGCGGTAGATTCACTGCAGCTCATTCCTGTGAGTCTGTAAAGATGGTGTACGGACACCGAGTGACTGTAAAACTCCACCGGCAGTGTGTTATGAGGAGTCACAGGAGACACATAAACATCCATAATCACAGAGGCCTTCAGTGAAATGTGAATCAAGTTGGTTGAAAAGACCTAAGGCCATGTGTCCACCAAAGCATTTTTTCACGCGGCTGGCGTGTTTTTTCAATTGTTTTCAATGGGAGCGCCGCGTTTTTAAAACGCCATGAGCGTAACGAGGCGTAGAACGTCTTTTTCACAGCGTTTTTTACAGGTCGCCGAGAGTTGAAGAATGTTCAACTTTGGGTAAAACGCAGCGCTCATCACTGTCACTTTCTACCCAACCGTCCAATCACAGTGGAGGAGGGGCGGGACTAATGCCACACCGACCAACCGCCACATTCTGCTTGTACAACGTCAACAGATGACGTCAACAAGCATAATAACGGAACAAAATCATTTAAAACAAGAGCCAGAGAAAATACGTTACATTGTATCGACATTTTAATATAGAATCAACACAAAAACAAAATATGTGTGACATGAGATACTAGTAACACTTTCGCGGATATTACGTATCATAACGAGCAAAGTGTCTCAACAATGGCAATGACTCTTTCTGTACGCCCTGTCTGACTATAAGCTGCCAGGCGGAGCGGTCTCCTGCCCGGCTCTCCCACGTGCCAACATTGACGTCAGACAGCTTCATGTCTTTCTTGCAGATATATTTGTGGACGTCCAGTCAGTCGCTCTGCCAGCTCGCCGTACAGTAGGTCCTTGGGAACGCGGCCTGGGCCCATTCTCCTGACGTGGCCGAGCCAACAAAGGCGCTTTTCACTAAGTATTCCTGTTGCTCAAACAGTAGAGCGTTAGCGCTTGCAACACCAAGGTCATGGGTTCGATTCCCAGGGAAAGCAAGAACTGATAAGAATGTAAATGTGTGCCTTGAAATGCAATGTAAGTCGCTTTGGATAAAAGCGTCTGCCAAATGCATAAATGTAAATGTAAGTATGGCAGACTTGGCGATCTACAAGGTAAGGTACACAAAGCACCTTGGGTTCACCGGCGTCAGAATAAACCCTGAACATCCAAATCCTAAACCTTTTATCCTGTTAGTTTGCCACTCTTAATGTAAATGAAGTTGCTCTTGTTGCAACAGCTGTGGTCTGTATGTTAATGAAGCTGTGACACCCCATTGTCTGAGAAGGTTCTCGGTGTCCCACACCCATTCCCATTCTACAATTGACCATTTGTTCAGGATGTGATCAACCCAAATGGTGAAGAAACAATATAACTTGACTTTCTTTCATCTCTATGATAATTAAGCCATTTTGGGGATGAGCTCATTCTAAAATATATTTTCGAGTGGAGTCTGGGTCGAGACACACTACAGTTTGTATATGTATTTATAATATATGTATATTGTAAAATATTTTCTTATTTAAATAATATATTAAGATAATATAATATAAATAGCTTCCGTATTGTGATGGAAGATCACACAAACCTTTTTTTTGGACGGGAACATGCATTGAGAAAGTAATCGTTTCATGAATGAACTGACAGAAGCATGTTGCATATTAATTTCATGTTATTAAAGCAAAAGATATTCACATTTTGCGAGTCTCACTGTATCAGTGCAGTGGTTCAGCTCTGCTCACCATCTGCACACACAGTTCCTATGGAAACTGAAGAGATTTTTCCTGTCCTCTGAGCGAGTTATTATTGGAGGAGGCTCAGATTTATGCGGTGTGCTCGACTACCTGTGCGTATGGCCCAGCAGGGAGGGTTATTAATATTCACGTGTAGGGCACATGTCTGGGAGACGGCGTCTGGGTGGTTTTAGTGAGCGCTGTTTCCCGGAGGGCTCTCGTTCTCTCAGGTGTTCGTGGCTTTGAAATCAGGTACGCTAATGAGCCATAAAAGCCATCGCCATATGTCAGACGGCGAGAGATGCCGTAAAGCTGGTGTTCAGCAGTGTTCTGGTGTACCGCGCTCTTCAACACTTATACTGACACTTGAGGAATCAAGCTTTGCTAACTGTAATGAATCAGCCACTGTTTTCTCTTACAATTTTTTTTTTTTTTATAGATTTCTTAATAATATTTTGTTTTTATAATTTTTGTTAATATTTTTGTTTTATTTTAATGTTTTATTGTTTTATGCTAATATTTAGTAATATTTATTAACATTTTATAATTATCATAATATGCATAAATAGTTTTTTAAAAATAAATATTTATCTAACTTTTTTTATTATTTTTTATTATTATGTATATTGTATGTGTATATATAAATTATAATACACATTATTCGATTTAATGCTGTTTAGTATTCAATGAAAAACGTATTTTATTTCTGAGAAGTTATTTTTCGGTGAACACTGAACAATAGCTCTTAATTTATATCTCTTTTAGGTATAAATTAGCTCTTAATTTATAACTCTCAATAGTTTAATTGATAAAAAATAGCTTGTTCCATCAACCTATTTTTATGCGCATTTTGGGACATTGCATGAAGTAGAAAAAAAGCACCAAATTTGGATGAAGCACCAAAATGCGAATAAATTCCCCCCAAAATTTGCATAACAAACTTCTGCACTCAATTAGGGCGGATATATCTTTTTTTTACATGAGCATAAACTATGATGAAAACACATTTACTGAATAAATCCCTCGATGCGCAATATAAACTCACGTGACTTTACCTCAGCAGAGGCTGTGATTGGATAACTGGACTAACCAGTGGACCAATGGCATCACAGCATCTCAAATGTTGGTTTGGTGGATCATCAGAATGATTTGGTTTAATTCCCTCTAGAAGCGTCTCACACGAGTGTGTTCCCACACACCAGCATTCGAACGCAAGAGAACATGACAGCGTTTGTGTTTCGTCTGACGCTCTGAGACGCAACTCATTTATGATGGAGGGAAAACTTTCAACAAATAGTGTGGTATATTACACTATATTAACCTCCTCCAGATCCCTGAACCTCCATGAATTATGAATATCCATCTGAGGTCAATGATGAATCTGGAATAGAGGACATTTCATCCACTGGAGTTTCTGCCATGATCATCTCTGTCACGTTACTACCGACCATCTAGCTGTCTGCACCTTTTTAGCTTATTATTAGCTTAACCTGTTTACATTGGCATTTATATATAAAAAGCAAGATATGTCAGCGTCTCTCAGTTCTCCCTGCGGGCCTGATGTGTGTCCATGTAGGGGAGCGGAAGACCCGTTCCCTTCACCCAAACACAAGCTTCCATCTCTGGGACATTCATTGAGAAAAAATGCAAAGGATTTGGCAGGACGGCTGGAGTGAGACGCCAAGTGAGATTCTTCACTGGCTTCATACAATCAGTCATTTATATTATGTAATACTGCTATTTTCTTTCTGCTTTAAAAATGGGCCAGACAGAATTATTTTTAACATTCAATTTTTATATTCTCATTCTTGGTATACCGATTATCATTACCGAAATCATCAACCTCATTTCCATAACCGATGTATCATTACTGCAACTCGTGTTTATTTAATGTTTATTTAATACATTTAAAAATTTGTAGTTTGCTTTTAATTGCATGAGCAGAATCTATAAATTATGCTCTTTCAGGTTTGCCACATCATTTTTAATAAAAAATATTAGGTTGTGAATAGTGTTGCTTTCGTCAACGAAAATATCGTCGTCAACGAACCTTTATCACGTGACGAAAACAAGACGAGACACAACGTAAATGCTGGTCATGTGACGATAACTAAATTAAATGCATAATGCAATATTGTTGACGAATAAAAACGAGACTAAATGTGGTTTACAAAATAAAAACTATGCTAAAATGTCTCTTCATTTTCGTTGACCAAAACGAGACGAGACGAAATGTTATGACGTTATTTTGTCTCGTTTAGTCGCGTTATTATTATTTTGCAGTATTTCTGTTTCCCGTGTCTCACTTCAGGGGCAGCATCAGGTCACACTGCGCAGACGCAGGCGACGCCAGAACTTGTTTTTCCACCTCCACGAATGAGACGAGTGTTACTTTTTTGTTCGCTATTTTTGCTATTTTTCCATAGTGGTTCACTATATTGATTGGGTTAAAGAGAATTGCATTACTAAAAAGAGACTAAAATACAATTTTCATTGACTAAAACTAGACTAAATGTCATCAGTTTTTGTCGACTAAAACTAGACGAAAATAGTCGTGGATAATTCTGACTAAAATAAGACTAAAATGCTCAGACTTTTAGTCGACTGAAACTTGACTAGACTAAAAAGAGTATGAACGTGACTAAAACTAATAACTAAAATGACAGCTTGACACAAAGACTAGACTAAAACTAAAATTAAAACAGGCCGCCAAAAACAACACTAGTTGTGAATTGTGGAAGGTGTTGCGGTAATGAGAGAAATCAGTCAAAATCAAATAAAATCTCGATTTAAAAATATATAATATCTCAGAATTTCAAGTAACTGTGCATGACTGTTTATTAATTTTTGAAAAATGTATTCGCTTTCTGGAATTGACTTTTTGCGGTAATGATTTGCGGATTGTTGCGGTAATGATTTTTAAGGGCTCGTTTTGGAAAATATGTTCAAAAAGGTGTTATTGTCAGTAAAACTTTTAAAATGAATTGCTCACAAACACTTTAGACTTTGCTCTTAATGCCTATAAATAAAGTTTGTTGATGCAAATCTTAAAAAAAAAAATATGTTTGAAATCTTTGAAACCAAGATTTCGTCAGAATCACTCACATACTATAAAGACATATAGGGCCCTATCTTGAACCCAGCACAATTGACTTTGTACACCGACGCATGTTTCATTCCTATTTTGCACCCGACGCACAGCGGACTTTTCCCTCCACAGACGCACGTCGGTAAATTAGGGAATGAACTTGCGCTCCCGGGGGCGGTTCAGTGAAAAGAGGAGGCGTGTTCCGGCGCAAACGTTCCCTGGTGCTTTTTTGCAGTTTCAGAAAACGCGTTATTCATATGCTATTTTAAGGGCGCATGCTTGCCCATAATGTCGCGTGAACAACGCGCATACACTTTGCTTCTCTACTCTACACGCAGCAGTTCACATTTTTGCAAACCATACATAATTACAAGGAAAAATATTACCACATGAGGGAAATCATTGTGGTGTCCATGAAGATGTGAAAAAATAGGCATAAATCTATCTTACACATTTACCCAAATTATTATACGCCTGTTTAACCGAAGCTAATTTGGGTGAGTTTCTCCATCCCCATACAATGTCACTTCTCTGTGTTTTACGGTCCTGACGAGAACGTCGGTCTCCTCGGCTGTGAACCGCTCCTGGCGTGCGTCTGGCAAATCCGCCGTTATAATAGCAATCCGCCATGGAACAAGCGCGCCTGCTCTTAAAGGGAATGTGAGATGTCGCTCTGATTGGTTTATTTCACGTTACACCCAAACCACACCTATGAATAATGAAGCTACTTCAGACCAACCCATTTTAGATTTGCGTCGGGCGCAAGAGTCATTTATCCCGCCGGTATAATAGCAACAGCGCCCGAGATCCGCCTACAAAGTTACTTGCGCTTCGCGTTTGATACTTGCGTTTCAGATCGTTAAAATAGGGCCCATAGTTGTTATACTGCATATTGCTCAGTATATACTGTATGCAGCACTGTATTATTTTATAAAGAATATAATTTTAAACCATATGCAGTATATGTAAAAAATAAAAGATGTGCATTTTGTATTCATGCAGCAAGTGCTGTCCATTATCCTATAATTTAGATATTCATGTAAAAATTCTGATCAAATTGTTTGTGACTGATATTTCCGATTCATTCATCATAATAGATTGAGTTCAAGTTGAGTGGATTTCATTATTTGGTTGCGTATGCTCAGAATAATGTGTGCCATATGCACATTTCTGCATGCATGAAATCTCCAGATGGAAAACTGTGTCCCATAATGCAATGCACTCAGCTTGACCTTCCATTTCCTGTGTGACTAATGAAGCAGAAGTGATAATTGCACATTTTAGCATCTCATTATAAAAGCTAAGACATTTGTTCTCTACATTTCATCAGATAACTGAGGTCATTTGACAACAATATAGTATACAGATTGAATGTTCTTCATTGCACAATGCGTACTAATTAGTATACACAGCATCACAGCAGTCGTCCATTCTGATTGGCTAATGCATACTGAAAATTCCCATACTATGCACAGCATGCATGCTGCAAACATAATAAGAGTAGTATGCAATTCATTCGCCCTAGCTTAGGCATATCCGCATTCATGTTTTATGTTTTCCTTCAATACTTTCAATATTTAGCTTTAATAATTCATGGACCGTCTAGAATAACAATAGAAGCGCTCTGCGTCCCGTGCGAGTTCACACTGAGGTGTGTGTGAGACGTTTGGCCACCAGATCCTCTTGTTTGTGAATGGGGCGTTTGTGCAGCTCTCAGCTCGGCTTTCACGCTCACATGTTTAGCTTGGGAAGTGCTTGTCCTGGTAATGGACAACAGACCCTTCACACGGACACTTAACAGATCTCTCGGCTCGGCTGGCATGTGAACCCCACTTCATTCCTTATGCAAGAGACTCCCCTGCGCCTTTTCTTAACAAGGCAGAAATTCACTTCGAGTCTAAGTGAAAGCTAGCCTTTATCAAAAGCTGCTTGTGTGTGTGTGTGTGTGTGTTTTTCTATAACACTTAATAGAGTACAACTTTTTCAGTGGCATTGCTTCTGGAAGTTTTATTCCCATTCATTTCTAATAGGGATTTATTTAATCAACTAAAAGTTAAAACAAAGTATTAAAAAAAACATTTAGTTAATTAATATGAAATGGCTGAAGCTTAAAAAAAATGTAAATATTAGATAAAAAATTTAAGTACTACATAAATTACTACCTGAAATAAAACTAAAACTGAAATAAAACATATACATATATTTTTGACAAAAGCACACGCCAAAATTACACATAATTATAAACTACAATTAAAATGAAAACTACTCAAAATATAAAAGCTATAAATATAAGCTATATAAATAAAAGCTATAAACCTATAATAGTATGTAAATACTAAATATTAATATATATATTATTTTGCAGGTTTTTATACTTATCAGTACTATCATCGTTTCTGAGTCCATGCGCTTCTGTTTAATATAGACATTTGTAATGCATTGTGGGATGAGTTGTCCATTAAAATACGTTAACTAAACAGTCTTGCACTTTTTGTATCCAAATCAAAGTTGCAAATGTGTATAGTTTATAGAGTTGGTTGATTTGATTCATGAGTCTTTAATATATATATATGCTGACGTTTGGCTCTGATCTGCTCGTCTTTATCTAAAGTGTATTTCCTGCTGTTGTTTGAGTATAAAGTGTATTTCCTGCTGTTGTTTGAGTATAAAGTGTATTTCCTTCTGTTGTTTGAGTATAAAGTGTATTTCCTTCTGTTGTTTGAGTATAAAGTGTATTTCCTGAAGGCCAGATATGACATCAGCTACTCAAACAACATGAAGCTCCTGATATCATATCTGGCCTTCAGGCGCTGGAGTTCCTCATGAATCTGACAAGCTTCTGCTTCTGCCACATTTAACACCAACTTACAGTTCCTTTTTCTGTTTGATCCTCAGTTATTGTTCCTAATTCGAGTCTCCTGGAAGTCTGCTTTTGACTTACCCAAGTATTTCAACCCGGATTCACTGTAATATACACGGATATCAAGGCCAGATTGGGAAATGAGTCGTGTTTCTTCCGTGTAGTGTTTGGCACAGATTCAGAGCAGGACGAACCACATGACCAACACAAAGCTGAACGTCTGCTGTCCTGTATCTTTCCGTTCCTGGTTTCATATAGGATTCAGATAAATGGGAATGACAGTGATGTTTTCCTGGTCTTTCAGCAGACACCAGTCAAACTTTATCTGTGTTTATCGAGTGCTGAGCTCATAGACCCACACACAGCCTTCAGAGTCTTCCTGACTGATTAAAGGATCACTGTTCTGCTCTGTTTACCGGGCTTTTATTGTGTAAACACTGTCTTTTTTGACCTCGTTAGCAGAAATGATAGATGAATAGTGCAGTAAATGAAGTTAAAGGGGTACTTTCAATAAAACATTTGCTGCCTATACAGTAGATAGAAACTGGTGGTACCTGACAAGTGAAAACAAAAAGTTTGATTTCTTCCCTTTTGGCGAATTGGTATGAAAACTACAACACCCACAATGCACTGGGCATGTTGCCGTCCAAGGCCACTCCCACCAGTCTGCTATGGATAAACTCACCAACCGCCTTGCTTTAGTAGGAAATACTCCTTAGCAAACTTTTAGTCATAATGGCGTCGACTTGAATTTCTGTCTAGGTAACATGGAGAATGAGTAAACATTGTTTATTCATATATATATATACTTCCAACATTGTAACAATACAAAGCAGGTTGAAAATCAACAAAGTTACACTTTAAAGAAATATTAGCAGATTTAGAAACAGGCATAACAATTTATTTAATGAAAATTAACAATGTAAAATGACTTCTTTTTTTTATTGTGTAATTCATAAATGGTAAAATAATAATAATTATTTTAATTGTATATGTTCAAATTGTAATAAATATTTATAAAATATTAATTAGAAATGCAAAAAATATAGATTTATTTTGTGTGCAAAAACTAATTATATAAATAAATATATTCTATAAATACATATATTTTATATTATATAATTTATAAATTATATAGTTAATATTTCATTTTATTTTAATTGTATATATTCAAATGTAATAATGTAATAGAAATGTAAACTTTTTGTAAAAAATATTGATTTTATTTGTGCATGAAAAAATAGATAGGTAAATATATTCTATAAAAACATATAACACACACACACCTTTATGTTTTAAATATGTAAAAAAAAAAAAAAAAAAAGTGTATATATTCTGTTTTGGACATGGTACTTTATAAATATCATTGAATATGGCAATTATTCAGCACAATGTCATGTATTCACCATCTTAGTGTTATTCAGATTACTCCAGTCATGTATTATATTCCTGATTTCAAAGGAACTGTATTAGATTGAAGGAAGCGCTGCTAGCAGAGATGTGTGTGACACACACTCCAGTGACATACGCCCTCGGCTAAGCAGATTAAGTTGTGTGTCGAACACAAGCGTGTGTAACCGCCTCTGTTTGAGTTCTGAACAGGGATTGAGGAGCTAGAAGGACCTGTTGTGGTTAGCCTTAATCTGCTGTGTTCAGTGGTGTAATGACCCGGACTACGACAGGTGACGCGAGATCATGGCACCACAGAGGAAACACTTCCTCGGAATATTGCGTTGACATATTTCACATTTGAGCATGTTTACATGCATCATATGCCAATTATGTTAAGAGCATTCAACATGTAATGTTATTTAAATGCATTGCATGTGAACATGTTTTTTTAATTTTTTTTTATGTTTATATCAAGAGCCGGTGAAACTCGATCATTTAAAGCTCATGTCAGGCTTCTATAGTGAGCTATTTGTTTATAGCTTCCTAAAATCAATGTAAAATCACTCTTTTAAGAATTTATTTCATTAAAAATCTTTGTTTTCTGCCTTTTGTAGTGTTAATCCTATACAGAGAGGCTTCTTTAATACATAAATAAATGCATCTGTAAATATAGTAGTGAGAGTACATTTCACTAGTTTAAAAAATATACATAAAGAAAATGTTTTGCATAAAGAAAATTAAGCCTATAGTTAATATTTTATTGATATGTATCATTGCAGAACATTGGAGCTGGAGAACAGCTTGCAAACCTTTATTAGATAGCAACTTGTTTTTGCCACTTTAAAAAAAAAAAAAAAAAAAAAAAAAAAAAGTTTTAATGAGATTTTCAGGAAATGAAAGTGTGCAGGTGTTTATGTGAGATTATAGCAATACATATTTGAGGAAATTTTTTTTAATAATGGCAAAAAAAAAGAAAAAAAAAAGCATAATGGTGCATATTTGCCCAGTGATTAGGGGGTTGAATTATGATTTTAATATCTCCTCTGAATTTATTGAAGATCAGTCAGTGAGATATATGGCCATAAAATGAGCTTTAATTTCCTTCTCCTCAGATGCCGTCTGCTGTTGAATATCCAATTACTCTTGGAATCTGCTGTTGAGTTCCTCTTTTCCAGCTCCAGGTCTAATGTCAGGCTCCACACAGATGCACTAACACGGTTTTGCAGTCTCATATGCGCTTGGATATTTTATAATGAGCCCAAGTTCCTTGTAGTTTTCCCATCAGAAATGGTTGGGATAGTAACTGGATTTGTGGAGCTGCAGGTTAAGAAGTTAAACCTAATCCCTGTCGGTCTTTGCTGTTAGCAGAGGTCACGTTTCTCCACGTTTCTCCACATTTAGGGAATGTGCTGGACCAGAAGGCTGATTTACAGTCTTGATTTGCAGTCAGTTGTAAGTAAATCACAAACATCATCAACATACCAAAACTGACCTTTGATTGGTTTCTTCTCATTAAACCTTCATGCTGGTTTTGAAATGGACTCTAAAACCTTTCCTTGGGTCGGTCATGACCTGCAGCTCACCCCGGAGAACAGATGTGTCCCTGCAGCTGCGTGAAATATGAACAATTATTACTGTGGAATGAATGTAGAACATGTTCGCATAATGGAAGATCTGATATTTCCAGTGCAGTTGTTTTCTTTTTAGATTTAGTTTAAGTTTTAGTCATTTTATTGTGTGCATTTAGTCATTTATATTAACCTATTTTAATTTGAATAATTTTAGTACAATACTAAAATTAATAATAATTAATTTAATAATTAATTTAATAATTTTACTTCAATTTATGCCATGAAAACATTTAAAAAAAATTAAGTTTAGGTTTTCCATTTATTTTGTATATATTTATATCATATTAATATTACATATTGATATTACAAAATATTTATATATTTAAATTCAGATTTATTTTAATCACCAAACAACTTTTAAAAAAAATAGTTTTAGTTGACAATAATGACACTGGGCCTTATTCTTCCTTTCTATATCATATTATATCTATATAATATTATATTATAATATACATAATATTTATATATTTAAATTCAGCTTTATTTTAATCACCAATTTATTTTATTTTTATTTTTTTTTAAATAGTTTTAGTTCACAATAATGCCACTGGGCCTTATTCTTCCTTTCTAGATTCAATTCTATACACAACGTGTGTGTTGTTGCCATCTTGGTGTAAATTAATGTAAAAAGTTGACAACAATGTGACCAGAATCTAAAACCAGTAAGTTTCTGAATGGCTAAAAGTAATACACTATATCATGCTTACGTTATTAACAAACAACAAAACCAAAAATGGTATTAATCGATACTTAGACAATAATGCAAGGAAATATGATTTATTCTTTCAGTTTAAGTTGTTTTGGGGGCTTTTACCCATATTAAATGTAATATTTAATCATTAAAAAGCAGTGATGATATCAACATTTTTGGACCCCATTTACCGCCAAAATATATTTTTATCTTCTTAAATTCATAGAGTTTTGAACGACATAAACAATGACAGAATCTTCCAACTATCAGTTTAACTGAAACGAGACTAGAAATGCCATTGAAAGACATATTTTGCGCTGCGTCGATGGTTCCTCCTTCCTTATTTGATAATGTTGAGGCCATAATGTGGTATTTCTCATGGGGCTTTTGCGTGTCTAATCCACTATCTCCACTTTAGTTGAGAGCGTGACTTGCAGTGTTTTTCATTAGTTTTCATTAGTACCCGACATGATTAACATAACCTCGGAGACTCTGTGACGTGAGCTGCATTTAAATGACCTGACCGTGGCTTTTAATAACGGCTGGGCTTAAAATCGAATCACACACCGCTCATCCATATACACACTGTGGCAGACTGTGACGGGTTTGTCAGATCGTATTAGGGGATTCCTCGTTATCCTGGAACCAAAACTGTGTTTCACAGTTGGATTAATAGTAGACTAATTGTGCTCGAGCTGAGAAAGTATATCTTGATATTTTCGTCCTTCTGCGAGTTGTGAATTTGGCTTTATCACAGGTGTTTTGTGTCATTATACTTGCTTTCCTATAGTTTGACATTTTCATTCTGCCTCATTTACCACAGTTCACTCAGTCAAAGTGGGGGAAATATTGACCGGTATAATTTTCTTCGCTGACGTGGAGTAAAGCTCAGATGTTTATGTTGGATTTCAGTAATAGTGTTTGTCTGGTCATTTGCTCGACACTAATATGAATGTCCGGATAAACAGTTTCATGTGCATTTTCTTGGTGATTCCACACAGACTAATATATGCAACATAATTTCCTAGCAACAATATAGCAATAGACAAACAACCATTCCGAGCACTTCAACAGCTGCATAGCAACCCCTTAGCAACCCCTTAGCAACCACACATAATATCTTAGCAACCTGCCTGGGTAACAACCATTCAGAACACCTTGCCAGCTGCATTTTAACATCCTTGCAACCACCCACAATCCCTAGCAACTACTCAGAACACATAGCAACCACACAGCAACAGACTAACAACCATTCCAAACACCTTAGCAGCCGCATAGCAACACCTTAGCAACCACTCAGAACATCTTAGCAACCACATTAACACAGCTAATAGTCATTCAGAACACCATAGCAGCCACATATCAAAAATGTTGCAACTATTCAGAACACCTTGGCAACCTCATAGCAAGCTGGCTAACAACCATTTTGCAACTGTATTTCAATATTCTTGCAACCACCCACACTCCCTACTCCCTAGCAACCACTCAAGCACACCAACCACAATGGCAATGGACTAACAAACACTCACCACTCAGATTGCATTAGAAGTCACATAGTAACACCCTGGTTATCTAGCAACCACATTGCAACAGATTAACAACCATTCCAAACACCTCAGCAACATGCATAGCAACACCTTAGCAACCCCCAGAACACTTTATCAACTGCATAGCAACACCTGGCATCCAAACAACATCCTAGCAACCACACAGCTACAGACTAACAATCATTCAAAACACCTCAGCAACCACATAGCAACACCTTCGCAACCCCTAGAACACTTTATCAACTGCATAGCAAGTCCTGGCATCCAAACAACATCCTAGCAACCACATAGCAACAGACTAACAACTATTCAGAACACCTCAGCAACCACATAGCAACACCTTAGCAACCCCTAGAACACTTTAGCAACTGCATAGCGACACCTGGCATCCAAACAACATTCTAACAACCGTTCTGAACATCTCAGCAACCACATAGCAACACCTTAGCAACCCCCAGAACACTTCATCAACTGCATAGCGAGTCCTGGCATCCAAACAACATCCTAGCAACCACATAGCAACAGACTAACAACTATTCAGAACACCTCAGCAACCACATAGCAACACCTTAGCAACCCCTAGAACACTTTATCAACTGCATAGCGAGTCCTGGCATCCAAACAACATCCTAGCAACCACATAGCAACAGACTAACAACTATTCAGAACACCTCAGCAACCACATAGCAACACCTTAGCAACCCCTAGAACACTTTAGCAACTGCATAGCGACACCTGGCATCCAAACAACATTCTAACAACCGTTCTGAACATCTCAGCAACCACATAGCAACACCTTAGCAACCCCCAGAACACTTTATCAACTGCATAGCGAGTCCTGGCATCCAAAAAACATCCTAGCAACCACATAGCAACAGACTAACAACTATTCAGAACACCTCAGCAACCACATAGCAACACCTTAGCAACCCCTAGAACACTTTAGCAACTGCATAGCGACACCTGGCATCCAAACAACATTCTAACAACCGTTCTGAACATCTCAGCAACCACATAGCAACACCTTAGCAACCCACAGAACACTTTATCAACTGCATAGCGAGTCCTGGCATCCAAACAACATCCTAGCAACCACATAGCAACAGACTAACAACTATTCAGAACACCTCAGCAACCACATAACAACACCTTAGCAACCCCTAGAACACTTTATCAGCTGCATAGCAACACCTGGCATCCAAACAACATCCTAGAAACCACGTAGCTGATTAACAACTGCTCTGGACACTTAAGCAACTGTCCAGAACCTCCTAGCAACTACGTAGCAACAGGCTAACAGCCACTCAGAACATCGTAGGACATCATGGCCAAACTTCCAGTTCTTCTGAAAATCGAGTTATTTTATATGTATTCCAATGTATTATGACATTGTTGCAATGTCAGGCTTGTTTTTCACGAAACTTTCAGTAGTTTCCTCATTTCTTGCATCACCGATCACAAGATTGAGTGTTTTTCTCCTCTTGTGAGCGAGCAGCAGTTGTCAAATCTTGTGCATCCCGTTAGATGTGAGGAATGGTGAAATAAAAGAGCCCCGCGGGAGAAAAGCTCTTTCAGCGGCGGATGAATGGATCATTGTTGTGTCGTCGCTGCGAGCTCAGCCGGGTCCGTATGTTCCTGCTGGTCGGATCTGCAGAAAGAGCTTCAGTGAGGGACAGCTTGTCCTTCCTCCACAGGGACACACTTGAAGAGGTGGCAGATATTTGGGTGATATCTGAAAGCTGATGAATGCAGCTCAGTCAGAGACTCATGATGGTCCTTTTCGTTTTACATCGATACTTTTTCATTCAGATAGTTTTCCAGTCTTTATCATCTGTGCACAAGTTTTTTGCTTTGCATATTTCTCTGCAAAACGTGGAATTGCTTTGCTGAGTAGTAAAGACTGATTGGCCGATTTCATTTTCAGTTATTAGATATTTAACTCTTTCCCTGCCATTGATGGAATTTTCCAGCTTTCCGTGTTTTCCCTGTTATATGGTAGGGGGCGCTATTGCACATCTTCTGAAAGAGTAGAGAAGCTCCGGATCAAAACACGTGCCAAAAATGAGCAGAAACAAGTGATAAAAAGCATTGCTTATGCATGTTGTAGTCTTTAATAAAAATTATTTGACTTATGTTCAAAATGCTGCTTTTTTTTATATATTTTTTTTTACTTACCCACATTCAAGTGTTGATAAAAAAAGAATGCATGAAGCTATAATAAAACTTTTTTTGTTTGTTTGTTTAAAAGTAGAGGCTCTGTTCTTTCTTTCGATATATTGCATGTTCAGATTAGCCTGGTAATACCAAACTCTGCTAGTTCGCTTTGCGTCGTAGACAGAGTCTGGAAGGGCATAATTGAAAAGCGTTTTCTTTCTCGCGGGTGGGCGCTTGTCTGAAGTTTAAAATCATTGGTTACCCGTAAGCAGGGCCAGCGCTAGCTATAGGCAGAGCAGGCGATTGCCTAGGGCCTCGGGCTTTGAGGAGGGGCCTCCATAACCGTAACATCCTTATATAGTCCACCAGTGAAGACGGCCAGAAATACCAGCCTCATTGTTCATTGGATATTGTTGTATTGTCACTCATCTGCAGTTAAACCAATTAATGTTTCCGTTTCAAAGCGGGTGCCGGCTTCTGAAAGTTTGTGTAACGAACGCATCAGGTGCTGCGAAGCAAAAGCCTAAATAGGCACGCAAAGAAGCACAGCTCGTAATGCAGGTGTGTGAGTTGTCGTCATCTATTTTGGAGTGATTGCAATGTATTCTAAATATGAACCTGTACTGTAGATCAGCGTAATTTCTGGAAAAATCATTCACCGCTTTATTACGAGTTTAAAAGAGCGCGAGCGTCATTAACGTGTCCAGACGCGACGCTTTGAATTTGCGCGTACAATGAATAACATCGCGTCGGGAGCTGACTATTTTTAACGTTTTTGAAAGAAGTTTTTTATTATGCTCTACAAGCCTGCATTTATTTGATCAAAAATACAGAAAAAAACAGGAATATTCAGCGAGGATGTGTTAAATATAAAAAATGATAGTGAAGACTTTTTTAAAACAACTGTTTAATAATCAAAAAATCCTGAAAAAAAGTATCACAGGTTATAAAATATATATTAAGCACCATTTCTAATATTTGATAATAAATCAGAATATTATAGTTTTCTGAAGGATCACGTGACACTAAATTCAACTTTGCATCACAGAAATATATTTTAAAGTATAGTAAAATAGAAAACCGTTATTTTAAATTAATAATATTTCACTTATTATTTATTTATTATTATTTTATCACTTATCATATTATTTTTCTGTATTTTTGATCAAATAAATCCAGGCTTGATGAGCATAAGAGAATTCTTTCAAAAACATTAAAAATAGTAATGAGTCCAAACTTATGTACTGTGTAAGTAAAAATAAACTAAATTTAAAATTAAATGTATAAATAAAAAGGTTAGGAATCATATTTGTTTCAAGTGTTTTTTATTGGAGGTGGGGGGCCTCCAACATGAATTTTGCCTAGGGCCTCCTAATGTCTAGAACCGGCCCTGCCCGTAAGCCAATCACATAAAGTTTGGTTATGGCGTGTGTTATGCGCAGGCTCAGCTGCATCTAACTTCCACTGTTAACACATGTATGATGCGAAAACAAAACCATTGCGCGAAATACCGGAGTGAACATGGCTGTGAGCGGCTTTTGCAGATTATGTGAAGTAAATCTACGCATCCACGGTACAATCAGCGTCTACGTCACGGCTCTCAGCCCGCCCTCTGTTCGTTGATTGGCCGGCTGTTTTCAGGCCGGAGGAAAACTGTGAGATGGGTCACTATCTCAGACTGAGTACAGAAGCGAACTTGAGCGGAAGTACGAAGTCTGAAGTAGTCAGGCTATGTTCAGATATTCATGCAACAAAATATTCTGTGGGCCATTACAGTTTTGCAAAAATGATAAAAAATGCTAGAGGTGGCTGGCAACTACTTCTTCTTCTTCTTCTTCTTTTTTTTTTTATTGCTGGCGGGAAAAGAGTTCATTTGCATGCTCATTTCCCGTATTTACATCCAGATTTCCTTTGCTGCTGTCATCTTACACTCATGTAATGTTACATTTAAAATAAATGTGATTTTTTTCTTCTTTTTTTTTTTCTTCTTCTTCTTATATTGTAAATCTTCATGTTTCCAATGTGCCTTTTTCATTGTTCGAGTGCCGGCACACATTTACGTGTGTTTTTTGTTTTTATTCTTAGACTGTAAATGAATTAGTCCACAATATATTCACCTTTTAAACCACTTGAAGACTGTAAAAGACTTAGCATCAAGAACTTAAATTCTGTATGCGATACTCCATGCTTTGATCTTTAAGCTTTTAATGCGAATCCAGCCACATGCGTGTTCATTCATTGGTTATTTTAAGTGTAGTGAATACGACTTATTTATTGAATAATATTCAGTAAGATTTGGCATGTGGTCTGTTGCTCATGACCTCTGAACATCTGATGGACTTCAAACACAGTGAACTATGAAGCTCCTTCATTGTTTTGACTGTCTTTGAAATGATGAACACAATCCGGAATTAAATGCGATCAATCCTTCGGTGAATATTTCCCCGAGTGAATGAATCTGCGTGCCCTTTCTGCAAGTTCCCATCGTGAATCCTGATCCATTGTCAGGCTGTTGCTGTAGTGGGATCTCAAGCTGACTGGAATGTCAATGAGAGCGTGTCTGACTCCCGCTGACTGCAATCCTGTGCTGCCAAGATTAATGGCTGGATTACATTTTATGTTCATTTGGAGCCTTATTTTGTTTCTTGAGGAAGACGTCATTTACATTTTCCGCGAGTTTCCATTATGCTTTTTTCTTTGTTGGACTGCCGGCACACATTTACTTCTGTTTATTTGGAGACTTTATCTGAAATAGTCCACAATCATTTTAAACGATGACTTATGACTTAAAGGTAGCCTGGATGCCAGCCGAACTTAAGTTCGGTCTGGACTTGATCCGTTGTGGAGCAACTATGCTTGAGCCAGAGCTGTTCGGACCAATCAAATTGTCAGGGCGGGCTTATACGATGATTGACAGATGATCAACAGTAGCGTACTCATCCACGTCACCAACGAGCACTTGGGTTGAATTCGTTTACAACAAAGATGCCGCCATCGCTTCTGTTATAGAAGATATCGACAACGCATTCATTTTAAAAGAGGACCGGAGAACCGCGATCGAGGCATTTGTCGATCGGAAAGATGTTTTTGCCGTCCTTCCTACGGGATTCGGCAGAAGTTTAGTTTATCAGCTGGCCCAGATGGTCGCTAAGAGGATGGGGCGCAATGAAAACCATTGTGGTTTCTCTGTTGCTCTGATTGGTTGTAGGTCTATCCAATTGAGTTCAGAGGCATTTTCTCTCCTGGTTCGGCTGAAACGCCCCATAATCACAGCCCAGTGGAGCAGTATCAGACTCACATTCTGACTAGAATCTGAGTATGACGACGTCAGGCTAACTTAAAGGGTTTAGTTCACCCAAAAATGAAAATTCTGTCAGTAATTACTCTCCCTCATGTTGTTCCAACCTCGTAAGACTTTCGTTCATCTTCAGAACACAAAATAAGATATTTGTGATGAAATCTGAGAGCTGTCTCACCTCTTCATAGGCTTCTCTGTAATTGATATCTTACGCAGCATCACACGCATCACACACATGACCAGCGCCGGCCAATAGTGAGCCTCCGTTGTGACGTACAACCCAGAAGCGCTGCGCTGTTACACTACGTCAACTCACTCAGAGGCCATAAACATTGTCTTTACTAACTTTCTGGGCCAGCAACTTTTGATCCAATAGAAGCCTATGGAGGAGTGAGCCAGCTCTCAGATTTCATCAAAAATATTTGTGCGTCTTCAAAACAATAGCATCCAGTTGTGTTGTACTATAAATACCGTATTGACCAGCTGTTGAAACGCAGGGAATTTCCAAGCGTCCGAGAGTCGGTTAGTCTGATAACGTCTTCAGTTTTAATTGCATTGCAGCAGAAGAACAGCGTGGCTCTGAACTGTGGGATAGAAACATCTGGATCCAATGAAAGCAACACGTGGAAGCCCAGAAAGGGCGAGCTACTGTACCGCATCCACTGGGGCCCGTCCAGTCACGCTCCGAAAAGATGATACGTTTTTCAATTTTTGTGTGTCGTTTCCCAAACAAACAGCGAGAGTGTTTGTATCACTTTAAGTATTGCTTTAGTGTTAGTGATCTGCACCAAGCTTTCGTGATTTTGTTGTTAGCTTTACCGTCTTGACGCATACTTCTGCAACCACAGACAAATGGCTCACGTTGCAGGCATGTCTGGATTTATTTATGGCTGGCTGCTATTTCCCACATTTTACAATAGAGTGGGATTAGGACGCGTCCGGACTGGAACAGCTGTCTGGGTCTAAATTAGGATTCATCACCTAAAAATGACACGTCAGCGATTAATTAAAAGGTCGTTTTGTTTCCTATCGACTGAAAGCACTGAATGCGTCCTGTGTGTTTGGCACAAAGGTGTTTGTGTTGAAAGTCGATGGATGTTTCGGCTCTTGATCCGCCCAAGTCCTTATCTGAGCTTGTGTTTCAGAGCAAACACATCATGCCGGGCTGAGATCTCTCGGCTCGCATGACATCAGCTGTTTACGCTGGGGGTCAGATTCCCAGCGACCCCTGTGTGACCTGGTCCGTGCCGGCGGTGGCTCGGTGTGTTGGTTTGGCATGTCTCCCGGCCCCCCTTCAGCTCGAGGGCTCTTCTGCTCGGACCGTGTGGAAACAGCTGGCGCCCGGTGGGATGTAGACTGAGGAGGAAGACGCTCTTGTGAAATATCTCTGAGATGTTTCAACGTTTCATATTTGCTCGCAAATTTGCAACCTTCCTCACTTAAATCTTCTTTATGAATAGAAATGAAATAGAATTTTTGTATCAATGTATAAGTCATTTGCTCAATTTAATGCATCCTTGCTTAATACAAGTGTTCATTTCTTTAAGTCCCCCTGTAGTCAGTAATTTGATCTCATATCTGATCACCAAAATTACATACTTAAGCGTTTCTTCAATTGAAAAAAAATTCTTCATGCCTTAAAATAGCTTGAATGTAACTCTACACCCTCGCCTCATTTAGTATACGTGGTTCTGTCTTTAACAAATCTTTAAAAATCTCCATTTTATTCCATTTGTCAAACATTAGAGTTTCATGTTGTGATGCCAAACTTAACAAAATAAATACAAATGTTTTTAGTGTTTTATTTTGGAGAAGATATCCTCAGTGAACCTCTCAGATGTTTCGCATGAAATTATATTTGGTTGTGTTGCAACTTTTTACAATCGTCACATTTAAATCTATTTTTATTTTATGTTCCTTTTTAAACTGCTATTTTGCCTTATTTTATGTGGTTCCTGCCATGAAACAGATTCAGTTCAGCTGTCAAAACGTTCCTAGACATCAAATGTCCATGGAAACTTACTGTATTAATGCCGCCTTCATGTCCTGCGGGATATTAGTTCCTTGTGAGTTTGGATGTTTCGTGATTTTAAGAAATGTAATGTCTTGCAAACGTGCAACAGAAGTGAAAAGCAGCAGATGCAAAGTGTTGAATATATTTTATCATGGACTTGAATTCAAGTGCTGGGACTGGGAATGATGGGAAACGTGCACACTTTAAACACTAATCTTGTTAATATGATCATTTTGACATGATTTGCTCTATTTCTGACCTCTATGATCATCTGTTATCACACATGGAAACTGCAGCATAGCATGCACTAAATATCCCATCCAAACACGCTTTCATGTCGTCCTGAGAGACTATTATTCACGGGGAGTGGTTTGCCTGGCGTTTCTGTAAACACGCATACAGCGAGGAGCGCAGATATATCGGCTCATTTGTCCTCCGTAATGGAAATGCTCCATATATTAACTGAACGAATGCTAACCTCAGCTCGTCCTCCGTGTGTTTCTGGACGTTTTGCTTGGCTGGATGAAGATGAGGTGATGAAGTCCAGAGAAGTTTTAAAGCGCGGTGTGTGTGAGGGAAGCAGTGTGTGTGTGTTTGCTCAGGTTCGGTGAGGTTTATCACGGTCACTGTTGAAGAATCAGACCTACAGCAGTTCTGCACATCTGAAGTGCTTCACGGATGCCTTGAAATGAAGGAAATGTCTGAGCTGTTGAGTTTTAAATACAAAAAGGTTCAATTTGTGATGCTTTTTTGTTCATTCTAGTGATTCAGTAATTTTTTTTTTGTTTATAATGAATCTAAACACATCCCTAGTTTTCCCACTGTGAATCCTGTATGGAAATTCCCATTAGGATCCTTTAGGTTGCAAATGAAAGCAGAAATGTGACCCTGGATCACATAACCAGTCATAAGTCGCACGGGTATATTTGTGGCAATAGCCAACAATACATTGTATGGGTTAAAATGATCGATATGTCTTTCATGCCAAAAATCATTAGGATATTAAGTAAAGATCATGTTCCATGAGGATATTTTGTAAATTTCCTACCGTAAATATATAAAACATTTATTTTTGTGAGTGAATGCTACAGAAGAGGATTAGGGCGAAGCAATAATAAAAAAATCTCGAGATTAAAGTCATTATAATGCAAAATTAAACTCATTAAATTTCGAGAATAGTCGTTGTGTTTCGAGAAAAAAACTCGTTAAAATTCGAGAAAAAAGTTGAAATAATCGTGAGAATAAACTCATTAAATTTCGAGAATAAAGTCGTTGTGTTTCGAGAAAAAAAGTCGAAATGAAATGTAGAGAATAACGCGGATCAGTGTTCATTGCATAGCCTACTGATAGAGGACATGGCAGAGCTGGATCACTTAGTCAAGCTATATTTTAGACTTTCTTTCAGTAACAAAGAATTATTATTCTCTACGTTTCATTTCGACTTTTTTTCTCGAAACACAACGACTTTATGCTCAATTTAATGAGTTTATTCTCAAGATTGTATTTCGACTTTTTTCTCGAATTTTAACGAGTTTTTTCTCGAAACACAACGACTTTATTCTCGAAATTTAACGAGTTTTTTCTCGAAACACAACGACTTTATTCTCGAAATTTAACGAGTTTTTTCTCAAGATTGTATTTCGACTTTTTTTGTCGAAATTTAAAGAGTTTAATTTCGCATTATAATGACTTTAATCTCGAGATGGTTTTATTTTTTTATTATTGCTTGGCCCTAATCCTCTTCTGTAGAATGCTGCACAATCGAACATAAATGAACAACTTTAAAGGAGATTTTCTCAATGTTTAGATTTTTTTGCACCCTCAGATTCCAGATTAACAAACCACACATCAATGGAAAGCTTATTTATTCAGCTTTCAGATTATGTATAAATCGCAATTTCAAAAAATTGACCCATGTGACTGGTTTTGTGGTCCAGGGTCACAAATTTCATGCTGTGGTCGGTTCTTTATTATTGTTCTTGACTGGTAATGGTGATGGCGGTCAGTGTGTGGAGTAATAATAATAATAATAATACGATTTACTTATATAGCGCCTTTCCAGGGCTCAAGGACGCTTTACAATGAACAAGCAACAATAATGGCAATGGACAATGATAACAAACAAAACAACAGTAGGTAGATGAGAGTAAAAGTACAGTAAAGGCGCATTATGCACACAACGACATGTAAATACAACTTAACAATAGTGACATTCAGAAAATAAGTGAGTTTAAGTGAGTCAGAAACAGTATTAACACAACAGAGTGATCGGGGGAGAGATTTCCACACTGAATGTGTGTGTGTTTTCATGCCTGACGGGACTGTAATGTCAGCTGGGCCACACATGTGTGTGTGTTTGTGTCGTCTGGCCTAGTTTTAACAGTGAGGTCAGGGGTCACGTGCATCAAGCGTCTTGTTAAAACTGTTGTGAAATCGCCAATGGCCAGTTAGGAGTGTTTGTTTGCCAATGCTTGCTTGAATGACGATCTCTTGTTGGTGTTGTCTTTAGTGTTTGCCGACACCGTTTACTGTAATTATAAGTCTTTCATTCCCGCCGCTGCGTAAATATAGAAACCGAGGAGGATGACGTCGAAGCCGGGAATGAAAGTGCTTTCGCAAGCTATTTTACCAGTGAAACGAGATATTCATTTGGACTTTAAACACGATTCCACGTTAAAATAGATGTTTTTGTGCGTTTACACAGGTGCATGTTCATCTGGTTCATGTCTAACACGCTTCATAAGTGATTTTCTTCTCTGTCTCAACAGCAACGAGCTCCAGGGAAGGCGCTGTTTGACATGGTTTGTGCTCATATGAATCTCGTCGAGGGCGATTACTTTGGCTTGGAGTTCCTGGACCAGCGTAAAATGACCGTGAGAAACATTTCTAACTCTGATTTCAATGTGTGAAAGATTATTGTAAATGTAAATGCATAAAACTGAATGCCTAACAAACGGTCTCATTTGAGATGTTTTGTGTGGTTTGATTCATGCATCAGGTGTGGCTGGATCTGCTGAAGCCGATTCTGAAGCAAATCAGACGTATGTATTTCTGATATGAATATTGAACGTGACTACCAGACGACACGATCTGACCGCACGTCTACATGCATCATGTTTCTCTGTCTGCAGGACCCAAGAACATCATCCTGAGATTCGTGGTGAAGTTCTTCCCTCCGGATCACACGCAGCTTTTAGAAGAGCTGACCAGGTATGATCTGTGTTGTTCATTTAAAGCGCTTGAGATAACCAATTCAATGATTGTAACCAGTTATCATACTTGGATAATTGAATATTCAACATAATATTCTTTAAAATAAATATTATATATAAGTACATATCTATAAAATTATATTCTTTGAAACTATATATATTTTAATATATATATATATTGTTTATCTCTTACTTTTTTTATTTCTATCTATCTATCTATCTATCTATCTATCTATCTATATATATATATATATATATATATATATTTATCTATTTATTTATTTATTTTAAATGTAAAAAATATTATATATAAGTACATATCTATAAAATTATATTCTTTGAAACTATATATTTTTATATATATATATATATATATAATGTTTATCTTTTACTTTTTTATTTTCATTCATTCATTCATTCATTCATTTTAAATGTAAAAAATATTATATATAAGTACATATCTATAAAATTATATTCTTTGAAACTATATACACACAATATTTTAATATATAGAACGTTTATCTTTTACTTTTTTTATTATTATATATATGTGTGTGTGTGTGTGTGTGTGTGTGTGTGTGTGTGTGTGTGCTTTTAAAGAATATAATTCAAACATGACTTATCCAATCAGAATTTTATGTCAAGACCTTTGTTAGTTTTCCTGTGTTGGGTAATATGATACAATGTGAGACTTATTTTTATAAATTTCATGAATTCGGGTCATTAATCATTGTTGTTGTTTTTTAAAGATACAATGTATCATCCCGTGAGTTGTCCATATCGTCTAATAAAAAATGATAAATATTGCAGGCCATTCTCAGTTTGCATTTCGATAAACAAATGTTCAGTACATGAATGTTGGAGAGATTGACTGAGTTTGGTTGTAATGTGGCCTCAATCGCTCAGTAATATAAATATAATGCATCTGATGTAGAAAAGTGAAAGTCTGTTAAACCAGGCACTGCCTGTAACGTCCATAACTGATGACTTACTGATGGCCAAACTGCATGTTAATATTCTGCGGCTGATTGTGTCGACACGCTCTTGCCTGACAAGCGTAATGGATTTTACAACACTTCACAGACAGAATGACTTGTGGCACATTTCCCCGCCGGCTATAGAAAGTCAGGCATCAGTCAAGAGAACAATTGGTGCCGTGAGAGAGAGAGTCTGGGGCAGAATGAGCGCTGTGTTCGGGTCTCCCGGGATTCCTGGAGTCTCTGTGGATCGACACGCTGTTCTGGACGGACACTCGGGAGCTGTTGGCAACACACAAAGAGTTTCTTATTTTCCTGAGATGGCTGCGTATTATATTACCGCCAAACCTGAAACCTTCGTCCAAGGACATTTATGCCTTTGCAAAACACTTCAAGCTGTAAAAATCGCTTTGATGGATTACGTAAACACAGCTGATATCATACCACTATATATGGGAAATCAGTTTGAAGAACTAGTGGTTCATTTGAAAACTGAAGATTATGTGTATTTGGATATTATACTATTTATTAATATTTTGAAATGGCTTTTATTTTAATATTTTTTTATTTTAATGTTTTAGTAATTGTATGTTCCTCTGTCTTTTTTATATTTTTATATATTTTTTAATATTTTAAAAAAAATCTGTATATAGTTTTTGTATTTTTAGCACTTTAACTTCAACTTATTTCAGGTAAATTGCCAAAGCAACATTTCTATTTTTTTATTTTATTTAATAAGTATATTATTTCAGCTTAATTTCTATTATAGCTAAAGAAATTAATATAGCACGTTAATATTATTATTATTATTATAGATACTGATATTATACATGCATGCCGTCAAATCGATTAATCGATATTAATCTTATCTAATATCGTTTGTAAATATATAATATATGTGTGTGTGTGTGTATATATACAGTATGAATACATACATACTCACACTCTCACACACACACACACACACACACACACACACACACACACACACACACACACTTACAAACATATTTACAAACTTTTATGTTAGATGCGATTACTCACGATTAATCGATTTGAAAGCACTAAATATAACATAATTAAAATAAAAACATATAATTTCTTTCTGACACAAAGAAATAGTTGATAGTTATTTTAAGTAAAATATTATATTACGTTGATATTATTTTTATAGCAGATACTGATATTATACATACATGCTGTCAGATCTATTAATCTTATCTAATATTGTTTGTAAATATATACTATGTGTTTGTGTATAAATACAGTATGAATACATGCATGCACACACACACACACACACACACACACACACACACACACACACACACACACACACACACACACACACACACACACACACACACACACATATTTACAAACTTTTATGTTAGATGCGATTACTCACGATTAATCGATTTGACAGCACTAAACATAACATAATTAATGTGTGTCTTTCTGACACATAAAAATAGTTGATAGTTATTTTAAGTAAAATATTGTCAAGGCAAGTACAAAAATATAGACAATGGTCCGACTGGACCTGCAGAACATATCCTCACTGTTGAGCCGAGTCCTGTCCTGAATAATGATTGTGTTGTGTTTCAGTAAATGTGTTTGGCAGACGCACAATAACAGATGGACATACTGAGAGAGAAACACTGCCAAACTCAATTAGAACGTCTCTTTATAGTTCACGGCTGCACTTAGCGTCATGAGAAGATGCTATTAAAGCGTGACTGAAGTGAGGCTAACCTTCAAACACAAGGACTTCTCTTTGCTGTTTCATGAAAAAACTGAAAATATTGATTTTTATGAATGATTTTACCCAAAATACCTTGTTACCTTGATAACTTCCAACTCAAGTATGTAATTGTTGCACGCATTAAATTGCCTGTAATTCAGTCAATAAGTGTCTGTCGCTGTCCTGAAACCTTTCCATTGATTGACTGTCTGTCATTCTGCTTCAGAGCTGTAATGATGTCCTTCTCTCTGTCGACAGGTATCTTTTCGCCTTGCAGATCAAGCATGACCTGGCTTGTGGACGTCTGACCTGTAATGAAAGCAGCGCCGCCCTGCTGGTGGCTCATATAGTGCAGTGTAAGACCTTTTACAGCACTAAGGGTGTAAAGATTTACTCTGACAAAGATTCAATCTGATTATGATGCTTTATGGAATACAATGCATGGTTTAATTTGTGCATCTAAAAGTAATTAGAAAGCTAGATTTGGTCGATAGTTGACTAAAAGTAGGTCAGTAATTGTATTTTGAAAAAGAAAGAAATGCATACTTCATTGCATACTATTATAGTAATTATATTATAGTAATAGATGCATTGGAGTTTCATTATTAGGTCGATATGGTCATCTTGCACTTTCATCGGATTCAATTTGATGATTTTAGCACGATCCATACAGTCAAACGCGATCATTCACACAGGGAGCTGAAAATAGGTAAAAAATAGTGTTTGGACAATGCACAATACATTAGGTATTATTATAATAATGATCATATAGTGTTATTACATCTCTACCACAGAGCTGTATGTTTTTTTTTTTTAAGTGCATTAATCTTGTCTTAGACTTTGCACTGCCAAGCTGATCCTCCAGCAGAATTTCTGATAGTTTATGTAAATGACAGCGCTGTCATCGGGTGGACGGATCAGATTTTTTTGTGTAGTCGCTCATGCAAAACCGTGTTCCGATCATGTCAAACAAGCTTCTCTTCCACATCACATAATCACAGACCGGTTAGTTGCTATGGAAACCACTGTTGAGCATAAATATGGACTAGAGTCGCATCAAGAGGCAGACCAAAAACCCACACATTTAAACCAATTATTTATCAAAAATAAAAAATAAAATAAAAAGCATAAATAAATGTAAAGATATATCTGATATATCTTTATGTATGTAATAATAAAGATATATCTGATATATAAATATATATAATATATGAAATAATTTCATATATTAAAATATTTCGTTTTAAATTAACCTTTTTTTTAAACTATATTAAAACTCTGTTACATATAGACCGGCATTAACATTATATATATTGTATATAACATTGTTGTATGTGTATGTGTATATGTATATGTATATGTATGTATATATGTATGCATGTAAGTATGTCTGTACTGTATGTGTATATGTATGTATGCTGCATGCATGCATGCGTGTGTGTGTGTGTGTGTGTGTGTGTGTGTGTGTGTGTGTGTGTGTGTGTGTGTGTGTGTGTGTGTGTGTGTGTGTGTGTGTGTGTGTGTGTGTGTGTGTGTGTGTGTGTGTGTGTGTGTGTGTGTGTGTGTGTGTGTGTGTGTGTGTGTGTGTGTGTGTGTGTGTGTGTGTGTGTGTGTGTGTGTGTGTGAATGCATGTATGTATGCTGCATGCATGCATGCATGCATACATGCATACATACATGCATACATGCATACATGCATGCATACATGCATACATGCATGCATACATACATGCATACACACAATGCATACATACATACATATATACATGCATACATACAGTACAGACATGCATACATACATACATACATACATGCATAAACACATGCATACGTACATACATACATACAGTACAGACATACTTACATGCATACATATATACAGGCATACATACAGTACATACATACATACATACATACAGTACATACATGCATATGTGTGTGTATATTTCTTACACTGTACACACACATATTTATGTGTATGTACAGTATGTATGCATTTGTGTGACATATATAAAAAGATGCATATTAAAATCGTCTCTGTTACTATGGTTACAGCTGAGATTGGAGACTTTGACGAGGTACAATGTAAACAACATCTACTCAACAACAAGTACATTCCAGAGCAGGACACACTGATGGACAAGATCGGTGAATACCATCGGAAACACGTGTGAGTGTGAAGTCACGACTCAAAGTGAAGTCAAACCAGTTATTTGGTTTAAAGGATGTTTAATGCAATATGGTCCATCTGTACGCAAAGATAACATCAGCATTAAATGATCAGTGTGCTGTTTATTGCCACTTATGAAGGAACAAAATTCCCTCTTTTTATGTCTTTGCTGATTAAACAGACATTCAGGGAGTTGGTAATTGTGTACAATTTGTGGATTGCTTTGACATTTAAAGTTCATCCCACCTTCAATTTAGGAAGTGGAGCATACTGTGATATTTATCAGTGAGCAGGTTTCATCAGCAATTATAAGAAATTATAAACGTTCTGTTCCTGGACACTGATTCTTAAATGATGTACAGAGTGTTGAGGTCGTAATTAAGCTTATTTATCTTTTTGCACAAAAAAAAAAAGAGACTTAATTTTGTACGATTTAACCATTTCGCAGCGGCCAGACACCAGCTGAATCGGACTACCAGCTTCTGGAGATTGCACGAAGACTTGAGATGTACGGAGTGCGTCTTCACCCCGCGAAAGATCGAGAGGGAACGAAGCTCAGCCTCGCCGTGGCTCATTCTGGTGTGCTGGTTTTTCAAGTAAGTTAACATGCAATTTAAAGTTTCACCCATTGTAGCTTTACGAGATGAGCACTGAGGATTATCCTGGTTTTTATTTTATTATCCTAACTCATTTTTGCTTTTATTGAAGCTTTCTTGTTGTCTTAAACTCTCACTGAATGCACTTTTATATCCTTTTTTATATGACTTCTAAAGGGACACACCAAAATAAATGCTTTCAACTGGTCTAAAGTCCGCAAGCTGAGCTTCAAGAGGAAGCGCTTTCTCATAAAACTGCGACCTGACTTAAATGTAAGTGCTCTTTTTTTATTTTATTTTTATTATTTTATAGCAGCATCCGAATGTCTCAACTCAAAGCTATGTCTTTACCTGAGCCATAGATTCATAAATAACTTTTAGTACTTGCATAAATAATTTTCTTTCCATTTACCATCTAATATGTGACCCTGGACCACAAAACCAGACACATGGGTCATTTAAAAAAAAATGAGATTCATGCATCACATGAAACCGAATGCATACGTTTTCTATTGATGTATGGTTTGTTAGGATATGGCAATATTTGGCCGAGATACAATTATTTAAAAAATCTGGAATCTGAGAGTACAAAAAAATCTAAACATTGAGAAAATCTCCTTGAAAGTTGTCCATTTATGTTCACGATTGTGCAGCATTCACTCACAAAAATAAATGTTTTATATATTTACAGTAGGAAATGTACAAAATATCTTCATGGAACATGATCTTTACTTAAAGGATTAGTTCACTTCACTCACCCCGATGTCATCCAAGATTTCCATGTCTTTTGTTTCTTCAGTCGAAAAGAAATTAAGGTTTTTGAGGAAAACATTCCAGGATTTTTCTACACAGAATGGACTTCAATGGCAACCAAATATACCAATGTTCAAAGAAGGTTCAAATGTCCGTCTCAATGCAGCTTCAATGTCTCGACACGATCCCAGTCGAGAAATAACGGTCTTATCTAGCGAAACGATCTGTCATTTTCAAAAAAAATAAATATATATAATAACTTTTTAACCACAAATGCTCGTCTTGTACCATCTCTGAGATGCCACGCCTTGCGTCATCACGTTGGAAAGGTCACGCGTCACGTCATCTATCTAAGTTATTTGTCTGTGTACTCCAGTTCAGAAAGGTAGGGAAGGGTGAAAAATATCATCTCATTTTCTCCTCCAACTTCAAAATCGTCCGACATCTTTGTTTTAATCTATTATTATTTTAAAAAAATTTGTGACCTTTCCAACGTGATGATGTAATACATGGCGCATCTCAGAGATGGTACAAGACGGGCATTTGTGGTTAAAATGTTGTTGTTTTTTTTTTTTTTGAAAATGACCGATCGTTTCGCTAGATAATACCGTTATTTCTCGACTGGGATCGTGCCGAGACTTTGAAGCTGCACTGAGACGGACATTTGAACCTTCTTTGAACATTGGTATAGTTGGTTGCCATTGAAGTCCATTCTGTGTAGAAAAATCCTGGAATGTTTTCCTCAAAAACCTTAATATCTTTTCGACTGAAGAAAGAAAGACATGGATATCTTGGATGACATCAGGGTGAGTAAATTATCAGTAAATTTTTTTTGAAAGTGAACTAATCCTTTAATATCCTAATGATTTTTGGCATAAAAGAAAAATCGATAATTTTGACCCATACAATGTATTGTTGGCTATTGCCACAAATATACCCGTGCGACTTATGACTGGTTTTGTGATCCAGGGTCACATATATAGTTTTACTAGGACAAATAAGACAGAATGTTCCGTCTCTGTTCTCTAAAGCAGAGTAACTGTCAGGATACTCTGGAGTTCATGATGGGAAGCAGGGACTGCTGCAAGGTGTTTTGGAAGATTTGTGTGGAGTACCATGCCTTTTTCCGCCTGTACGAAGAACCCAAACCCAAGCCCAAACCGGTTTTGTTCACCAGGGGTTCCTCCTTCAGGTTCAGGTAACAAATAGTGCAGATACATTTACTCAAATGGTGTCTCATGCAGTTCAGCACATCATCAGAAATTAACTGTACCGTTAAGGTACATTTCAGAGACATATTTTACCTCAGTAACTACTTTCCCTGGTTCAGCGTATATTCTGCATGGGTTTATTGGCTAAATAATAGAGTCCAAGAAGGTCTCAGTTCTTGCCAGATGGTTAATGTTTTGACATTGCTTTGTTTTTGAACCTGTCTGTCATTTGTCATGTTTTGTCTCATCAGTGGCCGCACACAAAGGCAGGTGATTGATTATGTAAAGGACTCAGAATTCAAAAAGGTTCCATTTGAAAGGTGAGATTTCTCTGTTGACCTTTTGTCTAAATGTCACTACCTTTCTGCTGCATTTCATTTTTTTCTCCAAAAGTCAACACGCCAATGAGAAAGACAAAGTATGAGTGCAGTTATCTATTTCCCAAGAACCTTTATTGAGATAAATCAAATTATGCATTCATAAACAACACGCCTCATTTACACGTACATTTTTTCAATATGATTCATCCAAATTCAATTCGAGCCACATAAATATGTCTCCAATTAGCATTTTCACCAGGTGTACTATCAGACAGGCTATTCATAGAGACTTGAGGAATGCTTCTTTTGACTAGTAACCATTAAGCCACCCAGAACGACCTTGCAAAATACCCTAAAAACGACCTAGCAATGCTCTAGTAGCCATCTACACACACCCTAAAAATCATCCACAGCATCCTAGAAACCACCTGGCAACACCCTAGAACCCACTTAGCAATGCCTTAGCAACCACCTACATCATGCAGCATCAAGGTTTTTTAGCACTAGATGAAAAATCTAGTAATTGTTGCCTAGCAGTATCATTGTAGTCAATGCGCAGTAGTCAAGGTCTTTTCATTATCGTACAGTAATGCAATCAGCCAACATCCATGAAGTAGCTGAGAGGATATAGGGCCACTGTTTTGACCCTTCTGAGGAGATCCCCTTGGAAAAACTCCTTGCTGATTGTTTCCAATCTTCCATCCTCAGAAAACATAGTAAAGTCCAGTTCAACAGTGATCATTCTCCATTCCCACCAAGGCTGTGTGCTGAGGGTCAAGTAGAGGTGAGTGTAATCTAGCTTAGTATATGAATGTATTAAAGTAACCCATATTATGCAAACTTAAAGTCAGCATCAAAATCAAACCCAATTACTTTCTTAACTCTTTCCCCGCCAGCGTTTTTTTAATTTATTTTTTATCATTTTCACACAAAAAAAGTTGTATGGCCCCCAGAATATTTGGCTGTATGAAAAGCTGAACATGCAATATATCAAAAGAAATAACAGACCCTCTGCTTTTAAACAAAAAACCCTGTTTTATTCTAGCTTCATGCATTATTTTTTTTACTCAACTTGAATTTGGGTAAGTTTCATAAAAAAGCAACATTTTGAGCAAAAAGCTGAGAAAATCAAGTTTTTGTCAAAGACTACGTCTGGATCGGATTCAGAACAAAGATTAAAACACAGATGGAGTAGATCGAGTCCATCAACACCCCTAAAGCTCATCCTGGGTCGACATTTCATTCGGTAACATTAGGAAGTTTTGATTTATATGCGGTTTAATGTTGATGATCACGTTATTTTACGTATGCATATGCTTACATATGCAATCGCTTGTTTCTGCTTCTTCTTCACATGTCTTTTGATCTGGAGATTCAGTAATCTTTCAGAATTTGCCTAATAGCGCTCCCTGTCGCATAACAGGGAAAACATGGAAAGCCGGAAAATTACATCAATGGCGGGGAAGCGTTGTCTCATAAATGACGGAATATTCCGCCACTGGCGGGGAAAGAGTTGATACACATTAATGTTCTTATTCATCATTGCATGTTTTTCCAAAGTATATGTCTTAATAAATTTTCAACCAAATTGTCTGCCTGTTGTAACTTGGTCTGTTCCATTCTGGTATAGAATGTCTCAATTAAATGTCTTGCATTTTCTTGTTGACTTGTTGTCAGTTTATGCCTCACCTCCTGTTCCTTCTCAAATCGTTGCATTGTACATATTGCAGAGGAATGCCAGTACTTCAGGACACCAGGCGGACTCACCTCTTGGGCGCACCCAAGTGACTGTTGAAAACCCGTCTCTCCAGCGCTACACTGGAAGCCTAACCTCACAGACCAACGGATGCCGAAACGGGACCCATGATGAGGCAGATGCTCGATTAAAGCCATCCCCATCCAAGGAGCAGGCTGAGCATCTGAGCACAGGTCTAGCATCGCATGCTGCCAAGGGTAGCAGCTCCTCGATACCTTACATCGACTGCAGTGACATAGATAGCGAATATGATGTGGTCAAAGGCCTAGTCACCAGGTCTCACTCCCACACATATGACAATGATGAGGTTGAGCCAACTGGCTGTAGAACGAGCAAGAGTAATGGTTATGGAAACGGTCAGCACAATGGACTAGGGGCAAGCAAGTCTAGATTTCGGGAGTCTCCTTTGACCACCCATCGGTTGGGGAAGATTTCAGACACCTTCAGTGGTAGTCAATTGTCTAATGGGTCGTTTTGTGGTAACGGATCACCATGTGCTCTACCCCTGAGCAGTACTTTGGTGGATGAGTTGTTTCAAGGTATGGATAGACGTGGTCTGGTCTCACCTTCCGGTCGCTTAGTTGGTTCCCGAAGTGCAAACTGTAGCCCGATGATGAGCAGTTTTCACAAAACCAACTCCCTGAACCATTCAGAGCAGATCGGCTATAGTGGTCATCGCCGTTGGGATGACAGTAGCCATTACCTTACCAATGGCCGACCTGGGAGCGAGGCTCAACATTACGGGAGCTACTCCCCAATTGTCAATCGATCCCCACACTTGCAGAAACTCCACAACGGCATGCGCAACCGTTCCGACACTGACCCCATGATTCTGAGCCAGTTAAGCTCAACTCCGGCCAATGAACCGCGATCAGTGGTCTCGAGGGCTGAACGTATGGCCGCCCTAGAGCGGCGTGTTGCTGCTAATGGGTTTGGAGCACCTAGCCAAGCTCGGTCCAGCAATGTCCAGCGACTCTATGGAAGCCGGCTGAGTGCTAATGACCACAGTGGCCCAGTTCATATGATCGATGGTTCCACTAGTAGTGGAACGGAGTCTAGTGATTCAGAGTCAGATGCAGGCAGCAACTCATACAGTCAGCCCCTAGTCTACGGAAACCCTGGGGCAGCCAATTCCTCCCCTATGCCCCGAAGCAAGTTCTCCTTGGGCAGTCTCCAACTTGAGGACGAGGGCCAAGAGGGAGAAGATGGCTACGGTTATCCCATCAATGATGAGGATGGGGCGCAATGCTTTAACTGCTAGAGAAGATGAAGTGTGCCTGGTTGAGGGTTGACTATACACCCATTTTGCCACTACAGGGACATTGTGTAGTTTCTGTGCCGCTAGTGGGCATAGTATGGCCTGAAATAGCATTAACCAATTGGGGCATGGCTATCTGTTGGGCAGATACAGGCAGTGTTTGGTAATTACATTTAGTGGCACTAGTTGAGCAAGTAATACACATTTCAAGATCAACAAGATTAGTGATGATGGTATTTTCTCAAGATTTGGAGGGTTTAGGAAGAAGACTGTGTTCTGCCTAAAGGAAATACTTTAATATTTCAAATATGCACAATTCGTAACTATTACTCTTTGAAGATTAACTTCAGATTGAAGATGAATTGAAGGTCCTACTGCAAAGTGCCATGTTTGTAAATGTAGAAAATGAAAGCTTATTAGAACTGCTAAAAAAGTTACCCATATTACTGATAACCAGTTGATTAGTCATTGAGTATTGCCAAAAGTTTAATATTGTGAAATATTTCTACTTTGTCAGTCTTGTAGAATGAAAGAATTACGAAATACTGAAAGATGCCATACCTTTACTTAATCTGTAAATACTTCTCTGTTGGCCATAGCAATAGCTTATAGAAGCTAATGTTATGCAATATCAATATGTAATATCACTATTGTGTAGCTTTGACTGTCACAGCTAGGCTAGCTGGTTTACAGCTGCAACTTCGATATTCCGATGGATAACTTGTGTAAAAACTTGAACTAAGCTTGTATAGTCATATAAATAGATCACACTGCTTGGGTGGTGTATGGTATATTAGATAAACTAAGAGATTGTGTAGACGAGACGTAAACGGTTACGTCGTCATGCTAGCTTTGTTATTGTTTTATTTTTTTAGAACTAGTAGAAGCTCCAAGTTCTTTACCTTTGTACTTGGGGTGCCGATCTGGTGGCATTGTCATGTTTGCTTGCCTATTTCCCAGCATGCATCACTCCTTAAAAGAAAAAACGACATTGTAAAGATCTCATATTATTTTGTTTTGCTTTGCTGCTTAATTTCTTTTTGCCTAAACAAACTGCTGTATCTCTGGCGCGCCTCATCAATGTCATCTGTCTGCGGTGTGTTTGCAATGCTTGATGTTCACTCGGTTTCTGAGTATATTAACCTGTGCTCAGGTTGCATTGCTTTTAAGACTTCTCCTGCCCAATGTCAGCACTGTTCTACCAGCATGTATCTCTGGAATGCCTCACCTTGTCTTTTTTCCCTCTCCTGGAAGCATGTCAACCTTTCCTTGTCTCCAGCATTTTACCGCTCTGTCCTGTTGTAAAAGACTTGGCATTGACACGGGGACCCTTAAAATGCAGTGGTCTTTTGAAGTGGAGATGGATGTAGGTGAGATTTGGACAGAGAAACTTGTTTTGAGGCTCAGCATGTGAAGTCTGAAAAGATTAGGAAGGTTTCCAAGAGCTATCCAAAATGTCCTTCAACTTAATGTTCAATAGGACCTTTTATCCGGACATTTTTGCACTTTTTTGCTTATTGCCTTCTGATGCATTTGGGAAAACATTTGCTCTCACATACATTGCATAGTATAAGTTTCACAATCTTGTCGATGAATCATATATTGATTTTTTTTAAATATAATCTTTTCTTATTTTCCAATTGCAAACTTTTTTGTTTGAGAAGTATTCTTTACTTTTGCATGGCAATCTTATGTCAGTGAAAAGTTTTCGAAAGTGTTTGTGAAGCCATTTGCAGGACCACTGCATTTTTTTGGGCCCGTTACATGAAAAGAAAGCATTGACGATATTTATTATGAAAGCGTTAGTTTACGCCACTGTTGAACATACGGTATGAATGTATATAGTCTTCACTCTCCCAGAGTTTCCAATGATCTGTAATTTATCATTGTCAGTGACCAAAGTAGCATTTCTGGCTTTGTGCAAGTTACACTAAAGTGTGATTTAACTTTCTTTTAGGTTTAATTAGAGTACCGTAGGAGTATTGAATGATTGACTCTTTTTCAACCTGTTATTCCTCCTGATTTTTTCAGTGTGCAATGTACGTTGCTGAGGTATACGAAAAGTTCCAGATATATTTGTGTGATATTGTAACTGTATAATCATAATTAACAGTGCTATCTCTGTGGCACATATGCAAAACAATTAACCATAAGTGTATGTGTTTACAAACCGTCTTGACGTAGACTGTACAATAATTAATAACCAGGTAAGCAATGGAAAGTTCACACCTGTTAGCCTTTTAACTATTCCTCTTTGTTGCAATCCTGTAGCACTTATATAAATGGACTTTCTAAAGTTGCAAGGTTGTTCATTTTCTCGATGCCTCTTCACAGGTTCTGTATGATTGATGTCTGTTTTTTTTTTGTTTTTTTTTACTACTCCAAACCCCTTTCATTACTCTTCCCTTGTCTTATTCATTTCTGGAACACTTTAACATTGTAAATGAATGTGTATTGGTAGCAATAAAACTTGGTACTTGTGAAGCGGGACTCCAGATGTTTACATTTCGATGCCCCCCTTAGATGTTAGCGCCCCCCTCGTGTGTCTTGTCTTGTGGTAGAGTAGCCGTAGTCGTTCTAGTTGTGTGTTTTGCATGTCTGACGACGCATGTGTGCGTGCCACCATGAGGCCTTTGTCACCAAGTTTGCAGATTTCCTCAATAATGGCTGCGCTGTGGACACTCGGTGCATTTGAAATGTCCCGGTTCGCATGTCGCATCCCATTCGTGCCAAGGCATGGGACACGAAACGTTGTTGGGCAAGTATGTGAATGTACTTGTGTAGTGAATGTAGTGGTCTTGAAGATAAAACATGTTCCCCTCCCCATCACCCAGGGAGTGTGTTATGTATCTCGGCAGTGTCCTCAGGCGGAAATCCCAGACTGGGATAGTGTGACTCACTCATGTCTGGTTCCCGATGTGGCGCTGTCAGCCATAGTCCATTTCTAAACACAATGTCTTGTGCAGCTTCACCCCTTGGCAATGATCTTGATAAATCCAGAGTCTTCACTAGTAGTGTTAAGGATTAAAATGTCAAAACTACCCTGCAGAAAAGACCAGCTGACACTGGCATGAATTTGCACGCTAGGTTGGACCATCATAGCCATGCAGTTTACTGGTAAAATTAAGATAAATTCGCTCTAAGCCAAGCCTTGACCAAGAAGTCTTGCTAGTGAAGAATTCTAGTGGTCTCTTGGCTTCTTTTTCAGCAGGGTAGTTTCACTGCGTTTACATGTTGTACCGATTGCATTTACTAAGTCTTACTAATCCATTGCTATTTGATGACCAAGTCTGTGTTGCTTCGAGGCTTTAGCATGACCTGCCTGTTCTCCTGTAGGTCCAGTTTCCAAGAGCCCTCAGCACAACGAGTCTCCGTCTGCAGGCGGCGTGATGGTAAACGGCCAGAAACAGAGTCTCAGTCTCGGCCAGAGTCCAGATGGACGTCAGCCTTCTCCTCTCACCAGCCCCTTACTGACCGACGCCGGCTTCGTTCGCACAGACGACGAGGACGAGGTTCGGAGGAAGGTTTGTCTTTTGGGGAGGGAATAGTGTTTGAGATTAGCACCATGTGCTAGTAAAAACTGGCTCTGGTGGGTCACTTTGGACGATTACTGTATAATTATACATTATGTGGTTTAAGCCGAATTGTTGACAGTTGTGAGAAGGATATTCTGGTCCTCGCCAATGATGGGTTTTCAGGAATATAGTGATGGATTATATCCCAGAGGTGTCCAATCCTGATCCTGGAGGGCCACTGTCCTGCAGAGTTTAGCTTCAACCCCTGTTAAACACACCTGAACCGGCCCTGCTATATATAAGACTACACCCCTGTTAAAACAGCTGTTTTTTGTGATGCAAAAAATTAAACCAAGATAAATCATGTCAAGATCTTTTGCACATCTAATATAAAAATTATAGCCTACGCAATGGCTCTGAAAACACATTTCAGAGAAAAAGAAAGAAAACATTGGAATAACTAACTACATAAGTGTGCATAGCCTTTATAATAGGGTATGTGGCTGTGTAAAACAATTATCAAATTAAAAGGAGAGCTTTATTTTACTCAAAATTCACTCATAATAATCAAATATTGGCAGATAAATGTGCCTGACCAATATATTGCCACTAGTTTTCACATGTTTTCTTGCAAATATATACTTAAGCCCAGTTAGTTTCTCTCTTCTATGGCAAAACGTTACATTTGGACCCAGTCATTGTTTTTGTGAGCCCTTTTAACCTCCTTAATTGTAGGTCATGAACAAACACAGCAGTCAATCATCTCCTCCGCAGTCGATTTCTAGGACCCTCGGCTAATTTCCACTTTATATTTCGCTGTGCTTGATTTGAAGGTGCTCTAGACAAATTAAGGTTACGATGAGAAGTGGAAAGACTGCTTTAAAAGTGTTTTCTCATCAGAAGTGTCACTGCGTTTTGGTCCAGTGTCTCTGTGGACGTCTCAGAATAGGAGACCTAGATAAACTCAACCTAAATTCCAGTCTATTTAGGGCAGATTATGTAGCGGCGGAGTGAGCGGCTCAGTGAACAGTGAGAGTTTTACTTTGAGACGTGTGTGTGTGTGTGTGTGTGTGTGTGTGTTCACGCAATTGAGTGAGGATAAAATGTTGTCGAGTGATTTGCTACTTGCTATCGCACATTGACGGCACATGGTTTCTCGTTCTGTAGAACATTTTATTGGACCGTCTCCATTTCTGCTCTGTTTTTATCAGAAGAAAACGATGCTTATATTTAAATATATAAAAAAAAAAAAAATGTAAATGCTTATATTTGCTGAAAGTTACATTTTAATTTTAGTACACTAGCATATGGCCTTGAAGCTAATGGACATTATCATAAAAGCCACCAAACTATCATTTTGATTTCATGGCATCTTTATGTAGAAATATCAAAATTAATATTAATAATTTTGCGATGCATTTTTTTTTTACGTGTTAATATTTAACGCAATTTACGCAGCATCCAGTTTTTTCTGACTGCCCTACAGTATATTGAGTAACACTTTATTTTACAGTGTCCTTGTTACATGTTACATGTACTTACCATAGTAATAACAGTAAATTATGCATAATTACTTGCAACTAACCCTCAACCAAACCCTAATCCTAATCCTAACCCTATAGTAAGTACATGTAGTTGCTTAATATTACTCAGTACTTAAATATATAATTACACTGTAACAATGACACCTTAAAATAAAGTGTAACCGTATATTGTATATTATTTTGGAGATTCAGTGAACATAAAAATATATTAAAATGTATTACTAGGTGCAATTAATGGTGATTAATTACAGACTACTATTAGTACTATTAACAGCACTAATGGAAATATCTCCTATAATATTTGTTTTAATTTAATTTCTCTTTCTATCCCTCTCTCCTGCTCACAGAGGTTCCCGACTGATAAAGCGTACTTCATCGCCAAAGAGCTCCTGACCACAGAGAGAACGTATCTGAAGGATCTGGAGGTCATCACTGTGGTAAGACTGTAAACACACTCTCACGTGCTCTGTGTGTTTTCAGGATGTTTGTGGTCATTAAATGCCTTAAAGTCTAATGGATGTGTCTGGGACGTTGCTTCTGTGACTTACGCTGTTATGTACGTTTTGCATTAGTTTTAAATCACTTTCTCTTAGCCCAGTTTCATGTGCAGAGGAAACTTGTGCATTTTCTGAAAAAATATATAAGCTGCTAACATTCCCAGTATTTGTTAAACTTTGTTTTCTGATAGTTGTTAGATTGTTAGGTAGTTGCAAAGGTGTTTGAGGTGTCGGGTAGGGTGTTGCTAGGGAGATTTCAGTGGTTTACAGGGTTTTTCTAGAGAGTGAGAAAAAGTAAAAAGTTTAAAAAAAATTCTTGAGCACGCAAGAGTTTCTCATGCGTACAAACTAGTTTCATACTCACTAAGAAACTATTGCATGCTCACGAGGAACTTTTTGCTTGAGAAACTATTAAAAAAGTTTTTTTTAAATTCTCGTGCATATGCAAAAGTTTTTTTTGTGTGTTTTTTTTTGTAAAGGTCCCTTTAGAGGCCTTTTACACAAAGCTAAATAAATTAAATCAGGATGTTTAAGCGTACTTTGTATCTTTATCCATTTACAAATGAAAGGGTTGACTGGAGAATTGAAGATAAGGAATTAGTCATTGTTCTTCTGCTGTTTTCCTCCTCCGTCTGTACGTCGGGGGTGTAACGCGTCTCTTTGATGTCTTGCAAGGTAGCGGAAAGAAGCAGCAGGGCGACGCGTATACACGTCTCATAAATATGTCCTCTTGGCTTGTGGATCTGAGGCTTTGGATCCCACACTTCCACAAGCTGACGTTATTACAGCTGCATCTGTTCAACAGTTTGAACACCTTCTCGGATGGGGAGGGGGTTCAGCATGTTGATTTGGTGGTTGCCTGTTACTCAAAATGCTATAGAATCACAGTACATTTAGTGCTGGAGTCCTGATGGACGTCTTGCTGTATCCAGACCAGAACAGTAGATCGAGGAGACAAAGACCTTTTATTCAGGGATTCTTCAGTCATCACGTCAGAGTCTGCTTGAGATAGTCATCACACTCTGTCTGGGGAAATGCCCACGGCTGCTCATCTGTTCATGTTTGGATCTGTATGAAGTAGTCAAATGGTTTTATAGTGTGTGATTTCATGTTTTATATGATGATGGAAGATTGTCTACAAAGGCTTCAAAGGATTGATGTGGACCTCCTATTACTGTGAAGGGTCATTTGAATGAAGAGTTTGATGATCTAGACGCTCATCCAGAACATTATTTTGTGGAAAAAGAGGCTCATTAACATATGACCGCCCACATTTACATGTCAACACCTATTCAGCAGCCATTTAGTAGTCATTTTAATGATTAATTGTTTAAAGATGGCGATACCCACACATTCTGATTCCTAAATGGCAAGTTGACCTTTTGAAAGTAACTTGAAGCTTCAATAAAGATTTTTTCAGTTACTTCATTACACCAGTAGGTGGCGACAAGTGACTGTTAAAAATGTGTTTGTAATTGAATCATTGATTCAAGAGTTTCAATGGTTTCAAGTTTTACGCAAATCTGTAATGGAAACGTGACTATTGAATCATTCAGTCAAACTGATTTGAAAAAAAAATTAAATTTATTTGATCATTAATTAATGATAGTAATTAATTTTTCTAAATAGACTGCAGGAATTAATTTTGTCAGAACTTTTAGTAAATTACGTTAATTTGTTTAGTTGTCTGTTCAGAATCGCAGGAGAATCGTGATTTCGTGAAATTATTCACAATTGATCCAGAATCGTGCAGCTCTGCTATTTAGTGACTTGACCTGATGAACATTAGCAGAGCTTATGTAAAATATATAAAAGCTATATATGTATTTATATAAGAGCTTTATATAAAAGTCTTAAAAGGTTCCGTGGCAGAAACGGAGAAAAGGGAAAATGATTTTATAACGGTTTTTGGTGCAAGAAAGCATCGCTGATATTTGCTGTTCTTATGTTTCTCTTCCTTTTTCATGTGATTTCAGTCCTTTCAGAAGTCCATTGGGAAGGATGAAGCCATGCCGGATTCCTTGAGAAATCTCATATTTGCCAATTTCGAACCGGTTTACAAATTCCACGAGACCTTCCTGAAAGAAGTGGAGCAGCGACTTGCCCAGTGGTGCGTATTTCAGATAAAGGTGTGTGTTTGTGTGTGTTGTATTGGTGTCAGGAATGTGTACAATCTGCGCCAATCATAACAGACACACACACCTCAATCTGTCACATTAGTTTAATACACTATTACATGCCTTTTCATCTGCGAGTCAAACGCTCTATTAAATCTAGAAATACCTGTCTTTACTTTACAATGCACCTGTCGAGGACACACTTTTCATACGTATGTAATTTCAAAATTTAAAGAATGAAATGGGCAATTGTATTTTGCATACAGAAAGTGAAGCCCGTTGTGTTGTGACATTATTTTAATGATAACTTAAAGACATTTTCTGCTGCATTTTTGTTTTCTAACAACACCCTTCAGTCATAATATTGTATAGTTTGATGCTGGTGGTCTGGTGACCCTCTCCAGGCTTCATAACTAGATTAACTTGTCACCAGCTTTTATCAGCCTGGACCAGCTTGGAAAAGAGAAATCAATATTATTTGGGAAATAAATATTTATATGGTTTTTTATTTTTTTTATTGTTTATATTAGTCAAATTACTATTGTGCATTTTTTTTAATATTTTTTTATAATTAAAAAAAAAAAATATATATATAAATAAATAAATTATATTTATATATATTTTAATTATAAAAAAATAATAAAAAAATGCATATTTTCATATATTCATACGTTGCATATTTATTTTATTTATATGATATAATTATGATGAACCTGTGATGCTTTTTTTCAGGATTCACTGATAAATAAAAAGTTCAAAAGAACAGCATTTATTCAAAATAGAATTTATTTATTATTTATTTATTTATCTATTTACTTTTTACAATTTTATCAATTTAACACATCCTTGCAGAATAAAAGTATTAATTTCTTAAAAAAAAAAAAATACTGACCCCAAACTTTTATATTGTTACAGAAGATTTATATTTTATATAAATGCTATTCTTTTGTAACTTTTTTTCCCATCAAAGAATCCTGGAAAAAGTATCACAGGTTATAAAAAAATAAATTAAGCAGCACGAGCACAACTGTATCAAACACTGATAATACATCAGCATATTAGAATGATGTGTGTGTGTGTATATGTATGTATGTATGTATGTATATCTGTATGTATTTTATATTGTGTATTTCTATATGTTATATTTCTATATTATATTAATATCCGTTTCTATATCAGCCAAATCAATGTCGTGTCATTAGACACACTTCATCTCATCTCTTTAGAGCGCGAGTCCCTAGAAATGCTCTAAGATCATCAGGCCGTTCAGATCAAACCCTGTAGTGTGTGTGTGTGTGTGTGATCTCTGACCCGACAGCATAATGTGTCCTGACAGACACTGATGGAGCTCGAGTCGACTCTTCTCTCGCCTGTAACGTTTAACATGGTCCGTGGGGAGCCGGTTCGGACCGGTGTTCAAAGACAGGATGATGAATCGTGGTTTTTGTGTTGGGTGGCTCCCAGTGAGGGTTTAGGGGAACGGCTCAACAGTGTGATAGATGACGCGAGTCCACTGATGTTCAGGAAGAGTAGAGTTCAGTGAGGAACCATGTGCAACAGAGACATCTACTGGAGGACATGAGCACTTCGCTTCAAGACTTAAAGTCCCCCTGTGGTGAAAATACAGCGTTTAATGTGGTTTATATGTCTATGTGGTGTTTTTAATATGCGTTAAGACAATCCATGTGTAAATTCATAAGTCGACACCATTGCTGAGTATTTTCTCCTTAAAACTGCAGTGAACCAAAGACAGTCTCAAAAACACGCTTTGAAATCGCTGGTGTTTCTGACGTCACAAACTACCTTGTAACCAATCAGATCAACGTGTGATCGTCAATGAGTGGATCTCTGAGCTGAGTGAGTGAGTGGAGGCGGGGCTCATTTGCATATTCATAGAACCGCGCATACTAAATGAGGCCAGTTACAGTCAAGATATTTTAAGGCATGAAGTAAAAAACATTTGAATACGTAGTTTTGGTGATCAAAGATGAGTGATAAAATGATTGACTACAGGGGGACTTTAAAGGACTACTTCACCCAAAATTAAAACTCAGCCTTATTTTGTTCAAACCAGTGCGACTTACTCTCTTCTGTCAAACACAAATGTCGATGTTTAGCAGAATGTGCAAGATGCTTATTCAGTGAAAGTAAGTAGAGACTGGGGCTGTTCAAGCACAAACACGAGCAAAAATCCTTAATATCATAATCAATACGTCAATAAGACTATATTCAAAGTTTTCTGAAGTGAGGAGCAGATCTTAGTCATTATTCACTCCAACAAAGCTTTTAAATCTCATTCAGACCTGCACTGAACTTCATTTCTGTCTGATTTAATGACAGTGGTGACTGATCCCAAGTTTTGGTATTATTACCAGTGTTACTGAGCATAAAATATGGCTAATTAGCATTAGAATATCCGTAGCATTTTAGCATGTTTGTTGCTGCACAACGTTTGCTTCAGTCATGAAACTCTTGTGTTGATTGTTCTCAGGGAAGGCAGATCGAACGCTCACATTAAAGGAGATTACCAGCGCGTCGGGGACGTTATGCTGAAGAACATCCAGGGTTTGAAGGTCAGAACATCTACATCTCTCTGGGACTGTCTTTCTTTCATATCAGTGAGATATTCGTTATGGGCATCTTGCTTTTCCCTCTTGAATTTCTCTATGAAATGTGTTCATGTGCCTCAGTGCTTTCATTGTGTGACATACAAATGTTTGAAAAAGTCACATAGTTTGTGTATATGTACATATAATATATACATACAGTATATATAACCACATAAGCACAATATATCAGATACGTTGCAATATACTGTACTATACTAAACTCCATACTGTATGATTAATGTTCAGATACCATGGTATTTACAAAGAATACTATAATATTATAATTAGCTTTTATTTTTATATTTCAGCTTAATTAAATTTTTTTTGTTGTAATTTCGTCATTTAGTTCGCTTATGTCATTTGATATTATTTAATTTTTTTAAATATTGCTATTTAGGTATAATTATTATTATTATTATTATTATTATTATTATTTGTTTTTATTAATATTTTTTTTATTTTTTTTATTTCCAGTTAATAATTTTAGTGCTTAAACTTCAACAGTTTATTGCCAAGTCAACATTTAAAATTTTCAACTAACATTTAGATTTGATTAAATATCAGGTTTATTATAGTTACCAGAAATGTTTTGAATAGTTTTAGTTAATACCTTGTAACCAATCAGATCAAAGTGTGATCGTCAGCGAGTGGATCTCTGAGCTGAGTGGAGGCGGGGCTCATTTGCATATTCATAGAACCGCGTATACTTAATGAGGCAAGGGTGTCGAGTTACATTCAAGCTATTTCCTTTTTTTTTTCAAGGAAAAAACTTTTAAATATGTCATTTTGGTGATCAAACATGAGTTTTAAGGGATAAAATGATTGACTTGTTTTGTATAGTGTTAGTTAATATCGTAGCGTAGTGTTCTGAGCATCATCACAGGTGTTTGAGCTGGTTGTCTCTGTGTTCCTCAGCTGCTGACGGCTCATCTTCAGAAGCATTCAGAGGCGTTGCTGGAGCTGGAGAGAATGAGCCACTCGTCCCGAAAGCTGGAGGGTTTGTGTCGAGACTTTGAGCTTCAGAAAGTCTGTTACCTGCCGCTCAACATCTTCTTCCTTCGCCCTCTTCACCGTCTCATGCACTACAAGCAGATCCTGGAGCGCCTCTGCAAACACTATCCACCGACACACGACGACTTCAGAGACTCGCGAGGTGCGCGACCCGATGCTTTCACGCCATCAGCAGGGCTCCACATTAAGACTTTTCTTTTTAAGAAGTACATTTGTTATTCACTCGTCCGAGTAAAAAAGTTGCTTGTCCAGAAAAAAAAACCTATTGTCTCAATATATACTCAATATTCTCATCAGTGTTCAATTAGCTTATATATACAGTACAGGCCAAAAGTTTGGACACATTACTATTTTTTTATGTTTTTGAAAGAAGTTTCTTCTGCTCATCAAGCCTGCATTTATTTGATCAAAAATACAGAATTTTTTTTTTTCAATTGTGATATATTATTACAATTTAAAATAATTGGTTTTCAATTTATTATACTTTAAATTATCATTTATTTCTGTGATGCAAAGCTGAATTTTCAGGATCATTACTCCAGTCTATCACATGATCCTTTAGAAATCATTCTAATATGATGATTCATTATCAATAATCAATTAATAAATCAATACTTTTATTCAGCAAGGATGTGTGAAATTGATAAAAAGTGATAGTAAAGAAGATTTATATTATTAGAAAATATTTTTTTATTTTGAATAAATGCAGTTCTTTTTAACCTTTTATTCATCAAATATATTAGGCAGCAGAACTGTGTCCAACACTCATAATAAATCAGAATATTAGAATGATTTCTAAAGGATCATGTGATAGACTGGAGTAATGATCCTGAAAATTCAGCTTTGCATCACAGAAATAAATGATAATTTAAAGTATAATAAATTGAAAACCAATTATTTTAAATTGTAATAATATATCACAATATTACATTTTTTTCTGTATTTTTTGATCAAATAAATGCAGGCTTGATGAGCAGAAGAAACTTCTTTCAAAAACATAAAAAATAGTAATGTGTCCAAACGTTTGGCCTGTACTGTATATATATATATATATATATATATATATATATATATATATATACAAAATCTGCATATTGTTATATCTGCACCTTCCCCCCCTAATCTTATTAAATGTATGCTTCATCTTTCATTTCAAATTCCTAAATTTGATCAATAAATTTAATTAGAATAAAAGACACACTGAAAAAATTACAACTGCATTAAATAATGGTATGAGATTATTTTAAATATTTTTGAATATACAAATACGAAATGTTGGAAAGAATGATACTTTTAAGCATAACACTAAACCACCAGTAGGTGGCGGCAGGGGACCGTCTTAATGAGCGAGTCATTGAATCATTCATTCAAATGATTCAATCAAATGACTCATTCATTCAAGAATGAGGCATTTGTTTATGAATGGGTCATTGAATCTTTGACTCAAAAATTCGTTGTCCCTTCAAAAAAAATTCACTTGTCCCGGACAACGGACAAGCGTTAATGTCGAGCCCTGCCGTCAGGTGTCCGAGACCTCCTGCTAATCGTGACTTTTGTCTGTTCCAGCTGCGCTTGCTGATATTTCTGAGATGGTTGTGCAGCTTCACGGCACCCTCATAAAGATGGAGAACTTCCAGAAACTTCTGGAGCTCAAGAAGGACCTCGTTGGCGTCGACAGTCTTGCCGTTCCTGGACGGGTCAGTTCATGAAATCAAGTTTCAAGTTTTATTTATATAGCATGTTTAAAAACAGCAAGCACAGCTGACCAAAGTGCTGAACAACATAGAAAATGAAGAAACACAGGGCAAAACACACATTTATGGCAGAAGCTCACAGTGAAATAGGAAAGAAATAGGTTTTAGGAGATGATTTATAAGTAGTTAAGGACTGTTCTGATCTGATATACGGCGGTGTGAAATCATTGAACGTGTTGCTGAATGTGAACATGTTTTAGTCTCTCTCTCGTTGACCTGCTTGTGTCTGTTCTGGCAGGAGTTTATCAGGCTTGGATGTCTCAGCAAACTCTCTGGAAAAGGTCTTCAGCAGAGGATGTTCTTCCTGGTAAGAGTCGCTCACTCTCACACACTAGTCATATATTACTAGACGTCTATTAGTTAGTTAGTTAGTTATTATAACCTATTCAGACTTTGTGGCATCTCTTAATAAAAGTACTGTGCTGGTATTTTATTCTGAATATATATTGACTATATACGTACAGTGAATAGTACAAAGGTACTTGAATGTTACCGTTTTATTTTATTTTTTGTTTTGATATTTTATTTTTACTTCATTTTGATTTGTATTATTTTATGAATTCTTTATTTGATCATTTATTAATTTTTTTAACTGTTATTTTTGTATTCATGTTTTATTTTTTAAATGTTGTTTGTTTTATTTAATCATTTGTTGTTGTTTTTTTATTCTATAATTTGTGTAATTTGTTTTGTTTCATTATTTGTTTTATTTTTAATCATTTATTTTTGGATTCTTTTATATTTGTATTTTTTGTTTTAAATATTTGTATTGTATTAATAATAATAATAATAATTACACTATTATTAATATTATTATAAAATTCTATAATAATAATAACAAAAACAACAATAATATTATTATTTATATTATAACGAGAATATTATTATTTATTTGTATATTATATATTTAAGGATAATAGTAACACTAATAATAATATTGTTGTTGTTGTTTTAAGTATTATTTAATTATATATTGTCATATATTTAATATTAATAATTTGTTGTTATAATAGTATGTATTATACTTACAATATTATTTATTATAAATTATTATTCTATATTTATTTGTTATTTATTGGTATATTTTATAAGTGTTGATTTTATTTATCCATGATATTACCATGTCTTTTGGACCTCTACTATAGTAATACCATGATATTCTTCAATATTTAATGATATTCAAGTGCCTTAGACTCCAGCTGGAGTGAATAATCTTTCTTGATGGCTTTACGAGAGATAAAATAACGAATCCTAATGTTTTCCTTTCACATCTTGAAATTGTTTGCAGTTCAATGATGTTCTGATGTACACGAGTCGCGGGATGACGGCATCTAATCAGTTCAAAGTTCACGGCCAGCTTCCTCTGTATGGCATGACGGTGGGTATTTTTTTATTCATTTTGGTCCATATAGTGTGACTTTAACGTTCAGTACTCAACTGAAAGCAGTAATGAGTGAACAGCACAATATTCCCTCTGTTGTGTTGGACGTGTTCCCGCTGCCTCCGTCTCTACATTCACACAGACAGGAGATCTATTGTTCTGCAGCTCCAGCGCGTCTCAGTCAATTGCGTATTGTATGTAAATGTAATTGACCGTTCGCAAAGACCCGCCCCCTTTAGTTACTGTTGCTATGTCCGACAAGCCACGCCCCTCTCACGCCACACCATGTTCTCACGCAGTGAAAAACACATCGTGGAGGAGAGAGGACACTGACAACACACTGACAGACAGGACAGACCAGAAATTTAAACAATAAATACCGTTTTGTGGCTCTTTAATGTGTCTGAGCGATCGCCTCAGTTAAAGCTGCTCGTGAACCGATCATCTCTTCCTTCTAGTTATTTTATAGCATCAAATAATCATGAATGAACATAAGAAGGAGTGTTGTTTTAACCGCGGAAAGACGTCAGTACACACCGCTTTTCAAGTTCAAATCCTCCAACGTTAATCTACTAACTCTCCTCACTGCTTTGTCGGACAAAAATGGCGGATTCGGCGGATGGCGGATTATGATTGGTCAGATCGCCTGTCAATCAAACTCCCTGCGAAGGGACAATTATCCAGAAACACACAGCATTTAGATGTCTTGATGAATTTTTAATTGAAGAATAATGAACACTTGTCTTCCAGACCTCGGTACTGGAGAATCAGGGCCCAAAATAACCTCAATGACAAGATCCCTTCATGTTCTTCTGACTTAAAGGGTTAGTTCACCCAAAGATGAAAACTCTGTCAGTAATTACTCTCCCTCATGTTGTTCAACCCCGTAAGACTTTCGTTCATCTTCAGAACACAAATTAAGATATTTTTGATGAAATCTGAGAGCTGTCTCACTCCTCCATAGGCTTCTCTGTTATCGATATCTGCCATCCCAGAAAAGTTAAGTCAAGACATCTTTTAAATAGTCCAAGTGACTACAGTGGCTCAACCTTAAGTTTATCAAGCGATGGGAATACTTTTGTGCGCAAAAACAAACAAAAATAACTACTTTTTTCAACTCTTCATTTTCTTCTGTGTTGGCCTTAGTTGTACGTCAGAACGTAGGCTCACTATTGGCCAGCATCACACACATGACCAGCGTTGGCCAATAGTGAGCCTCCGTTCTGACGTACAACCCAGAAGCGCTGCGCTGTTACACTACGTTAGAGCTGAAGATCTTTGCCCGAACCCGACGGGACCCGACGGGTTTGGTCGGGTTCGGACTTAATTTCTATTATTTTACACGGGCTCGGGCCGGGCTCGGGCTCGCGCTTCGGGTTGCGTGGTAAATGAGCGGTCAGGTGATGTGTTTAGATTAGCGTGAAAATGGATATTGAGGAGGTGAAATGGAGGCTGGTCTCTGGAGGACTTATTTTATTTCTTTGTTCCAACTTCCAAGTGGCCTCTAGCCTCCGTTAGTCATGAATAAATGATGTTCAAATTTTTATAAATTACTCCTTTTTTTTATGAAAGACAAAGGTGCTGTGTGCGTGCGTCTCTTTCTTTCTTTCTCTCCCTTTTCCGCCGAGTGGTGCGTGTGCCGGCTCGCGGTGTGAAGCGCGTGTCCGCGCTATTCTCCGACACTCTTATCTCTGCTGATAGACGGCCTTTTGGACAGTCGGGCTGTAAACGGGTTCGGGCTTTTAAAAAGCTGTCAATCAAAATGTACTTGTCGGGCTCGGGCCAAACTCTGTCGGGCTCGGGCCTTTTCGGGCCGAACTTTTAAGGCCCGATTACAGCTCTACACTACGTCAACTCACTCAGAGAAACACAGAAGAAAATGAATAGTTGAATAAAGTCGTTATTTTTGTTACAAAAAGTATTCTCGTCGCTTTATCAACTTAAGGTTGAGCCACTGTAGACACTTGGACTATTTTAACGATGTCTTTACTAACTTTTCTGGGCTGGCAGATCTCGATTACAGAGAAGCCTATGGAGGAGTGAGACAACTCTCAGATCTCATCAAAAATATCTTAATTTGTGTTCTGAAGATGAACGAAAGTCTTACGGGGTTGGAACAACATGAGGGAGAGTAATTACTGACAGAGTTTTCATGTTTGGGTGAACTAACCCATTAAGAGTCGTCCATAAGGTCAGCATGTGACTAACCACTGTTTCTCTCTTTCTTCTTGATGTGTTTGTGTAGATCCGTGAAAGTGAGGACGAGTGGGGCGTCCCGCATTCATTCACTCTGTTCGGACAGCGGCAGTCTGTGGTCGTGGCCGCCAGGTAATGATTGAGATTGAGTTTAACTGGTACAGTATTATTACACAGCCGACTTCATACATGTCAGTATCCATGTCCTAAAATGTCAAATTCATGTTCAATGTGCAAATGAAAGAGTGATCCGCCAGTGTCTTCACTCTGTGTGTGTCAGTGATCCGCCAGTGTCTTCACTCTGTGATTGACAGATCTGCTTTTCTTCCTCAGCTCAGAGTCTGAGATGGACAAGTGGGTGGAGGACATCAAGATGGCCATCGAACTGTCGGATAAATGCAACGGAGCCTCGGCCGAGATCCTGTCCAGTGGTTTCACTGACGGCAGTAAGTCACACACACTTCTGCATGTCATCCACTGTTAGTCCTGAGTTTACTGATCTGACACCGGCCTCTTAGAGTCTAATGCTTGCAAAAGAGTTCCTGACATGTTTCAGATGAATAGTGTGTTTGACCGACTCTTGCTGTGATGTTGAACGATGCATGTGTGTATGAGTGTGTTAAACACAGTTTGTGCTCACTGTACACTGAATTAACAGAGCAGTTTTTGCACGGGATCATGTTTCACAGGTTTCCAGTCCTTCATGCCAATCTGACGCACACACACACACACACACACACGCTCTTTTTCTTCTGCTTTATTCAACTAAATCTCTTCTGCTTCTCTTTGATGGCATTGTTCCTGTCATCTGGACGTTGGGTCTGATGTCATTGTGAAGTGTGTGTTTGCTCACGGTTCTCTCCTATCAGAGTTTTTGTTCACTGTCATTGTGAAAACCTCGTGAAAACCTTTCTGACTTCAAAGGACAGTGTTGAGTGTTGTAATTGTCTGTAAAATTATTTTATTCATTCATTCTTTAGTTATAATAATTATTATATTAATAATAATAATAACAACTATTATTATTATTATTATTATTATTATAAATAAAAACTGTAAATAAGCTTACAAAAATGTTTGGTAATTTGCTTGGACTACTTTGATAGTACCACGGTACTTCCAAAAGAAACATGGTACATACAAAGTAATTTTTTTTTTTTTTTTTTATGCATGGTTTTAATTAATTAATTAATTAATTAATTTTAATTTGTTATATATTTATTTAATGTAGTTTAGTTATTATTTATGTATATATCATACACTCACCTAAAGGATTATTAGGAACACCTGTTCAATTTCTCATTAATGCAATTATCTAATCAACCAATCCCATGGCAGTTGCTTCAATGAATTTAGGGGTGTGGTCCTGGTCAAGACAATCTCCTGAACTCCAAACTGAATGTCAGAATGGGAAAGAAAGGTGATTTAAGCAATTTTGAGCGTGGCATGGTTGTTGGTGCCAGACAGGCCGGTCTGAGTATTTCACAATCTGCTCAGTTACTGGGATTTTCACGCACAATCATTTCTAGGGTTTACAAAGAATGGTGTGAAAAGGGAAAAACATCCAGTATGCGGCAGTCCTGTGGGCGAAAATGCCTTGTTGATGCTAGAGGTCAGAGGAGAATGGGCCGACTGATTCAAGCTGATAGAAGAGCAACTTTGACTGAAATAACCACTCGTTACAACCGAGGTATGCAGCAAAGCATTTGTGAAGCCACAACACACACAACCTTGAGGCGGATGGGCTACAACAGCAGAAAACCCCACCGGGGTCCACTCATCTCCACTACAAATAGGAAAAAGTTGGACAGTTGAAGACTGGAAAAATGTTGCCTGGTCTGATGAGTCTCGATTTCTGTTGAGACATTCAGATGGTAGAGTCAGAATTTGGCGTAAACAGAATGAGAACATGGATCCATCATGCCTTGTTACCACTGTGCAGGCTGGTGGTGGTGGTGCAATGGTGTGGGGGATGTTTTCTTGGCACACTTTAGGCCCCTTAGTGCCAATTGGGCATCGTTTAAATGCCACAGCCTACCTGGGCATTGTTTCTGACCATGTCCATCCCTTTATGACCACCATGTACCCATCCTCTGATGGCTACTTCCAGCAGGATAATGCACCATGTCACAAAGCTCGAATCATTTCAAATTGGTTTCTTGAACATGACAATGAGTTTACTGTACTAAAATGGCCCCCACAGTCACAGATCTCAACCCAATAGAGCATCTTTGGGATGTGGTGGAACGGGAGCTTCGTGCCCTGGATGTGCATCCCACAAATCTCCATCAACTGCAAGATGCTATCCTATCAATATGGGCCAACATTTCTAAAGAATGCTTTCAGCACCTTGTTGAATCAAGGCCACGTAGAATTAAGGCAGTTCTGAAGGCGAAAGGGGGTCAAACACAGTATTAGTATGGTGTTCCTAATAATCCTTTAGGTGAGTGTATATCATTGTTTATTTATTAGATATAATAATAATAATAATAATAATAATTATTATTATTATTATTATTATTTTAAATAAAAACTATAAATAAGCTTACAAAAATGTATAATGGTCTAATAAAAGTAAAACAAAATTTGTAAGTACTACTTTGATAGTACTATGGTACTTCCAAAAGAAACACGGTACATACAAAGTAACAACAACAAATAAAAAATGCATGGTTTTATTCATTTATTTATTATTTATATTTTTTATGCATTTAAGAAATTTTGTTTTTATTATTTATTTAATTGTTATTCATTTATTTTATGTAGTTTATTTATGAGATATAATAATGTTTTTTTATAATTATTTTATGTATTATTATACCATACATTTTTTACATATGGTACATAAAAACACCTTTTATTGTTTTTTGTTTGTTTTTTGCAATGGCTGTGTAAATGGCTGTTCTTCCCACATTTCCCAGAATCCCCTGAGGAATCTAGCGGTGACCAGGAATCAGAAGATGACTTGAGCGCGTCTCGGACGTCTCTCGAGCGGCAGACGCCTCACCGCGGTAATACCACGGTTCATGTGTGCTGGCACCGCAGCACCAGCGTGTCCATGGTGGATTTTAGCGTAGCGTTAGAGGTACCGGAGCGAAGCCGTCGTGATCCTGAGCTTCCAGTCTCTGTGTCCTGTGCTTTTCCTCCGTTGTGTCTCTGTGTTTGTGTTTAACCTCTCTCTCTCTCTCTCTCTCTCTCTCTCTCTCTCTCTCTCTCTCTCTCGCTCTCTCTCGCTCTCTCTCTCGCTCTCTCTCTCTCTCCCCCCCCTCTCTCCCCCTCTCTCCCCCCCCCCCCCCTCTCTCTCTCTCTCTCTCTCTCTCTCTCTCTCTCTCTCTCTCTCTCCCTCCCTCCATCTCTCTCTCTCTCTCTCTCTCTCTCTCTCTCTCTGTTTTCAGGGCGACTCTTGTAATTGGTCCCTCATGGAGTTTGTGCACCGTTTCCATTTCCACAAGTTCATATCTTGAATTAATCGTCATAATTGAAGTAGAGAGTTTTATTGGTAGTTGAAAGTATTATCAGATTCACTAAATTTGAATGTAAAAATAAGCAAGTGTGCACAAACACATGAGGGTCAAGATATAATAACTTTTCATTCACTGCAGGAAATCCTGTTCCTAACGAGTATTCTTGTCTAATTATCCAGTTTAAATGATCAATGCAAGATCAGTTTGCTTGAGAAGCAGCGCTGCATAAGATATTAAGACTTAAGTATTTGTTAAAGTATTTGTTTCTATGTAAATTCAGGATTTTACAAGTACTTCAAACTTTTCAGGCTAGGTTTGTGTAAGAGCTTAGATTCTCTGCCCGAGCCCGAACTTTATTTTCTTTAATAAATATTCTATATTCTAAAACCTTGTTGAATTATATTAGAGTAGTAGGCCTTCTCCTCCTAGGCCATCCATAGTTCATTCTTGTACTTGTTTTATTGATTATGTAATCCATGATGTGCATTTCTCCATATAGGCGCGTTCACTATGAATATGGCGATCGTCAACTTCATCTTTGCAGCCGACACTGACACAGAAAACACTAGTTTAAAATCTAGTTTAGTGCATCAAAATCAATGCACGCGTCACCGGATTTACAAATGCACATCTTGCTTGTTGCACGCACACATATTATGTCGAAATAACGAGATATTCTGTTGAAATAACATTATTAATAATAATAAATCTGAATGCTGAATGTTGCGCTTGTTCAATTTAATCAAATTAATACTTTAAATGTGACAATTAAAATGATTAAATATTAAGTGGCCAATTTTTGTAGTAGTATTTAGTAGCATCACCTCAGCACCTGCGTTAAAAAATTATCTGGCTCCGCCCCTGGTTATAACGGCCCATGTATTAAAAAATGGTCGGGTTTAAATTGGGTTCAGGCTCATAATTACACAACGTGCACGGGCTAGGGTAGGGTTGGGCTTGACATTTTGGGCCCGATCTAAGCTCTAGTTTGTGTACAGACTTTGATGTTGTCATTGCAGTAAAACACACAATACACTCGTGGTATATTCATAATCAATAAAAGCTGATCTCATGGAGTGTTGCCTCTCAAGTCAGTGGATCTTGTTTTAATGGTTTCCACTGGAAAGATTCCTTCTAAACTCTTGTTTCAGTGTTTTAGTGTGACGTGTTCTTCATCAGACGAGTGCTGGTCTTCTCTCTCTCTCTCTCCGTGTCCCTGTTCAACCCCAGTGTGTGTGTGTGTGTGTCATGTCTCTGACTGTGTGTGTTTCTCTTCTCCTTTTCTGTCTCTGTCCTCCGCTGTGTTAGACGGCTCTAGTCCAGTCAGTCTCTCAGAGGCTCCCGCTGTGGCCCCGCTCAGAGCCCAGGGGCCCGTGTCTCTCGCTCTGGTGTGTTGGTATCGTGTCCAAAGCCTCTCCTTTAGCGAATCCTGCAGGAGTAGAGAGGTAAAACATGGACCCGTGTAATGGACCGCTTCACTCGCGCATTCAGAAGAGTTAAAGATGCGGCAGAGCGACGGGTCGGTTGTTTGTGAAGATAAACGGCCTGTTTAATGGCATTTTTAACCGAAGTCGCGTTTAAGTTTCTTAACAAAGGACAAGAGCTCTGGCCGTCTTCAAACTAGTGTTGTTATTGTTAACTAAAACTATTAAAAATAATTTTCGGTAATCGAAATAAATCTGAAATAAAATAAAATACAAATATTCAATCAAAAACTGAAACTTAAATGAAAATTAGAATGTACTTAAATTACTAAAACTTAAGTTATATAAGAAAATAAAGTTATACGATTTTTTTCAAATATAATTATAAATTATAAGCAAATTAAAATATTTTTAAAACATGGCAAATACATTTTACAACATTTATAATATAATACATTTTGTGTAGGCCTAGTAGTATCTTTAAAACATTCTACAAAAACTTATTTTACTACAGTAACTATTTTATTGTATAATGATTTTTATACATATAATAAATTATATATAGTGTGTCTATATATATAATATATATTTTTATTATTTTATAATTTTTTCAATTATATTATTTATGATTCATGCACTTTTTGTTTTAATTTGACATATTTTGTATTGTTTTATTTGTTTCTGTAAAAATGTAAGTGAAAGAATAGATAGACTGCACTAATATTTTCCCAGAAAAATAAATAAATAAATAATTATACATTGGCAACTAACTGAAATAAAATAAGTTGAAGTACATAAGTTACTCAAACTAAACCAAAAATAAATGAAAACGTAAAAAAAAAAAAAAAAAAAACGGAAAACTGAAAATATAAAAAAAGCCAATTTTAAAGTAATAATACTATAATAGGATTTTTAAATACTTGAATGAGTCTGTTTTGTCTAATAGTGGATTTGTAATTCCCGCAGTGTCACACAATCAGTGATATCTGTGTTTCACGTTAATATCATCCCCGCCACTGCTTGAACAGCCTGAGCTGGACTTTCTACTTCACACATACAGTATAATAACTGATATAAATATAGTTAATGATAAACTCTTAGTCGTCCCTCTGAACACTGACTGTACTTGGGGTTGTGATGGTGTTTGTTCAGTGTGTTTCTCTCGTGTTGAATGTGTTTGATTCTTCTTCTGGTCTTTCACTAACAGCACAAACGACATGTTTCAGACGGACATTCATACAGGACTCGATCTTGCAATGATGACAATCAAAAGAAGCTAGAATGGTCAAATAAAATTAACTTGACATGGCATCTTAAAAATGCAGCGTTCGTGTCAAGATATGCTGAATAAACTACTAGACATACAAAGCTGTCAGTCTGACACGTCCAAAAATGACAAATAAAACTGAACTGAATCCTGTATGAATGGACACTTCCTCTATTCAGATGTTGAATATTCAAGATTCAGCTCTATTTAGAGGAAGAATGTCCTTGACATTAACATGTTGACACTTTGTGCTGTCGGTCTCGTGCCTTTGTTGTGCCCAGAGTCCAAAATATACAAAATATTATAGTCAAGTCAAGTGAGTAAAAATTGCCTTTGGTAACCTGCAATTTTTGAAATTGTCTATATATTGTGATTTTAAACCATGCATAATGTTAAAATCAGGATTTTTTTACATTATGCATGATTGAAATCACGATATAAGATATTTAAATCATGCATTACGTTAAAATTCCTAATTTTAACATTATGCGTGATTTAAAGGGACAGTTCACCTAATTATTATTATTTTTTATTTTATTTTTTTTTACACCCTCATGTTGTTCCAAACTAGCCTGGAAATCCAGACCTAAATCTGAAAGATTAATGGTCTGGCATCGACTAATGAAAATCGGCCAGCTCGAGAGGCGGCACCAAGCACGCATTTGAAAATCTCACTGCACGCAATTGGATAACACTACAACCAATCACAACAATAAACCCCATACGCTTAGCTACCAGCGGAGCTAACTGGTAGATTAGACTCTTGCCGTATCCGGTCATCAAAACAGCAAAAACGCACTTCATGCAAAGGAGCGATTCGAGCGCCGTCTTCTGTTCCTCTTTTAGATAAGAAGCCAAGTCTAACTCGTTCATTGTAGCGGCCAAAGCCATTTCAAACAACTGGTGTTCATCCATAGCCATCTTACAATGTTTACTAATGACTTTGACGTCACAGCGCTGTCGTCTTCTGTTTAGCTCCGCCTCTGGCCCGCCTATATCAGATAACCCGATGTGATTGGTGCAGCTCAGATCGAGGGGCATATTTAATGAGCATCATTACTGGACACCAGAGTAACTCGCTGAGCAAATTCAACTTGTGCTCTCGCAAGAACTCTGGATTACCAGGGTAGTTCCAAACCTGTATGAGTTTCTTTCTTCTGCTGAACACAAAAGATGATATTTTGAAGAATGGCAACTGTTTGACAGATCATAATTAACTATCCTATTACGCCTATTACATCACAATTGTATCTCTCGTACTGTATATTGTGATTTAAATCATGCATTACGTTATAAGAGATTCAAGTAAATCAAATATATTTGATTACTAAACTAAATGTTATATGTACTTTGAAAAACTTGATATATTATTAAATAAATACATTTAATAATATAAGTCGTATTAATAAGTTAGTGAAGAACTGAACTAGGCTTTTCTGCAGAGCTGCTTCATTAGATGAACTGAACTCGTTTCATATTTGATGATCTTTACACAGTGATTGAACGAAACTGAATCAACACTGAACGGACTTCATCTGAACAATGACACTGTTTTCTTTTTTAGAGCCGCTTTAAAGCTGCTTTGAAACAGTCTGTATTGTATAAAGCGCTATAGAAATAAAGGAGACTTGACTTGTAGATTTTGGACCCTGGTTGAGTGTGAAGCGTCTTCTCTCTGTTTTCTCATTGGCTCATTGCTCTGTATTGTCCAGAATCAGTTGTCTGGGAATCTTCTGAGGAAGTTCAAGAACAGCAACGGTTGGCAGAAGTTATGGGTGGTCTTCACCAACTTCAGCCTGTTCTTCTACAAAACACACCAGGTGAGAGACGTGCGCACATTTCCTCATGCCTTCTAATGGAGTATTTGTGCCGTGTTTGATGTGGAAGTGTGTGTTTGCAGGATGAGTTTCCTCTGGCCAGTCTTCCTCTGCTGGGATACTCCATCACCATTCCCTCAGAGTCCGAGAACATCCACAAAGACTACGTCTTCAAGCTGCATTTCAAGTCACACGTCTACTATTTCAGATCCGAGAGCGAGTACACGTTTGAGAGGTGCGTACGGTGAACCAAAACACTAGAGTGTGATCCTGGAATAAGAATACTTTTTTGCAAAGACATATATTACACAATTATATTATTTAGGGGATGCATGATATATTGGCCGCCATATCAGCCGATATATGTTGGTTTTTAAATGTTATTAGTAAGAAAATTTGGCCAATATCTTTAAGCCGATAAATAATGGATTATTTCATTCAGTTCAACATGAGGGTTTTGAATTGCTTGAAATATGATTGGAATCACTTCGAAAAGGAAAGTGCAAATCTGTCATATAGACTATATAACATTATAATGAGAACACTACTGAAATAATACGTTGTGCATCCACAACAGGAGCGATGTTGAAGTGCTTTTACCACTTTTGTGTTTGTAATCAAGCTCTCAACAATTCAGATTTAGATTTATCAGCCAATATATCGGCTTTCAAATATTAGGAATTATCGGTTATCGTTTTCAGATCTGTGCATCCCTAATATTATTTACAGAATAGTTCTACAAAAATTAAAATAGATGAGTAAAACTATGTAAAATATCTCAAATTAAAAGCAAACAGTGCATGAATATATATATATATATATATATATTTTTTTTTTTTTTTTTATATATATATATATATTTTTTTTTTTTTTTTTTATTATTATAATTTTTTTTAATTATTATAATATTTTTTATTTTTATTTTTTTTTATTATGTTTCTGTAACAAAATGTTATACTTTTTTTTTGGTAGCATGTTTCCATAATTCATAATTCTTATTACAGAAACATGCTACCAAAAAAATTATTTACAGAAAAGTGCTACAAAAAATAAAATGGATAAAACAAAATAGATGAGTAAAACAATACAAAATATGTCAAATTAAAACAAAAAGTGCATGAATCATACATAATAAAATTGAAAAAATAATAATATTAATAAACAAAATAATATATATATATTATACAGACAGATAGATGGTCCATCTGAACACTGGGTATTGAATGTCAAGTCAACTTCATTGCATTTTTCGATACATTATTGTGCATTATTACTGCAGTCCTAACTCATGTTCCTGTCATGTGATCTGTAGGTGGATGGAGGTGATCCGCAGTGCAACGTGCTCGTCCAATCACATCCGCTCCTTCAGCCGCAAAGATCCACATCCCTACTGACCAAAGACACACACACACACACACAATTCTCAATCAGGTTCTCCCAACACACACTAACATATTTCTTATGAGCGGGTTTGAGTGGGAATTGTTTGGTGTGCTCTATCGTCGTTTCACTTTATAGAAGATTCAGCCTTTGAATGGGTTCAGATGTGAAGTTTCGTGAGTCGTGAGAATATCGAGGTCAGTGGAAAAGAAAAGTCCAGGAAATACTATCATCATCATCAACATCAGACGGTGGAGAGATCAGCAGGAAACAGTCAAACACTTCCAGTTTTACATGTGCAGAAAGACACCATATCCTCGTTAGGAAACAACAGTCATGAAATCATGAAACGCAACTAATGAGTGGAAATTGTTCGTAAAATTCACAAGAATGCTTTCAAGAATGTTTTTTTTCCATTTTTTTATTGAATGCAATGGGAATATGTGATGCTTTATTCTGAAGGATGTTTTTGCGAATGTTTTATTGATTTGTACGTGACCGTTATCTGCAAGTGCTTTTAGAAATGGTTTATCGGGTGCTATTGTGTACGTGAGACCGGGTTTATTGAATTGAATGCGATGGTTTACTCTGAGAAGTGTTTTACGAACAATTTACACATGAAATTCTTCTGCTCGTGTTTCGTGAACTAAACGCCTGTAAAAGTGAAATTTTCAATGAAATTTTTAATCTAGGGACAGTTTTTTAACTGTAGGAACACCACAGCTTTTAATAATGATGTTTATTGACGCCTTCTGTCTACATTTCAGTGAAAAAGACACACACACAAAAACTGGCAAAAGATGTTCAGGTCATTTTTCACCCCGAAATCCAAAGGAAAGAAATTTCCTTTTTGTTTGCATGAAGAAAATAAAGCCTATTTTTAGGACCATTAAGTTTATTTTTTATTGCATTTTCATGACAATTTGCCCTGAAATTTGCATTATTATTATTATATATTAGTACAATAGCTAGTTTAGTTAGATACATTTGTTGTTGAATTTATACTGATTTTTATTCAAATAAAATTAGAATTTTTCCTATTACATTAGGAATTTTGGGAAAAACGTGTCATGAAAAATCTTTTTGCTCCTAAAAATATGCTTGATTTGATGCAAATTAAAATGTGACTTGAGTTTCTGGGTGAAGTGACCCGGTCTATGCACAAGCTGGATTTGTAATGTTCTCATCATCTCTGCTGGCCTGAGACTACGGCACACGCTGCCTTTCAAACTCTCTTTTGTAGGACGTTTTTATACAAGTTTTGATACTAACTGTGAACCACTCCACACTCGTTTATGAGGGAACGCCACACAATCCCTCATCGTTAGCCATTATTCTGTCATGGTGCAAGAAAAGAAAAGTCTTTCTCTGAAGGAAGCAGCTGCCTTTCGTCTAAATGCTTGAGTGCCAAAATTCTTCTTTTAATCTTTTTTTAAGCATTTTAATTCTTTCTTAATGCATATAAATATATATATATTAAAAAACCCAATATGGATTATGTTGGCAGATATGTATGGTTGACAGTGCGTGAATATGTTCAGAATAAACAAATCCATATATATATGGCATGTGCTGCATGTGTTGTCATTTACACTGATTTTCTAAAACAAAACAAAAATGAAAACATTTTGAATTTATTTATTTTATTTTTAAAGTGCAATTTAGAAAACTCATCTACAGCATATGTACAGATACACCTGATATCTAGATATACAAAGAGTGTTTTTATATTATATGTAGTGCACTATGTATTTATTCAAGATTCCATAATTTTATATATATTTCTAAGATTGTTCTCATTTCTTTTTACATTTAAATCATCCTTTGAATATTTAAATTTGCCCAGTAAACATGGTAATATTTTAGTGTTGAAGTACCATATAAACCACAGTGCTGTTCAACTATCATATTCATATTATATCTACATTATTTAATTAATAATGCCATGATCTGATACCACATTAACACCCAGGGGCCAAAATGAACACTTGCCAAGTGCCTAAAATGAATCGTACTTTCAGTGCTAAATAAACTTAATTATCAGAAACTGCCAGTGATGGTTTTAAGTGTAAACGTAAAGCACACAGATTTAAATATCAATGTCTACAGAAATCATCACATCTTCTAATAACATTTTACATAGCGGATAATATAGGCTACTGTAATAAGTTGATATAGATTTCAGGATTTTGTCTTCTCTCTCCAAATCTATATGCGGTAATTCCTCATTAATTTGCTAAAATATCAAGAAACAAGATTGCAACGTCACCATGTGAAACTCTGTTATGACTGAAAGATCCCCTGAGAAATGTGAATATATGAGAATCAAAACCACGCAAAAACTAATATATATTTCATAATACATTTAACAAAATTTTTTTTGTTGCTAAAACAGCTGAATAATCTCACTGTCATAACGGAACAAAAAATATGTAAGGAATAATTGACGACAGGCCGTTGAATTATTAGAAAAATAATGCACACCCGAGGTGGTAATGCGGTCACGACGCGAAGCGGAGTGGCCGTTACACCTCGGGTGTGCATTATTTTTCTAATAATTCAACGGCCTGAAGTCAATTATTCCGCTTATACTACAGTTACCACACCTCGAAACATTGTTCAGATTATGTATTTCAAGACGTTTGTAAAGTTTTTGTCATTAAAACGCTCTTGTATGTAGGACTAATTTCTTACGCATCTAATCCCATGCCTCCGTTGCTAATTCCAAAACGTCATTTCAGAGTTAGTAACGGAGGTTTGAGCCACTAATGCTGGGGACACACGACTCGCTGACACATTCTCTGACTGTTTTCATCGACTGCAGCAGATTTTAAACACCGACTTTGAACACAGACTGAACGCGCTGAACACGCGTTTGGGCATGATCAGTCATATAAGTATCAAATTACATTCATAACCGGCCTTAAAGTGTGTTCCCGGCTTTATGCAGTTATTAATGCAGTTATTAGAGAGAGATGTTGCAATAATGAGACAGAAAAGCATGTGCGTCAATATTATTATTTATTAATTAATTCAATTCGTTTTAATGAATTCGTTTTTCTTTCTATTATTGACAGATGACAGTAGACTAGCCAAATAAATGAAACCCAAAGCCCTTTTAACAAGTAGGCCTATCAATAATTATTTATTTGTTAAATTATCTGCAATAAAAATCCGTGCTGCAGGACTATCCATTTATTTAGCCTATATTCAGTTTAATTTTCTATTGATTATAGATAGGACTTTATAGTTTATTTATTCAAATTAAACTGCATGTTTCTATTGATTGTGAAGCTAGACATTGAAAATTGCAGATCAAGCGCATGGGGCGAAATGCTTTTTCTTGTTATGATTTGTATCCGATTTTCCGTTATTACAGTTGACTACGCGAAGTGATATGGAATTGTAATGCGGTCAAGACCTGCCTGGAACTACTTTAGCCGTGCGTTTCCCTGAAAATAATGCACACCTTAGAACGTTCGTCAACCAATCAGATTCAAGCATTCAACGGCCCTGTAGTATAAATTTAAATTATTACATGGCTTGGTTGAATTCCAATGTAGAATGCGAAGTATAACCACCGTTGCCATGAAAAACAGAGCGTTGCTATGGACGCAGGATTCTAACCGTAGAGACGTAACGGACTATTTTCTTTAGCGGAAGTAATACAATCGTTTTTAAATCAATAAACTCCTTTTTAAATCAATATTTAGTGTCAAATTATTGATTTATTTGGTGGGTAGTCATGTCATAAGCGCGATAATGTAGAGCGAGGCGGTTGATACAGAGAATACAACATCTTCAGCCTTCAGGCTGATTCAAGACCCCTCCGCGATCAGCCTGTCGCAGCCGCCATTTTGAAATCGAAAGTGAGGCTCCGGTGGGAAGAACCCCGGAAGTAAAGATAAACAACAATGCCTTGGATTACCAACCTGAAGCTGCTGCCGCGATTTACACTATTGGATGTAAATATCCAATATAGGATATGTATATAGTTCATTCCTGCTTCTTTTTTTACATTCTGAATTATATATAAAAAAAATATTTTATTTATAAATTAATTTCACTGTATATAGTCTAAAGTATGAAAGAAATGTATGTACATTTTTAGAATTGACACAACATCATTAAACACAACAATACGCCATCGCATTCACGACTCTCCTGTGATTAAAGATGACACTTCCGGTTTTCTTCCCACCGGAGCCTCGCTTTCGATTTAAAAATAACGGCTGCGTGAAATCAGCGTATAGCTGCTAACAACCGCCTCGCTCTACATTAGCCCTTATATAAACAATGCTCTACACGCTCTCTTTGTTGTAAAATGCTTGAATGGTGAATTAAATGCACGTGACACTGGCAGGTGTGGTAAAACCCTGGTAAATGTTACTCCAGCAGTTCCTCAGGGCATCTGTATTCACGACTCACATAGAGCAGCCCGTGATCACCTTTAGCATTATAACTCTCATATGTTGGTTTTTGGAGCCACTTGGGTTTATATTTGTCTTTGCTGTACACAAAGGCCTCGACGATACTTCCAGCCTTCGGTGTGTGTTCTCCTCCACCGGGCCCGTCCTGCACCTCCAGCTGGATGAGTGAGCGCTGGTACACCTGTGGCCAACTTTCAAACTTGTCCAGGAACTCCAGCATCTTCTCGTCCACGCTGTAGATCTCTCCGTGAACGCGCTGACCCGTCCCGGAGACGTTCAGGAGGAAGGGGATGTTGTTTTTGGTTGCGATCACGAGTGGGTATCGGTCCACGGTGCGAGCGTGAGCCACGAACTCGGCATGATCCTTCATTATGAAGTGGTTAGGCTGGTCTTTCTTTAGCGTCCCGTACACGAAGACTTTAAAGTTAGCCATGTGCACCGCGGGAAAGACACTATCAATGACCTGTGGGTGAAAGAGACACTTCATTATGATTCAAAATCTGATAAAGCCATCTATAAATGTATTATAAATGATTTTGGCTGGTTTTTCGGATTGGTTACTCAGTGATCTGTGGAGAAGACAAATAAATTGAGCTTGAATTATATTTTATATTCCTAGCAATTAAAGCCACAATATGTAACTTTTTTGCTTTAAAAATAGCAAAAATCACTATATCTATGTTATATATTTTTTTTTAGTTAGGAAACCCGACTGTTTCCAACAACTTTCAAACCAGGAGAAATTTGTAATTTAATTCGAGAAACGTCCCGTTTCTTTATTTCCGTTTTGTCGCCGTCAATGGCGTCATATCCGCGTTGTCCCTGGTTTCCGCTCGTACTGCCATGGCAACCAGAGCTATGAACCAGAGCCCTCTGATAGTAACCAAAGCGACTGACGGTAGTTCGCAATGTCTATTTGCACGCTGTTGTTGTTTCGTTCAAACATTATGGACCATGGCAAGCAGACTTTGGATACAAAAGGAGAACTAAAACGAGAATCAATATCAGTGCGGTGTTTTCGAGATGCCTAGAGCTCCCATAGACAGTATATAAACGAGAGCTCCACGTCCGAGACTTCGACCGCTCCTACATGTACTTTATTAAACAGGTGAGCACATTTACATAAAACTAATCAATGTTATATAGCTCAACATGATGAAATGTTAGAATATGATCTGTATGTTATTCTAATGTTGATCTAGCTTACTGCTAGTCTCATACAGACAAACTAATGTTAACACATACATTTCAACACATTCACATGCAGTTTAGTGTGATACTGTAATGTTAGACCAAGTGAAACAGCGCTGCGTTACCTCACAAGTTTAATTTGTCTAATAAACTGACCTGTGACTGTGAGTAGTAATTCTGCACTCGCGTGTAACGTTAGTTCGGTAGAATGAAATGTCCATATGCGTGTGGAGCTGATAGCTGTCTCTTAGCAATCCCGAACTGCTTCATATCACAGTCATGATAAAAGCATCGATGTATTCAGTCTAGGGGTGGGCGATATGGTAAAAATATCATATCACGATTTTTTTCAGGAAAATCACGATTAACGATTTTATCACGATTCTTTTTTATGTTGGTTTTACTATTTTGTGACTGAGCATTACAGCCAAACTAATGTCCATATTTTAAAAACAAAGCCTTAGGTAACAAAATATAAAATAAAAAAGAATGGCAGACGGGGCGAAGATAAAAAATATTTGTCATTATTTTCCTTGTTATTAAATATTAAGATCAAAGATACACATTACACACACAACTTAATATACAAATTAAATAAACAGTGCTTTGTTTTCAGCTACAGGTGTATATAACAGTAGCATTGAAGAAAGTAATTAAATGAACAAATATAAAAATAAAACAAAACATAGACTTCACTGTATAAATTATAAATTGATACTTATTAAAGCTACTATTAAAGTTATCAGTCAAGAGCAGTGAGTGATTTTCTCTTTGCATGTTGTTGTTTTATTAACAATAAAGGGATAGTTCTCCTAAAAAGTCAAATTGTCATAATTTACTCTCTCAAGTTGTTTTAAACTCGAATAAGTTTCTTTCTTCGGTTGAAAATAAAAGTTATTTGGAAGAATGTGACTTCCATAGTATATTTTTCTCCTATGGAAGTCAATGGGGACCAGCTACTGTTTGTATAGCCACATTCTTCAAAATATTAATATTAGAAAAATATTAGAAAATATTAGAAGGAAATTAATACAGGCTTGGAACAACATTATAGTGCGTAAATAATGAGATCATTTTTATTTTTGGGTGAACTATCCCTTTAAGGACAAACGGCAGCGTGTTTACTATTACTACTGTCTCTTTAAGAGCTGCACTCGACGCGTCTTTTATACACGCATTTGACAAGCAGATTTTCTCTCAATTTTCTCAAGTTTGCTTTCACTTTAGACATCACCGACTTTTTTATGTAAACCTTGTGTGTATTTGACAGTATTAGCACAATAAGACTCGAAAGATAACTTAGACCAGTATCCAGGCGCTGGTAGCCAGGCTTTTAGTGCATGTGAGCTTCACATGTACGCGCTGAGAAACGCACACGTTAGAACAGCGCATCAGCACACGAATTAAATGTTTAACCGACAAGGCATTAAAGCACATGCAAATTATGAACTTTTGTGAACTGTAGTGTCCCGTTCCGCTGCGTTAACATTTGATCTGAATATACGTCGCGTTGTTCAGTATGTTGGGACAGAGGCGCCAGAACAGCAACTGAGAATGCGCGATACTACGATATTTCTTCAAAAGCAGATCGTGGAGACATTTTAATCGTCCACGATAAAAAATCGTCATATCGCACACCCCTAATTCAGTCATCCATAAACATTATTAGATCCATAGATTAGATCGGTCGGCTTGACGTTGACGACAAGATCCATAATTCTTAGCAAATGTTGCGTCATCAAACTACGCCTTTGTTATTGTAAATAGGTTAGCGACCCCTAGTGGCGAAAAATTCCATACTGTACGTTTAAGTAAAAGTACAGAAGTACTCGTTTTTAAAAGTACTTAAGTATCAAAAGTAAAAAGTAAATGTCAATCAATGCATTGTTTTATTATTGTTGTATGTAATACTTACAGTACCTTATGCCTCTGAATCTATGCCTACCCTCATATCATTATCACATGTATTTCTAGAACACAGTTCCAGTAGTGGGATTGAATGTGAGATTGAATAAATCACTCAATAACGTCCACAATGGTTTCGGACACCCAAATGGATGTTCCCTCAAATAATGCCCTATATAAAGTTTTTTGGCTTTTAGTATGAATATGTCAGCCTTACTGTTATCTATAAGCTAGTGTGCTCCAAAACAATGACAAAACTCACATTTAGGAGACCAAACCCAACGCTGAAAATGAAAATCAGGTTGATGATGTTGGATTCTGACATACAACCTGATTTTCATTTTCACGTTGACGTCAACCCGACTTTCATTTCCAACCAAAATGCAACCCCTGCAACCAAACTCATCCCCTGACTGATGTTACTACTTTCTACTCAAGGACCGTAGAAATGTAGTGGAGTAAAAAGTATGATATTTGTCTTTCAAATGAAGTTAAAGTAAAAAGATTCAAGAAAAAATAATACTCAAGTAAAGTACAGATACTCATAAAAGTGTACTTAAGTACAGTACTCAAGTAAATGCACTTTGTTACTGTCCACCTCTGCGTAGATGTGAATTTGAGAACTTGTACAGTAAATATTCATGAACATTTACACTTACAGCTCCAATGTGAAAATCTGTAAAATAAAAATCTGAAGTTGAATGTTGACATTTGCACTCGCAGACAATAGTCATAATTTTATTATTATTCTGTATTCGATTCTGTTTTGATATTATTCTGTATTCTGAATTTGAAGCTGCAGACAAGTAGTCACAAATGTGTAAAATGCCATTCACAGAAATACAATGACAGACACAAACTTGTAATATATATTTGCATTCAATCTTACATTCACATTGACAGTACAACCTCAATTAGGCACTTGCAACTTCTCAAGTCTGTCACTGCAGTTTCAAATTTCGCGCCTTGACTTTTGCTACTCTTTTCGCGATTATAGATGCAAAACTAACTCGTGCACTTGAAACTCATATCAGCATAGATATCATATAATAAAGGCTAGATGTCTCGCTGCTGGCCAATGGAGGTCGACGTCCGCACACGGTGGCCATCTTGCCACAGGCAGCTCGTTCACTCGTAACATTGGGTCTCATTCATGAAACACGAGCAGAACGAATTTTTGTGTAAATCGTGTGTAAAGTGGTTCTGGCGTAAATTTTCGGATTCATTAAAATGTTCGTATTTTCCAAATGTTAGTTGGTACGAAAGAAATCTACACCTGCTCCCAGCCACGCGTAAATAGTGCGTTTAACATCCGAACGTTTTGCTCATTAATAAGGCTGCATTTTAATTCACCTTAATCGGGTACCTACATATTTACACAGCATTTTGAAAAAATATTATATATTGTAATAACATACGGGTTTAATTTTTACTTTTATTACGAGAGCCAGTAATGGCATCTGCAAACGGAACACAAGTCCGCAAGTCTTATTTTATTTTTTTATATTCAAGCTGTTTATTCATTTTTAAGTCCGCAAGTCACAAGTGTTGCAGTCAAGCTTCATGTCGAACCATTTTCTTTTCACTTCTGGGATGAAACTCCATTAACTGCATCTGCCAAGCATTTTTACCTAAAGCATTTAGGTAAAAGCATTATTACCTAAAAAATCCTTTTTTTTTAGGACCTGATACGCCACTATGTACGCTTGAAAATAAAATGTGGCGTTTTGAATGAACTTCTGATAATAAAACTTCAATTTCTGCATCTGATAAATTTATCTTCTTCATTCGCTTTTGAGAAGACATATGAAATTCTTCGTTTCGTGTCATAATATGATGCCCATATATAGTTGTCAGTCGGTTTTAATGGGCGGGATTTATGGTAATTGAGAGAATAGAGTGCCGAAGTTATGACGTCACTTTGTAGGCCAAAACGCGGAAGTGAGTTAGCATTTTAGCACTACGGGTTCCCTCGCCCTAAAGTCTATGGGTTTTTTGAATGGGTTTTTGCTAAATCGCCTGAAATAAGGTCTGTGGTTAACAAAGCCTCTAAATATTTTCACGTTTTGATCTATGACATAAAACACACCAGTTATAACCTGCTTGTGATTTTTTAAAACTTTGTGTCTTAAAAACGGTGGTTGCTAACAAGTTGCTAAAAGGGACTACATCCTTTGGCGGAGACTTTAGACGTCATCATGACAAACATGAAATCTCTCACTAGCCCGCGTTTCAGCTTCACGTTCTTAGAAGTTTACCTTTCAGTTAATATAGCCTACATAACGTTATTTTTGTTTTGTCCCGAGATGCAACCACAAGTCATCGAATGAAATCTCGTTTGTTTTCCGTCCGATGTTATCCAGCGGAGACTCTGGGTTCGTGCCAGATGGAGTAAAAAAGGCTAGCAGTAGCAAGAATAAACGTTTTTCATAACCAAATCAACAGCTAAAATACCTTTTGTCTTTCTCTTAAAATATCTAAAAGCTTGTTTACTTTGCCACTGTTTAATAGATTAGATCCGCTGCAGTTTTATTAAAGGCTAACGTTACGTTGAGAAATGTGTTTAATTAAAATATTCAAAATAATACCTGGTTTATTGACTTTTATTGTAACTTGTTTGGATATAATTATAGATAGGGTGGGTCCTGCACCTTGTGAACTTGGCTTTTACCCACCTATAATAATATGATTGTATTTGTAAACAGCATTGCCGGTAGTTAAAGCAGGCAATGATATTAATCTTTGTTATTTTAGTAGTAAATGTTAACTATATTTAATGTGCTATATAAACGTGGACAATTCCCAGAGAACACGCTGATATGTATAGCCTTAATGCACTGTAAGTTGACTGTCTGACAAATACACAAATTAAATGTTAAACTATTGCATACTACTTGTATACTATTGTAACTACACTCCAGTCAGCTCACAGTAATGTGAATGTGAGATAAAATTTACTACACAGGCTATCACATTGGGGCTTGTGGATTACCAGGTAAAAATAGAAAATGTTAACAAAATGAGGTTTATTTAGGGAACATATATGGTTTAATTATAATATATTATAATAAGCATTTGCTATTGACAATTCTCTTTAAATTCAACATATATAATTATATACAACTATTATATTAAATGTTTGGAATTGAACTGCGTTATGCTTGTTCAGAGATTATTTGTATAGTTATCTTAAATACATATTATAACTCCTCTATCTCTCCCTAGTTTTACTTACTCGATTAACCTTGTACCTCATGCTGGCCCTTACAATACCGGCAAGTAAACCAGCATCTAAGCTGCACTGTTCATGTCCAGATTTATAGTTGTTCTCTCTTCGATCTATGGTTTTTCTATCGTCTAAGAAAAAGGACATGGAAATTGATACGGCCATAGCTAACGTTAGTGCTTCTGAGATGGTTAAAGCGCGTTTTTTTTCCTGGCGAATTAGCAAATGGTATGCAAACATACAATCAAACATAATACAGTGAAAGATAATCTTTAAAGTTTATTTGGGGCACAATGATCAGGCATAATAATCTTAATCACAAAGAAAATAATATTAAGGTTTATATAAACTAACAAAATAATAAACGAATAAATAAAACATTAACAAAAGATTTAAAAAATCTCAGAGAGGCACGCATAAACAAAATTAGTTTCTAACATTTTTTGAAAAACAGAAGGGGCAGTATTTCTCATGAAAAAGTGGATAAGTGTTCATACCATAGACTGTAAAAATAGGTTCATACCATAGACTGTAAAACATAGGTTCATACACAGTGCAGATCATAATGAGCGAGCGAGTGAGTGAGTTTGAGGAAGCTTGATGATGACGTTGATCCGCGACCATGGTGTGCTGTAGTCCGTTGATAGCCTACCGTTAGCATTTTATATCCGACGGCTTTATTTAGGCTTCAAAATGTATACATTTTGGATTAACTTGTAAAGATTATCTTGATAGACAAAACGTGTAAGGGTCACAACTCTTTGTTGAACACAGATCTTATTTTTTGCGATTTTCCAAAAGTCTATGGGGAAAATGCATTGCTTTTTGATCGAGGGAACCCATGCGCCGCTAACTTCCGGGTTGGCCTACAAAGTGACGTCATTACTTCGGCACTCTATGAACGTGCACGCGCGTCCCATTTACGACTGATTGGAATTCATTAACACACACACACATTTCACTATCAAATCTGACGTTTACGAAGTATTTGTGAATCAGGAGAAGAATTTTCGGGAATGTCTCTTTACGCGCAAATCACTCACATATCGTATATTTACGAATGTTTCATGAATGAGACCCATTGTGTTTTAATGGTGCATGTACTTTTTAAATAACCATAACTTGCTCAATTTTCTACCGATTTTCAAACGGTTTGGTTTGTTATAAACGTCAGAGATGTAGTTATGACACTGCATACTTATCAATAAATATAATATTATATATTTAAACATGTTCAAGCATCCAGAATTATAGCCACGTTAATAACGTTTGTAAGAACCCAAACCGTTTGTAAATCCGTTCAAAGGAGCCGTTTTATTGGTTGGCGCCTAGCCAATGAAATGGGACTTCTATTGTACGCGATGATGTCACGACACCTGAAACGCTAACATGGCTTAATGCGTGAAGACTGATATTAAAATAAATAAATGATATTATCAAACTCAGTAAACAACACCATACTAATAATGCATACTACAGAAAAGCAGATGAGCACAGAATATTAATTGTACGTTAAGCATTTTCCTCCCATAGAAAACCAAGAAAACGCTTAATGAGGCTTAATGGACCAACAGTTATAAATATATATATATATATATATATATATATATATATATATATATATATATATATATATAAACCACACAATTCGTTATACATTATTAATAAAACACAGACAGCAGGTTTATTTGCACTGAACAAAAATATGCTTTCTTTCGTTATATTCTGTGCTAATCTGCTTTTCTGTAGTAGGCCATGCATTATTAGCCATGAAATGTTACTTTTTATTAGATATTAAATATTTAATACATTAAAAACTGGATAAATGTGTCTGGTTAAATAAATGGATGTTTTCAATAAATACATTTCTTTTTTTCTACGTGAAAATGTCAAATGTTTCAATTTGTCCATTATGGTACAATATGTTGATTTGAGGCAACAAACTTTTAAAAATTAAATAATTTCAAAATGAATTAAAATGTTTATTGATATTGTTATAGTGTCCAATTTTAAGCAGAAAAAACACCACAAACATTTTTTTTTTCTCATTGATAAAGTGCATTATAAAATCATGCAAAAATGCAGATATATTTAGATAATCCTAAATCTTTTCCTTACAAATATAATATATTTGTATTCCAACAGACAGTCACAAAAACTTGGAAGGAAAGGGACTTTTATCCGGTAGTAGGGAAACCAAGTTGTCATAATCTCCATTTAAAACTGAAGATAATCAGACATTACCGCAGTTTAGATGAAAACTGAACAACAATCCTTATGATATGCATTCGATTTTTCAAAATGTCTCTCATGTAAACACTTCACCTTCTTCTCCATCCAATAAACATCTAAACGAGATGAAAAAATGTCTTTCTTACCGACAATAATCCAAATCCTTTCATTTACAGATCAAACTGTGATTTTGATTGAACGTTGGAGGAACAGATTTATCAACTGAACTGCTGATCGCCGACAGTGACGTGTGTTCGCTACTTCCGCCTCCCAAATCGTATGTTAAGGGCGGTATTGGGTTTGTCCGGTAGGGGGCGGTGGCGCACTGTGTTTGTGTGGGCTGTTCCACCGTTAAAAGCAGAGAAGAACGCGCAGTGTGGTGGTGCCATAGGGGGTGGTGCTCATAGACATAATAAATACTTATTATAATAAAATACTCTATTACAGAAACACTGTACAAAAAATATATTATTTACAGAAAAGTGCTGCAAAAAATAAAATGGATAAAACAAAAAAATAGATGAGTGTGTATATACTATATATATATATATATATATATATATATATATATATATATATATATATATATATATATATATATATATATATATATGGCATGTGCTGCATTTGTTGTCATTTACATTGATTTTCTAAAACAACAAAAATGAAAATATTTGTAATTTATTGATTTTATTTTTAAAATGCAATTTAAAAAAAACGAATCTACAGCATATGTACAGATACACCTGATATCTAGATATACAAGGAGTGTTTTTATATAATATATGTATTTGTTCAAGATTCCATAATTTTATATAGCCTATATTTCTAAGATTGTTCCAATTTCTTTTTACAATTTAATTATCCTTTGAATATTTAAATTTGCTCTGTAAACATGGTAATATTTTAAAGTGTTGAAGTACCATCATATTTTTATTCCACAGCATTAAATTAGGCCAAAATGAACACTTGCCAAGTGCCAAAAATTACAAATGTGTGTCAGGTGTTGTAAGCTGCACGGGTCCTTACTTCTGAACTGAACACTGGATTCCACTCACACTCACAAGAATGAGACTTAAGTTGCCTTTTCTCAATTTATTGCAGAATTTCAGTAGGGTGAAAAACCTTTAAAACCACACACAACAAACAGCAATACACAAGTAAACAGCAATGCACAAAATCTCACACTCTTTATACAGGTTTAATTTGGTAAGCATTAGCATATTTAATCAAAGGTAGGTAGAATGGCACGCTTACAGGCGAGCACTCGGATAAGTAGATAACTTAATACCAAATACATCCTCAAGCAAAGGCACATTTTTAGTAGGGTAACCACCAACTCATATATGAAGACAGAAACCCCACCACAATACTGTTTTACACCATAGCAAGTAAGATTTAGCTTTTATCACCAGATTTGTATTTTCACTAGCTTTCAGTACTAAATAAAATGTAAAGAAATGATCACATCTTCTAATAACATTTTACATAGCGGATATTATACAGTACCGTCAGAAGTCGATATAGATTTCAGGATTTTTTTCCTCCCTCCAAATCTGTGTGTTAATTTTTCAATAATTTGCTAAAATATCTGGAAACAAGATTGCAACGTCACCATGTGAAATTCTGTTATGACTGTCAGATTCCCTGAGAAATGTGAATATATGAGGACCAAAACCACTCAAAAACGTATATTTCCAAAAAAAAAAAAAAATCCCCTTAAAACAATAAAACAGAACATTTGAAAAATAATTTTTTTCTCTCTCTTTTTTTTTTGTTTTGTGTGTGTGTGTGTGTGTGTTGCAAACAGCAGAAATAAAGCTGTGAAACTCAGCTCTTCAAAATAAAAAATGAAATAAAATGGCCCATTCAGAGATTCAATACATTTGTCACTGGACATATGCAAGGAAATAAAACAGCTAAATAATCTCACTGTCATGACAGGACAGAAAAAAAAATTTTTTTTAAAAACAATTTAATTTACCATTCAGGCATTTTACAACAAAATGGTGTTGTGCATTAAGTAAATGAAATGCACGTGACACTGGCAGGTGTGGTAAAACCCTGGTAAATGTTACTCCAGCTCCAGCAGCAGTTCCTCAGGGCATCTGTCTTCACGACACACATAGAGCAGCCCGTGATCACCGTAAGCATCATAACTCTCATATGTTGGTTTTTGGAGCCACTCGGGTTCATATGTTTTTGTGCTGTACACAAAGGCCTCGACGATACTTCCATTCTTCGGTGTGTGTTCTCCTCCACCGGGCCCGTCCTGCACCTCCAGCTGGATGAGTGAGCGCTGGTACATCTGTGGACACTCTTTAAACTCGTCCAGGAACTTCAGCATCTTCTCGTCCACTCTGTAGATCTCTCCGTAAACGCGCTGACCCGTCCCGGAGACGTTCAGGAGGAAGGGGATGTTGTTTTTGGTTGCGATCACGAGTGGGTATCGGTCCACGGTGCGAGCGTGAGCCACGAACTCGGCCTGACCGTTGGTATCATTCTTCATTCTGAAGTGGTTGGGCTGGTCTTTCTTTAGCGTCCCGTACACAAAGACTTCAGCCATGTGCACCGCGGGAAAGACAATAAAAATGATCTGTGGGTGAAAGAGACACTTCATTATGATTCAAAATCCATATATAAATGTATTATAAACGATTTTGGTTAGTTTTTCAGATTGGTTACCCAGTGATCTGTGGAGAAGACAAATGAACTGAACTTAAATTCCTAGCAATTAAAGGGGACCTATTATGCTGCTTTTTACAAGATGTAATATATCTCATGTAGCTCCATATGTCTGTGAAGTTTCAGCTCAAATTACCACACAGATCATTCATTATACCACGCTGTAAATGCCTCCTTTTGAATGGAAGCAAACACATGCTGTTTTCATGTGTGTATCTTTAAATGCAAATTAGCTTACTTAAATGCAAATGAGCTTCTACTCCCCGCCCCCTTTCCAAAAGAGGGCGGAGCCTTTACAGCTCCTACATAGGATACTCTGCCAAAAACTAAAACATCTGTTTGGTTTTGATTATCATCTCTATAGTGGTCACACTGACGTTACATTGCAGTTCTTCATCATGTAAACAATGTAAACAGCAGTGAAAGAAATCGCACAACAAAAGAAAAACATAAAATCCTTCACTGCTCTTGACTGAATAGCTTTAAAAATAATACATTTCTTACTTGAACGCTGCTGTTAAATATGGAAGCTTGTTTCCGCCACAGAATAAAACATTTTAAAAGATAATTGCGACTTTTTATCTCACAATTGCGAGTTTACATCTCGCAATTCTGACTTTATTTCTCACAATTCTGAGTTTATATCTGGCAATTCTGAGAAATAAAGTCAGAATTGCGTGAAATAAAGTCGCAATTGCGTGTTATAAAGTCAGAATTGCGAGATACAAAGTCAGAATTGCGAGATATAAACTCGCAATTATGTGTTATAAAGTCAGAATTGGGAGATATAAAGTCAGAATTGTGAGATAAAAAGTCGCAATTATTATTATTTATTTATTATTCAGTGGCGGAAACAAGCTTCCATAGTTAAATGCTCTGGCGAAGAGATAAACATGGCAGACTGTGCACTGCTCACTAGGGGGAGGAGCTAAGATAACAGGGCGGAGTCCGTCAGCAGTCATGGGCGGGGCCTGTGTAATCTGACGTCACACTGCATAGACCAGTGTTTCCCAACCACTTTGCCGTGGAAAATTATAAAATTCCAAAACATAAGTAAAAATCAATGCTACAAATAAGATTATATCATTGCGCTGTCGGGCTGAAACCTTGTATCTCTAGATTTCGTCATGGTTTTATCAAATTAATGCTATTGGTCATTCTCTTCTCCAATGAAGAGACGGCGCCAACTCCTGTGAAGACTTCAGACGACGAAAACTCTGAATCAACATGCACCAATGCTACATTTTTGTAAATGTCAATCATTTGTTAACATCACCAACAACGTCATACTATGACATTAGGCTTGTTTGAGATGCGTCTCGTCTCGCCTGAAATGTAGTCGAGAGTATGTATGTAATTTAAGTTCTGTTGCTTTTATATGAAAATAAATATAATGAACAAGACACCCAAAGTACTTGTTATTTAATTCCATTCCAAATACATGTTTATCAATCATTTTTACTTTAATACAGACATGTTTATATATATATATATATATTTTTTTTTTTATTATTTTTTTTTATAAAATGACATCACATAGCCCATATAGAGATCACACTGTCAGAAAGTTTGGGAATATTCGCTCATAATTTATACACATAAAAACATGATATCAGAGTTCTAGAATCAAACATTTTAAAAGAGAACGATACATCACGGTTATTTAAACCAATGAGCATTAAGCTTTGTCGTCAGTAAGTCGTTTCCCATCATGCTTTTGATCAGCGCAGTCGGTGGAGAGTAACTGCGCTCAACTGCAGAATCCGACATGTCCGCCTTGCACTCGCGAGAGTTTTTTGACATACGTCAGCATGACATCAGAGCCAGGCGGACAGCAGTAGGACACATTACTAACCGGCATGTGTAACTGCCGTTACACCCTATAATGTGTAACCGGCATGTGTAACCTCCGCTACACATGCATCTCGCGGTGATCACCGGTGATCGGTTCTGTGCAGATTTTGTTCATCTCAAACAAGCCTATTATTGTGGTCCTACCTGACTTAAACTCAAGTTTCACATAAAACTTGTTTCCTCAAGTTCAAGTGTTTGTTTTTAAAATAAGTTGGTTTTTAGTTAGTTATTTGATGCTATAAAAATGGTGGTGTAACGTCATGATTGACAGCTGTGATTGACAGGTTCTCTGAGCGAAGTAGTCACTGAAGCACCAACGGACTTTTTTTCGGGATCTTTGGAGGACTGAGGAGATTGTATTTACTTTATCTGAACAAGCCTCTTGTCGTACTGCAATCAACAGACATCACAATTGGAGCAGATAATAGGCCACTTAAAAAAGTGCAGGGAGAGTGCATTCTGCGAGAGGGCGGGGCCTTGATTTCGCGGCTTTACTTCCTGCTCACTACTGCGCAGGTCTGGTCCCGAGATCGCTACTGCGCAGACTCAAGTCCCAAGATGTCAGCGCCATATTGGGACACTGGTGCCTTCAGTTCTCACCAAGGGGGTAATCTATCAGCCAGAAACTGAAGCTCCCCGGGGTCTGCCGCAGACCATCACCTGCTGTTAGCATTCCAATGACATGGTTCTCACCAATGGAAGAGAGCGAAGGGGCATCGTCCATCTTTTTTTACAGTCTATGGTCGAATTCTGCAGTCGAGCGCAGTTGCTCTCCACCGACTGCGCTGATCAAAAGCATGATGGGAAACGACTTGCTGACGTCATAGCTTAACGCTCATTGGTTTAAACAACCGTGATGTATTGTTCTCTTTTAAACTGTTTGATTTTAAAACTCGGATCTCATGTTTTTAAGTGTATAAATTATGTGTTAGTATTCCCAAACTCTGACAGTGTGATCTATGGGTTATTTGATTGTTGTCATATTTATAAAATATATATATAAAAAACATATCTGTAATTTAAGTAAAAATGATTGATAAATACGTCTTTGGTATGTAATTAAATGGGTGTCTTGTTCATTATAATTGTTTTCATATAAAAGCAACAGAACTTAAATTACATCCAGTTTATTAGCAACACTGTGCACGAGCGTGAATCCCGCGATATCCATCTTTGATCTCCCAGGTGTAAGATGAGATCCACTGCGAGAAGAGAGAACTGTCCGTCTTGCCTGCGCTTTTTCCACTCCTCCTCTCACTGCAGCCTCCAGGCGAGGCTAAGCGCATCTCAACAAGACTATTGTCAAACAAACCGGAGGCTAGCTCGAATCTCCCTCCCCTCCCTTCCGTTCGTTCCTTCTCCTTTTCCCTCTTCTTTGCTATTTGTTCATCGGAACGTCGTCTCTTTGGTCGTGTGTCGGCCATATCAAAATTCAAGAGAATATAATTCCAACGTTAGTCGTTGTCTAGGAGGACATCTCTCCTCTAACTTCCCTCTTCATGCTTCTCTCTCCTCCACTCCACACACACCCCTCTTCATGTGCACGCGCACCATGAACTCACTAAAACTTGTAAGGAAAGGGACTTTTATCCTGCACGGAAACTAAGTTGTCATAATCTCCATTTAAAACTGAAGATGTTCAGACATTACTGCAGTTTGGATGAAAACTGAACAACAATCCTTATGATATGATGATGCATTAATAAAAAAAATGCAGGCTATCTTATATAAAACACTTCACCACCTTCTGCATCCAATAAACAACTAAACGAGAAGAAACATGTCTTTCTTACCGACAATAAACCGAATCCTTTCAATAATACAGATCAAACTTTGGAGAAACAGGTTTATCAACTGAACTGATCTGCTGATAGCCACAGTGTATTCGCTTCTTCCGCCTTCCAAATTATGAAAATGAGGATATGATCATAGACTGTAAAAAATAGGATACGACATGGCGATGGGCGGGGTTTGGTTTAAAGATACTTTCTATTTGTTTTTCAAACAGTAAATTACATCAAATCAAGTTTTTCTTCAAATAATCAGTGAAAAGAGGCATAAACTCCAGAAATCAAAGTGTTATGTTTGTTAGCTAAAAAATATTACAAAAACATTGAAGTTGATTTAAATAAAAGAAACTTTAACCAAACCAAAATAAATAAATAAAAAAAGTGATTTTTTTTTTTTACAGTTAGAATGCAACATTTCTAATTTTCATTTAGTTTAATTTGAAATAAAAATGTACTGAAACTAAAGCTAAATAATAATAATGAAATAAACTAAATAGACATATTTAACCCTCTGTCACGATCTGTGTGTTTAGTTTCGTTTTCGTTTGCATTCATCAGTCACTGGTTTCCCGAGCAATGAACAATGACATTATTTTCTTTTTTAGAGCTGCTTTACAGAAGAATTTAACCCTGTTTACATCATTGAATTATTATTTTCCTGTTATCCCTGTAAAGCTGCTTTGAAACAATCTGTATTGTATAAAGCGCTATAGAAATAAAGGTGACTTGACTTGTAGATTTTGGACCCTGGTTGAATGTGAAGCGTCTTCTCTCTGTTTTCTCGTTGGCTCATTGCTCTTTATTGTTCAGAATCAGCAAAACAAAGGAAATTAACATTTAAACTCTCATCTCCATTCAAGACGCAAGTCTCACCTCAGAATCATCCTAATTTCTCTTTCCCTCTCCCCATTCCTTCTCTCTCTCATGCTGAGATCACCAGATATTCACCCAAAAATCTATATGGTTTAATGTGAATAATTATCATTCAGTATTATACATGTTTGGTATAATTTGAAATGTCTCAGTGCGACTGGTACAAATGTCTCATTCCCACAGAAGTAAACCAAAAGGTAATAAAGTTTTAAAGAGTTTAGAGATAACTCACACACAGAGGAGGGCGTGTCTTCCGTGCAAATGGCATTCTGCTCCCAAAAGATGTAAACTCTGAATGCAAACTCTCATTGTTAGCAAATGTTTCCATGTGAAAGAAGTTTCTATCTATATGCAACAAGAGTATCAGGGCGATTTGTAGCTCAAATTAGCCTGTGATGTGGAGTGTATGCGAAACACTCATTATCGTGTATTTTATAATGTCAGGTTCGCATCTTCTCCCTTTATTCCAGAGCATTTGATGTTTTGTATTTATTATCATTGAACTGATTATGAAATTGGCATGATACATTTACCTGGCATAATAAATTGTAAACATTTGATTATATTCTGACTGACTCTGAAATTGTTTTCCCAAGTAGACTGATCAACTCTATGCGAAGGAGATGTGTTGCACTGCGTGAGGCAAATAGTGGTCACACCAGATACTGACTGGTTTTCGAACCCCCCCACCCCACATTTTAGAGTGGCCTTTTGTAGTGGCCAGCCTAAGGCACACCTGTGCAATAATCATGCTATATTACATTAGAAATGTCATGAAAAATCTTAAAAATATCTAATTGATTAGATGCAAATTAAAATGTGACTTGAGTTTCTGGGTGAAGTGACCCGGTCTATGCACAAGCTGGATTTATAATGTCCTCATCATCTCTGCTGGCCTGAGACTACGGCACACGCTGCCTTTCAAACTCTCTTTTGTAGGACGTTTTTATACAAGTTTTGATACTAACTGTGAACCACTCCACACTCGTTTATGAGGGAACGCCACACAATCCCTCATCGTTAGCCATTATTCTGTCATGGTGCAAGAAAAGAAAAGTCTTTCTCTGAAGGAAGCAGCTGCCTTTCGTCTTTTTTTAAGAATTTTAATTCTTTCTTAATGCATATAATATGGATTATATATTATAATCAATATGGATTATGTAATCCCAACATGGATTATGTTGGCAGATATGTATGGTTGACAGTGCGTGAATATGTTCAGAATAAACAAATCCATATATATATGGCATGTGCTGCATTTTTTGTCATTAACATTGATTTAAAAAAAAAAAAAAAAAGAAAACATTTTGAATTTATTCATTTTATTTTTAGAGTGCAATTTAGAAACTCATCTACAGCATATGTACAGATTTTATATTATATGTTGTGCACTATGTATTTATTCAAGATTCCATACTTTGATATATATTTCTAAGATTGTTCTCGTTTCTTTTTACAGTTAAATCATCCTTTGAATATTTAAATTTACCCTGTAAACATAGTAATAAAGTACCATATAAACCACAGTGCTGTTCAAATATTTATATTCCACAGCATTTAAGTAATACTGCCATGATCTGATACCACATTAACACCCAGGGGCCAAAATGAACACTTGCCAAGTGCCTAAAATTTGGGTGCAACTTTCAGTGCAAAATTAACTTAATTATCAGATACTGCCAGTGATGGTTTTAAGTGTAAACGTAAAGCACACAGATTTAAATGACAATGTCTACAGAAATCATCACATCTTCTAATAAAATGTTACATAACGGATAATAATATACAGTAGCCTACTGTAATAAGTTGATATAGATTTCAGGATTTTGTTTTCTCTCTCCAAATATGTGTGCAGTAATTCCTCAATTTGCCAAAATATCTGGAAGCAAAATTGCAACTTCACCATGTGAAACTCTCTTATGACTGGAAGATTCCCTGAGAAATGTGAATATATGAGGACCAAAACCACTCAAAAACTAATATATTTCATAATACATTTTAAAAATTTAAAAAATATATTTTTTGCTAAAACAGCTAAATAATCTCACTGTCATAACGGAACAAAAAATATATTTACATAAACAATGCTCTACACGCTCTCTTTGTTGTAAAATGCTTGAATGGTCAATTAAATTCACATGACACTGGCAGGTGTGGTAAAACCCTGGTAAATGTTACTCCAGCAGTTCCTCAGGTCATCAGTCTTCATGATAGAGCAGCCCGTGATCACCGTAAGAATTATAACTCTCATATGTTGGTTTTTGGAGCCACTCGGGTTCATATGTTTTTGTGCTGTACACAAAGGCCTCGACGATACTTCCATTCTTCGGTGTGTGTTCTCCTCCACCGGGCCCGTCCTGCACCTCCAGCTGGATGAGTGAGCGCTGGTACATCTCTGGACACTCTTCAAACTTGTCCAGGAACTCCAGCATCTTCTCGTCCACGCTGTAGATCTCTCCGTGAACGCGCTGACCCATCCCGGAGACGTTCAGGAGGAAGGGGATGTTGTTTTTGGTTGCGATCACGAGTGGGTATAGCTCCACGGTGCGAGCGTGAGCCACGAACTCGGCATGACCATTGGTATCATTCTTCATTATGAAGTGGTTGGGCTGGTCTTTCTTTAGCGTCCCGTACACGAAGACATCAGTCGTGTGCACCGCGGGAAAGACAATAAAAATGATCTGTGGGTGAAAGAGACACTTCAATATGATTCAAAATCCATATATTTTAAATGATTTTGGCTGGTTTTCGGACTGGTTACTCACTGATCTGTGGAGAAGACAAATAAATTAAACTAGAATGACATTTTATTCCTAGCAATTAAAGTGGACCTATTATGCCCATTTTTACCAGATGTAATAACACATCCCCGGTGTCCCCAGCATATGTCTGTGAAGTTTCAGTTCACAGATAAATTATTATACCATTATGTAAAAGCTCGTTTTTGAGTGGAAGCAAAAACAAGCTCTTTTCATGTGTGTATCTTTAAATGCAAATGTGCTTCTGCTCCGCCCCCTTTCAGAAGAGGGCGGAGCCTTTACAAGTTTGTGTCACAACAAAACATCTTTTTGTTTTTGATTTCTATCGGGCTCACGTGATATTGCAGTTCTTCATCATCATGAAAGTTTATTATCTGCATGCGTTTTAACCCTCTATGGTCCGGTGTTTCCTCCCGGCAACAGTCTATTTTAGTTTATTTTTTAATAAAATGAGACACCCATTTATTGGTCAAACCTATCTCTTAACCCTTAACCTAACCCTTCTCAGGGGAGAAGAAATCAAATACTAATCAATGAAAGTGCAATAAAGTGGTCACATGACCCACATGGGTCCATTTTGTGTCTTGTTTCAGCACAGGTCACATGGCTCCATATTTTCCCCAATGAAAAGTGCATTTTTCACTAATTTGCATCCAGTTAATCACTCACAAAAAATATGAGTCACCTTTACTGGTAAGTAAAAAAGTATTTTCAAGAACTTTACATTATATATCATCAAGAGGACATAAAAAAACTGTGTGTTACATTGTACCACAATGGAATCGCTTAAGGCCATGCCAGGCATAGTCCTATAGGTTGGACACAAATATATTATATTTGTAAGGAAAAGAGTTAGAATTATCTAAATATAATTGCATTTTTGCATGATTTTGTAATGCACTTATAAGAATAGTTACTTAAATACTATATCTGCACATATTATGATACCTAAAAAAGGTATAAAACAACTGCCAGTTGATGAGGGTGAGGATGAGGAAGATGAGGTCATAGTGACATAGTGAATCCTGCAGGGTTAATATGAATATGATAACTTGATATGATGGTTTGGCAATACTTGTGTTCCACTATTGTACAATGTTGCCTGAGAGCAACAGCTGGATATGAAATGTTACTTTTTATTAGATATGAAATATGTAATACATTAAAAACTGGATAAATGTGTTTGTTCAAGTGTCTGGTTAAATAAATTGACGTTTTCAATAAATATATTTCTTTTTTTCTACCTGAAAATGTAAAATATGTTTCAATTTGTACGTTGTGGTACAATATGTTGACTTGAGGCAACGAACGTTTAAAAATTTAATAATTTTAAAATTAATTAAAATATTTATTGATATTGTTATAGTGTCCAATTTGAAGCAGGAAAAACACCACACATATATATATTTTTTCTCATTGATATAGTGCATTATAAAATCATGCAAAAATGCAGATATATTCCTTACAAATATAATACATTTGTATTGCAACAGACAGTCACAAAAATTTGAAAGGAAAGGGACTTTTATCTTGTAGTAGGGAAACCAAGTTGTCATAATCTCCATTTAAAACTGAAGATGATCAGACATTACTGCAGTTTAGATGAAAACTACGGAGCCCCTAAAGGGATGTGGTGGTGGAAAACATTGTAGGATGGGAGAATTTTTATTTTTTTTTTCAAATCTTTTGCGTTCCCTCGAGAAACTTTGCGTTCCCACGCAAAACTTTTGCGTTCCCTCGCAAAGATATTTGCGTTCCCACGCAAAACCTGTTTTGAGCTCGGACAGACACTTCCTGTTTAATGTCCCGCTGGCAGTGTTTCAGAGCTCCGTACGTTAATGGAGCGTTTCATAGTGTTTGAACTTGGACTCAAATATAAAGAAATGCGGTCAGTGCTTAACTCAAGGAGTTCAGTGAAGTTGGCAATATTCACATAGGCTATTCGAACTTCCCTAATCTTGAGCTAAACGTTGTTAAAACACAAACGACGTGTATTTACAATCACAGTAACCTAGACAACGAGCTACAACCCAATTCTCATCAAAACGAGCTTTATAATATTAATTTGTCTCTAACCAGACGAATGAGAGACAAGTCCAAATAAGGGTCCGTCTGTAAAGTGCAAATCCCAAAACCCTTCTGCACATTTTATATTATTAAACATATTCAATAGCTTCACTTTGACGCACTGTACTGTCACCAAATTCAGTTCACACATCTCTGCTCTCTTGCTGGTTATACTACATTACTTAGTTTGATAAAAATTCATAATTTTTATTCTTATTTATTATTAAATAAAATCAATAACTTCACCCTTTTTAGAAAAAAAATATTAAATAACGTCACGCTGTTATACAGTGTAATGCCATCAAATTCAGTAAGCAAATATAATGCAAAAGCTGCGTACAGTAGCCTACCAATAGGCCTATTGTGTAAAGAATAGGCCTTATTTTTTGATGTGCAATTACTTCCCAAACTAAGTGTTGTAGGCCTATAACCAACATTAGAGCAGTGATGTGTGAACTAAATTTGGTGTGTTACAGTGAAGTTATTGAATATTTTGCATAATATAAAATGTGCAAAAGCAGTGTATGACCAGTGGGTCACCATTGATGTGTAAACTGAATTGGGTGGCACTACAGTTTAACAGCTATTAACATAATATAACAATGCAACATGTAACGATGTGTTGGCAGTGGCTTCATAAATTAATTTAAACATAAAAATACAAAGTACACCTGATGCACATTTCTTTGTTCTTCATTTTCTAGAACAAGAGTTTAAGAACTTTACTGTAGCCTATTTTTGTGTAATTAATTAAGAGAAAGTACTCCGCCATTTTGCTCCGACGAAAGTGACTTGAACGCACATGCCGTTATATAAGCACGACTTCCCACCTCGTACGTACGAACTTCCCAGGAGGACTTGAACGCACCATCTGTCCGAGCTCAAAACAGGTTTTGCGTGGGAACGCAAATATCTTTGCGAGGGAACGCAAATAACTTTGCGAGGGAACGCAAAAGTTTTGCGTGGGAACGCAAAGTTTCTCGGGGGAACGCAAAAGTTTTGCGAGGGAACGCAAAAGATTAAAAAAAAAAAAAAAATCTCCCATTCTACATTTTTTTTTCACCACCACGTCCCTTTAAGGGCTCCGTAGAAAACTGAAAAACAACCGTTCTGATATGATGATGCATTCGTTGCTCGATGTTTTCAAAATGTCTCTCATGTAAACACTTCACTTTCTTCTCCATCCAATACACATCTAAACGAGAAGAAAATGTCTTTCTTACCACCAATAATCCAGATCCTTTCATTTTTAAAGGTCAAACTTCGGAGAAACAGGCTGATCGCTACTTCCGCTTTCCAAATGATGAAACTTGAAACCTTGAACTTCTTCTTCTTCTTCTTCTACTAGTGTTTAATGGCGGTTGGCAAAACCTTGAACTTCCTGAAAATGATCGAATTATGTAACGTGGCGATGGGCAGGGTTTGTTTTAAAGCTACTTTCTATTTCTATTTCAAACAGTAGAAATTACATAGACATAAACTCATAGACGCCTCATTGCTGCGATATGTCAACGAGTCCGCCATATTCATATGTCTATGACAAATCAGATCAACATTAAGATCAAAGAAACCGAGCAACATTATTTGTTATTAGCCTACTACTACTACTAAAATATTAAAATGTTACAGTATTAATATTTTCGAAATATTAAAACGTAGTACACTAAACAATATTAAAACCAAAAGTATTACAACTTACTAATATTTAAATATATTTGTAATACACTTCAATTAACACTGAATTATTATTATTATAATAATATGTAATTATTCAATACAAATATTGTGTTTTGTAGGAACATGTATTTACTAATACTGCTAGTTATTAATTTAAAATTATAAAATGTTTCACATTTACAACTTTATTTGCAAAGGTTTACTATACAGACAGGCAACAAGATATAGTAGTTTATAGTTGTCTGATTTGTCAAACTACACACAGTAATAAATGACATTGAATCTTTAGCACTGTTCGTGTTTAAAATGTCATATTATTACTAATAGTATTATTAATGTTATTTCAATAACATTGTGTCGTTAACTAGTATAGTAGAGAAATAGCGCCATCTTGTGGTCGGTCTGTGTATCACCACACTGCTGGAGTACTGAGAGAAAGAGATTATTCAAGCTTTAAATTAATAATAAATAAATACATTTACAATAAATACATCTTATTTTTCAATATATACATGTTTTGTGCTGCTCTAACTAAAAAATCCAAAAAATGTTTGTGTACTTAATTTAATTTTATGAAAACATTTCTCCTTCGGAGTGGTTAAAAATCAGACCGATGACATTTTTGACACGTGTGAATATGAATGAACGTGTTTTTCTTTTCTTTTCTTGCGCTTTAAGATAAAATGATCCATGAACTGTGAAGAGTAACATATTTTTATTTATAAGAGGTCAAACAAGCCCTTCAGAAACCCAGATTAATATTTCTGTTGAATGATTTGACTCTCATAATGTTGTAGACTCCGCAGGACAGTCACGGGCACACTGGAGATTTGCTCATTTTAATAAAAGTCACAGAGCTTGAAAAAGATGGATAGAGCACATTACATTACATGACGAAACGGCTGACGGTGCAAAACATCACAGGAGTTCAATGAGCCGTTTACTGTATATGCACTGATTTATTCATGTATATACAGTATGCTGCATAATGCTGAAGATACGGTCACCTCATAAACACACTGTTTGAGGTCCAAAAGACTGAGACCACAGTGGACATCTGGGGGTTTCACACATTCAAACCTGGAAATAGCCTAACTTTTTGACCTATTTAAAAAAATAAAATAATTAAAACATAAAAAAGAGAAATATTTCAGATTCTGCACTATTTCTAGTTCACATTTAGGACTCATAATAACAGATCAGCATGAAGCAAAAAAAAAAAAAAAAAATTAATATAAAAAAATATAATAATAAAAAAATAGTTTGTTTTAAATTGTATGTAATGCATGATAATGCATATTTTTAAATGACTGAATGTATTTAGTTACAGATAAATTAGTAAATCATCTCCACTACAAACAAGTTCAGAAAGGTTTTTAGATAACTTGCTTCTATGTTTGTAATATTTTAAAGATACATCAATAAAAGCATTCATTTCTTTATACAATATTTATTTTAATATATATATATATATATATATATATATATATATATATATAGCATTGCTGCCACATACATATAATTTTTTCCCCTCAATTATGTCGTAATATTGAGATCTTATGTCGTTAAAACGACATATTTTCTTGGCCTTATAAGGACATGTGTAGTCATGTACAAAATATGCCTTTATCCACATAAAATTGATAACCTATGACGCCTTTATCACACTTCTACGTTCAAAAAGCTTAAGCAAATAGTAGCAGCCCCCAATCAGGCAAAATTAATAAATTAGGCCCTTAAAAAAAAAAAAAAAAAAAAAAAAAAAAAAAAATTATATAGGCCTATACGTTTTTTTTATATAATATATTATATATAAGGTTTATTTTTGTTAATAGGCTATATCTTCATATAATTAAACAAAAAGTAGTCAAAACACATCTAACAGAACATAGCCTAAGTTGTTTATTTTTAACAACATTGTGCTCTTATTTTGTTTAATTAACGAAATGTCAATCTTCGTCTTTATAACAGAAGATCTTCAATACAATACAAAAATCTTCAAGACACAGCCTACAGTCTCCACGTGTATAACAGATTGTCACCTTATAAACAGTCCATTGTGTGGTGGAATAAGCAATGCTATATAGAAATATATGGTTAGTATCTTAATTTAAACTTTTTTTTATTTTTTATTAGCTCATTAACTAATTATGCTAAAGATTTTTCTAGACTAGTAGTCATTCAAGCAATTAGGACTAATCACATGTTAAGCTCCATCCACACACAGAATAGAATAAGCATATTTTAAGCCGATACATCAACATCTCTCATCATTGGGGTGGGGGAACGGATTTCGACAGCTGAACTATTTGCCGTCGGATTCTGTTCCCCCTATGTTTCTTACACAATGAGGTTCTAATATTTATCACATTGCAGTTAATTGCTGAACCCAATAGCCTAGTGGTCAGTGCACTCTGCACTAGCATTCATTGTTTTTCAGCTTATTACGACCCGAGTTCAAGTCCCAGTTCGTCAAACTTTCTTGATACTATACTGTCCTATCATAATAAAAGGCAAAACAATATATTCTTTAAACTGATGCAAGTTAAGCTCCATCCACACAAAAATAAAATCAGCATTTTTAAAGCCATTACATCAACACCTCTCATAATGGGAGTGGGGGAAGGGATTCCGACAGCTGTTTCTTTTTTTGCCGTCGGATTCTGTTCCCCCTATGTTTCTTATACAATGAGGTTCTAAGATTGATCAAATTGCAGCAAATTACTAGCCTCAATAGCCTAGTGGTCAGTGCCCTGACTATATATATATATATATTTTTTTAGCTTTGGGCGACCCAAGTTCAAGTCCCGGTTCGTCAAACTTTCTTGATACTATACTGTCCTATCATAATAAAAGGCAAAAAAATATATTCTTTAACCTAATGCAAGTTAAGCTCCATCCACACACAAAAATAAAATCAACATTTTTTAAGCCATTACATCAACACCTCTCATAATTGGAGTGGGGGAACGGATTTCGACAGCTGAACTATTTGCATATAGATACTGTCACAGAAGACTTCTATTTCAAATAAATGCTGTTCTTCTAAACTTTCTATTCATCAAAGAATCCTGAAAATAAAATATATAATAGTTTCGACAAAAATATGAAGCAGCAGCACAACTGTTTTTAACATTGATAATAATGATAAATGTTTCTTGAGCATCAAAAATGATTTCTGAAGGATCATGTGACACTGAAGACTGGAGTAATGATCATGAAAATTCAGCTTTGCAGATTACATTTTATAATACATCCACATATAAAACAGTTATTTTAAATTGTAATAATATTTCACTATTTGTACTGTATTTTTGATCAGATTAATGTAGCCTCTAGTGAACTACTGTGCCGTGCAGATGAAGAGTTTGTTTGATGTTATATAGAAACATGAAACAGATGTCTGACACACACACACACACACACACACGCACACACGCACGCACGCACGCACGCACACACACACACACACACACACACACACACACATCAATACACGTCCACATTTACACTTCAATATAGTCATGAAAAACTAAATTAGGAATCATACGTTTTTTGGTGAAAAAATTCCTTTGTCCTTGAAAATTGACATCAAGAAAAAAAAAGAAAAAAAAAAGAGAGACTGCAGCAGATTTAACCCTTTGTGTTCTCTCTCTCTCTCTCTCTCTCTCTCTCTCTCTCTCTCTCTCTCTCTCAGTCTCTCTCTATGTCTCTCTCTCTCTCTCTCTCTCTCTCTCTCTCTCTCTCTCTGAGTTTGCGGTTTGTTGGACACGACCAGTGTCAGTGCGTTGTGGGAATGTGTGTGGCGAGTTGGAGAAGCAATAAGAGCAGAAGTGGAGCTTCACTGATAATCAGAACAGACAGAGGCATTATTGTCCCTCGATCACATTCTGTGTCCTGACATCAGACACAACACTCGTTTAACAAGCAATATAATCAACTACGACTGTTTACTTCACAGGGCCTGACATCAACTCTTACATCAAGTTTTTCTTCAAATGAACAGTGAAAAGAGGGATAAACTCCAGAAATCACAGTGTTATGTTCGTCAACTAAAGTTACAAATAGTACAAAAACATTTACGTTATAAAATAAACTTTAACCAAAACAAAATAAATGATAAAAAATCGTATGTTTTACAGTTAGAATGCATCATTTCTAATTTTCATTTAGTTTAATTGGAAATGAAAAATGTAGTAAAACTGAAACTGAAATAAAGTAAATGGAGATATTTAACCCTCTTGTGCTGTCACGATCTGTGTGTTTAGTTTCGTTTTCATGGACTTTTATTTTGCATTCATCAGTCACAGGTTCCCGCTTGTCGTTAGTTGTCATGGACACTCATTAATCCTCACAGCTGTCTGTCATGGTCTCATCACCACTGTGTATTTACAGTAAGTTCCTCCTTTCATTCAGTTGTTTTCTGGTAAAGTTTGTGTAGACGCTCTGTTACGTTGCGTTCTCGTCTTTGAGTTACACGAGTTTGTCTTATTAAGTTGGAGCAGAGCCGATCCTGACCTCCCTGGGGCCCTAAGCAAAATTCTGTTTAGGGGCCCTCATACCTGACCCGTGAGCCATGAACCATTTGCCATTGCCACACAGTCACACCTGACACCCCAGTGTTCCCACTACAATCCCTCCTTTAACTATAGTGAAAATGTAATTCCTGATATCAGAAGACATTGTTACAAGTAAAAAGTTCATTCTTAATATCAAGAATTCACATTTTAAATAGTACAAATTTAATTATTGATATCAAAAATGCATAATTATCCTGTGAATGAATAAAAGCTAAAATGGCGCCATAGCATGTCACTGTGTTTTAAATGATAAAAGTAATTCTTGATACTCTTGATTCTTGATGGTTATTATTTACTGAGGGATGTGCATCCATATTGACCAGAATCTCCAGCCAATCAACATTTTAAATTCAATGGAGCCTATCAATAGTCAATGTCAATACATTGCTTTCCATATTGCATTTGGGCAGAGTTGTAACTAAACCTTGACTGAGCGACTAGATAATCATCGTCTTGTTTTAAAACTATAATGAGGAGTGCCATCACGCCCATATTGTACTGGTCCCAACTCACAACAGATGTTTCTGCTGGAAAGTGTGCGTTTCATTTCATGCACGTGCATATGATATGATCGCATGTTAACGCGCGGTTATCTTTTCCGAGCTGCAGTTTATAAACAAACACCGTTGTCCTTTGTCGTTTATTAAACATAATAATTCAACTCACATCAACTTAACTTTAGCCTACTGTTCTTTGCTGACATCGAAATTTGAGAGGAGAGCACACAAGTCTACCTGATAACTGTTCCTGCAATGAACTCTTATGGTGTTTTTTTCTCTCTCTTTTCGTGACCAGAAGGATAGTTCCGCTTCATTTTCTCATCGATATAGTAAACATTGATTGACGCGCTTTGACACGAGGGGGAGGCTGGGCCTTGAGTAATTTGCGGGGCCCTACGCACCTTGCGTAGTGTGCGTATAGGGCTGATCGGCTCTGAGTTGGAAAATTTATTTTCAGGTCTGTGTTTTAAAAGTGAATAAATGGATTTTAACTACTGCATATATTAATTTAGTACCATAAAATAAAATCCCCTAAAAAATAAAAAATAAATTAAATAAAATAAAACATTATCAAACTAAATATATATACGTTCATTTCACTGAAATAAAAACAATTTTGACCGCCACGCTCCTGTCCCGGTTAGTTCAGATGAAGACAGGCTCAAACCGGTTTCAAACAAAACGTTCTTTAAACTGTCATAAATCTTGAATGCGTCGAAGAATTCAGTTTGGTCTCTTTTTACAGACGACACTTAGATTATTGCTCTAAGATTATTATTGAAGTGAAGAAAGTTTAAAAAAGAGGGCTTAAAGTTATAAACGTAAAATTCTATTGTTATGAAAAATGCACAAAAATTCTATTTTCCAAGACATGTTTCACTCTAAAACCACAAGACTGCGAGTGACTGATTTTCAGGACCATTTTTTTTTTTGTGTGTGTGTGTGTGTGTGTGTGTGTCCCCGTCTACACAGCAATTGCAAACCTTTAAGTAAAAAAAAAAAAAAAAAAAAAAAAAAAAAAAAAATTAATAAAACACAACTTTATTATATATATTATAAAATAATATAAAATAATATAATAAATAATCTATAATGTTTATCAAATAAAAAAAAAATTTGTCAAGATAAAAACTAATAAATATTAATCAATAATATGATATCTAACAGTGTTGGGTAAGTGACACTGAGCAATACAAGAATAGACATTAAAATGCTCTTAATTCTTTCAAATATATATAAAATTGCACAAATTATTCTCGAACTGACCAGTATTTAAAGAGAGATTACATGCATTAACATTTATTTTAACATTAAACGTAAAGTTTTAATGCTAAATCCTCTATTTTATAGATAATTGTTTTATAGTCTTTAACAGTATTTTAATGCAATTACAACAGAAGTAACTGTAATTAAATTACAGGAAAATGAAGAATAATCCCTTTACTTTTTCAAGGGAAATCAGGAATGAATTACTTCTATTGCCCAACACGGGATACTAAATTAATGAAACTAAAATAACACTGGGTCAGAACTACATATTATTATAGCAGTTTATTTTCTATTAGTTTGAAATAAGTAGAATTTGTGTAACATTGCAAACTGAAATTGCTCCATGAAAATATGTTTCATCTCCAATAATGAAGCATGAAGAAAATAAAACCCAATTACTTGTGTTTTGATCCCGTGTGCTTGATGATTATAGGAGCTCATGATCTCCAACATTAACTCAAATGCCACACTGTGAGGAGAAATACAAAACAGAGTAAAATTAGAGTAATAACAATAAAACCAGATCATGTTGTACCATCTGCTGCTGCGTCATTCAGAGGTTATCAGAGGTGAGATGGTGATGTTAAACTCATTATTACAAACACAGCCAGATGTTTGAGAGTCAAACCAACAAGGACACGGCCGTACATCGAGCGTCACATAATCGCTCATTTATTCACCAGCTCTTCTCTAATAAGATCATTGCCATCCTGCAGGATGCCTTTTAACACTGGATTGCACATTTATGCGGCATAATTTCTCATACGGTTCAAATTTATGAAAATGTATTTCCATGTTGCATTGTAATAAATGCAAAAAAAATTTATAAAAAGAATAATTGCAACATTTGAGTCTCTCTGATTTTGAAAAGCCACGGGTTTGTTTTATTCTGTTTACTAAAAGAGCAAAAGCGTTGTTCTCGTCTTCTCCACCTCCGAACACTCAAAACGCTTCAATCAAGCCCTAAAGATGTTTAATGCATGTTGAATTGCACATCATTTCATTCAATTCTCTGAGGAAAGACAGAATAATAGATTCAGAGAGAGCTCTTTCTGAATCTAGTTTTCCTGCTTGGCTTTAAACGATGGGAAATTCCGGCTCATTTACAGGGCAGTTTCGTCTATAATAGCAATTAGTCTTTTTCTGCTAGAATTCAGATCACAAGGGACCAAGAGCTTCGTTTGCCTGCTTTATTGTTCGTGCATATAGAGGAAAAACAATTCTGTCATGACAACTATCAAAGCGTTTGGCATGGTAATGGGTATAACAATGTTGATATATTTGGTCTTGGCAGAATAGATCTGATACGCTGCTGTTTTTTCTGCAGTTGCTGCTGATATTGTTATTGCTGCTGCTATTGCTGGTTATTGCTGCTGTTGCTGCTGTTATTACTGTTATTGTGGCTGTTATTGCTGCTGGTTATTGCTGCTGATGCTGCTGTTATTGCTGTTATTGCTGCTGTTATTGCGGCTGTTACTGCTGCTGGTTATTGCTGCTGTTGCTGGTTATTGCTGCTGTTATTAAGTCAAGTCAAGTCAAGTCAAGTCAAGTTTATTTGTATAGCGCTTTTCACAATACAGATTGTATCAAAGCAGCTTCACAGTATTACATTTAAATAATACAACAAAGTTTGTTTCAAGAGGAATTTATTGATTGATAAAATTAAATTAAATATCCCCAAAATATCCCCAACTGAGCAAGCCAAAGGCAACAGTGGCAAGGAACCGAAAAACTCCATCAAGTGACCTAATGGTGTCCTAAAACTCCATCAGGTGACCTAATGGTGTCCTAAAACTCCATCAGGTGACCTAATGGAGAAAAAAAACCTTGGGAGAACCCAGGCTCAGTCGGGGGCCAGTTCTCCTCTGGCATTTATGAGCTAGAGGCCGGATTGTAGTTTGAACTGTAGGATTATATGTTATTGCGGCTGTTATTGTGGCTATTACTGCTGCTGGTTATTGCTGCTGTTGCTGGTTATGGCGGCTGTTATTGTGGCTATTACTGCTGCTGTTATTGCTGCTGCTGTTATTGCTGCTGCTGTTATTGTGGCTGTTATTGTGGCTATTACTGCTGCTGTTATTGCTGCTGCTGTTATTGCTGTTATTGCTGTTGTTGCTGATATTGTGGCTGTTGCTGATGTTGCTGCTGTTATTGCTGCTGTTGCTGTTATTGCTGGTTATTGCGGCTGTTATTGTGGCTATTACTGCTGCTGGTTATTGTTGTTATTGCTGCTGTTGCTGCTGTTATTGCTGCTGCTGTTATTGCTGCTGTTGCTTCTGTTATTGCTGTTATTGTGGCTGTCGGTGTTGTTGCTACTACTGTTAATGCTGCTGCTATTGCTGTTATTGCTGGTTATTGCGGCTGTTATTGTGGCTATTGCTGCTGTTATTACTGTTATTGTGGCTATTATTGCTGTTATTGTGGCTATTACTGCTGCTGGTTATTGCTGTTATTACTGTTATTGTGGCTATTACTGCTGCTGGTTATTGCTGCTGTTGCTGGTTATTGCGGCTGTTATTGTGGCTATTACTGCTGCTGGTTATTGCTGTTATTGCTGCTGTTATTGCTGGTTATTGCTGCTGTTATTACTGTTATTGTGGCTATTACTGCTGCTGGTTATTGCTGCTGTTGCTGGTTATTGCGGCTGTTATTGTGGCTATTACTGCTGCTGGTTATTGCTGTTATTGCTGCTGCTGTTATTGCTGTTATTGCTGATATTGTGGCTGTTGCTGATGTTGCTGCTGTTATTGCTGCTGTTGCTGTTATTGCTGGTTATTGCGGCTGTTATTGTGGCTATTACTGCTGCTGGTTATTGTTGTTATTGCTGCTGTTGCTGCTGTTATTGCTGCTGCTGTTATTGCTGCTGTTGCTGATGTTATTGCTGTTATTGTGGCTGTCGGTGTTGTTGCTACTACTGTTAATGCTGCTGCTATTGCTGTTATTGCTGGTTATTGCGGCTGTTATTGTGGCTATTGCTGCTGTTATTACTGTTATTGTGGCTATTGCTGCTGTTATTACTGTTATTGTGGCTATTATTGCTGTTATTGTGGCTATTACTGCTGCTGGTTATTGCTGTTATTGCTGCTGTTATTGCTGCTGCTGTTATTGCTGTTATTGCTGTTGTTGCTGATATTGTGGCTGTTGCTGATGTTGCTGCTGTTATTGCTGTTATTGTTGTTGTTGCTGATATTGTGGCTGTTGCTGATGTTGCTGCTGTTATTGCTGTTATTGTTGTTGTTGCTGATATTGTGGCTGTTGCTGATGTTATTGCTGCTGCTGTTGTTGCTGATATTGTGGCTGTTGCTGATGTTGCTGCTGTTATTGCTGCTGTTGCTGCTGCTGTTGCTGTTATTGCTGGTTATTGCGGCTGTTATTGTGGCTATTACTGCTGCTGGTTATTGTTGTTATTGCTGCTGTTGCTGCTGTTATTGCTGCTGTTATTGCTGTTATTGCTGCTGTTGCTGCTGTTATTGCTGCTGTTATTGCTGCTGTTGCTGCTGTTATTGCTGCTGTTATTGCTGTTATTGCTGCTGTTGCTGCTGTTATTGCTGTTATTGTGGCTGTCGCTACTGTTGCTACTACTGTTAACCCCTGGTTCACACCGGATGCGGAAGCGTCGCGGAACGGAAAATCACGCGCGGTCCGGCGCCTGCCTGTTCACACTAGACGCGTATTCTCCGCGGCGGTCGACAAGTGCTTCTGCTCAGTTGTTGTTTATTCAGAGCTATTTTTACATCATGGGTAAGTAAATAACCTCATAAAATGAATACACCATGTTTCTGTAACCAAGAAGTTTGTACACTTCTTTTATTAATCCGTTGTCGAGACACACACACAGCCAGAGAGAGAATATGGTAGATAGTTTTTTTTTCTTTGTTTGTTTTCATCTTTCTAGTCTATTTAGATACACAAATATGATCGCATTTGTCACTCGCGGTATTTTAATTTGAAAATTGCTTTTATTTTGACAATTGACCGGATGTCTCGTGTTTCTTGGTGTGACTTCCTGCCGGAATGGACGCGAATCACTCGCGGCTCGCGCAAAAAATAGACCAGACGCCGAAACTGGCGCTCCACGGCGCGGGCCGGCCGCGGCATGCCGCGGCGCTCCGCGTCTGGTGTGAACGACACCATAGGTTAACATGGGCGCCGAAAGGAAGCGGCCTCCGTTCCGCGCCGCTTCGGCGTCGCTTCGGCGGCCGGTGTGAATGGGCCGTAATGCTGATGTTATTGCTGGTTATTGTTACTGCTTCTGTTATATCTGCTGTTATTGCGGCTGTTACTGCTGTTATTGCTGATGTTGCATCTACTGCTGCTGTAATTGCTGGTTATTTTTGCTGCTTCTGTTATTGCTGCTGTTGATATCGCTGCTGCTGTTATTGCTGCTGTTGATATTGCTGCTGCTGTTATTGCTGCTGTTGCTGCTGCTATTGCTGGTTATTTTTGCTGCCATTAATTTTGCTGCTGATGATATTGCTGTTGCTGTTATTGCTGTTATTGCTGCTGTTATTGCGGCTGTTACTGCTGTTATTGCTGATGTTCCATCTACTATTGCTACTGTTATTGCTGGTTATTTTTGCTGCTTCTGTTATTGCTGCTGTTGATATTGCTGCTGCTGTTATTGCTGCTGTTATTGCTGCTGTTGCTGCTGCTATTGCTGGTTATTTTTGCTGCTGTTAATTTTGCTGCTGATGATATTGCTGCTGCTGTTATTGCTGTTATTGCTGTTGTTGCTGCTGTTATTGTGACTGTCGCTGCTGTTGCTACTACTGTTAATGCTGATGTTATTGCTGGTTATTGTTGCTGCTTTTGTTATTGCTGCTGTTGATATTGCTGCTGCTGTTATTGCTGTTATTGCTGCTGTTGCTGATGTTATTATGGCTGTTGTTGCTGCTGCTGCTGTTATTGCTGCTGCTATTACTGCTGCTGGTTATTGCTGCTGTTGCTGGTTATTGTGGCTATTACTGCTGCTGGTTATTGCTGCTGTTGCTGCTGTTATTGCTGCTGCTGTTATTGCTGTTATTGTTGTTGTTGCTGATATTGTGGCTGTTGCTGCTGCTGCTGCTGTTATTGCTGTTATTGCTGCTGATGCTGCTGTTATTGCTGCTGTTATTGCTGTTATTGCTGTTGTTGCTGCTGTTATTGCTGTTATTGTGGCTGTTGCTGCTGTTGCTACTACTGTTAATGCTGATGTTATTGCTGGTTATTGTTGCTGCTTCTGTTATTGCTGCTGTTGATATTGCTGCAGCTGTTATTGCTGCTGTTGCTGCTGCTATTGCTGGTTATTTTTGCTGCTGTTAATTTTGCTGCTGATGATATTGCTGCTGCTGTTATTGCTGCTGTTATTGCTGCTTTTGCTGCTGTTATTATGGCTGCTGTTGCTGCTGCTGCTGCTGCTGTTATTGCTGTTATTGCTGCTGCTGCTGTTATTGCTGCTGATGCTGCTGTTATTGCAGCTGTTACTGCTGTTATTGCTGATGTTGCATCTACTATTGCTGCTGTTATTGCTGGTTATTTTTGCTGCTTCTGTTATTGCTGCTGTTGATATTGCTGTTGCTGTTATTGCTGCTGTTGCTGCTGCTATTGCTGGTTATTGCTGCTGTTGCTGCTGTTATTACTGTTATTGTGGCTATTACTGCTGCTGGTTATTGCTGCTGTTGCTGGTTATTGTGGCTATTACTGCTGCTGGTTATTGCTGTTATTGCTGCTGTTGCTGCTGTTATTGCTGCTGCTGTTATTGCTGTTATTGCTGTTATTGTTGTTGTTGCTGATATTGTGGCTGTTGTTACTGCTGTTGCTGTTATTGCTGGTTATTGCGGCTGTTATTGTGGCTATTACTGCTGCTGGTTATTGTTGTTATTGCTGCTGTTGCTGCTGTTATTGCTGCTGCTGTTATTGCTGTTTTTGCTGCTGTTGCTGCTGTTATTGCTGTTATTGTGGCTGTCGCTGCTGTTGCTACTACTGTAAATGCTGCTGCTATTGCTGGTTATTGTTACTGCTTCTGTTATATCTGCTGTTATTGCAGCTGTTACTGCTGTTATTGCTGTTATTGCTGCTGTTATTGCGGCTGTTACTGCTGTTATTGCTGATGTTGCATCTACTATTGCTGCTTCTGTTATTGCTGCTGTTGATATCGCTGCTGCTGTTATTGCTGCTGTTGATATCACTGCTGCTGTTATTGCTGCTGTTGCTGCTGCTATTGCTGGTTATTTTTGCTGCTGTTAATTTTGCTGCTGATGATATTGCTGCTGCTGTTATTGCTGCTGTTATTGCTGTTGTTGCTGCTGTTATTGCTGTTTTTGTGGCTGTCGCTGCTGTTGCTACTACTGTTAATGCTGATGTTATTGCTGGTTATTGTTGCTGCTTCTCTTATGGCTGCTGTTATTGCTGCTGTTATTGCTGTTGTTGCTGCTGTTATTGCAGTTGTTGCTGCTGTTATTGCTGTTTTTGTGGCTGTCGCTGCTGTTGCTACTACTGTTATTGCTGCTGTTATTGCGGCTGTTACTGCTGTTATTGCAGATGTTGCATCTACTATTGCTGCGGCTGAATTAGCCGTAGCAGATCTATACAGGTGGAGCTGGGGAAGGTGGAGGGTTTCTGAAAGCGTGGTGCACCACTAACCAAATATTTGAAGGTTGAGCAGTGAGCTCATTGGCTGCTGTAACAGCAGGAACCAATCAGCTGTGTCTTATAGAGAATAATGTAATTGTAAGCAGTTTGAGTTAAGCGCACATCAGTCTGCACCATCTATTCTAGAGTTTAATGACAGAACTTTGTATATAGGGGATTTGAACACACAAACTTCTGATTTGGAGGCAAAAGTGTTAGGCTACTGCATGCTTGACTCTGAAAAATAGATTGATCTCTTATGAGAAGTGGCAGGATCCAGAATTTATTGAGATTGGGAATGTGTTTGAGTGTAGATGCCTGGCGGTTAAACTAGTTAATGAGCTTTCTATGGACTAGTTGTGGTATAAGCTGACAGGATGTCAGAACGCTATATGTGACGTTTCCATAGAGACTAGAGTAATGAATGGTGTGATGTAAATCAATACGCAGTTATGAGGGCACGCTAATTGATTTTATTAATGAAGTGCGCCACACTCCAGAAGACAAACAGATTGAAAATTCTCATCTGCACTTGAGCCGTACAGAGCAGAGATGATCTGATCTGAGATTCGATGAGGTCTGCGGTCACATCAATACTCTGTCATATGCAAATAATGTGTTGAAGTCCAAGCTTGATGTACAGCAAACGCCTTTTAACCTTTATTTAAGAAGGAAAAAATCTAGATTATTACTTACAACGATGGCCTGGCAAGATGTTGTCTTCTTGAAGTATCATCACTGGCCTCAAGCGTAGTCCAACAGTGTTATTTTAGTATTAGTATGTATTAAAGGCACACTTTTTTTCGGTTCACAATGAATAAATCACCAATCCTTCTTCCAAAATGTGTTTTGGTCTCACCCTGATTCACTATGGTAAGCCAATCATAAGTGTTTATATTTTAGTGTCGTCATATCATAGATAAAAGCTCCAGTTGCTTTGACGTGCATGATGGTTAGTTGTCACAACGAGTGAGAAAGGTTGACATGGAGCTGCTAAAACCTCAGAAGAATCACAGTTTTAAACAAACACTGAGCAGCAGAGAGTCTGCTGGAGAAAAGAGAACACGACAGAGCTCGAAATAAAACAAGAATCAACATTGGCTTGGCTTTTGGGAGATGGCGAGAACTGAAGGATTTCAAATGTTGCAAAAGCGTCGCGGACATGGTGTTTTTATTAATCCACAGGTGAGTAAGTTATTGAGTAAACTGCCATATGTAGCTCTTTAACTCTTTCCCCGCCAGTGTTTTTTTATTATTATTATTTTTATTTTTAAAGTTGATCATTTTTGGTAATTTTCGGCAGCATTTTTGGTAATTTCTGGTAATTTTCACAAAACGTTCATGGCCCCCAGAATATTTTGATGTAGGAATATCTGAACATGCAATATTAATATTGAATTATTATTATCAATTTTCAAAAGAAAGAACAGACCCGGAAATTAAAAAGACTGTTTCATTCTAGCTTAATGCATTTATTTTTTTTTATTTTTTTTTTATCAACACTTGAATGTGATTTCATAAAAAAAAGCAACATGTTGAACAAAAAGCTGATTCACGTTTTTGTGAAAGACCACATCCAGCTCGGATTCAGAATGATTATCAAAAGACAGATGGAGTCGATCGAGTCCATCAACACTCATAAAGCTCGTCCTGGGTCGACATTTCATTCGGTAACATTAGGAAGTTTTGATTTACATGCTGTTTAATGTTGATAATCACGTTTGCTTGTTCGCTATCACTTGAGTCTGCTGCTTTTTCGCCTGTGTTTTGGATCAGGAGATAACAGTGAAAACATGCAAAGCCGGAAAATTCCGTCAGTGGCGGGGAAAGAGTTAACAGGGTTCATTGATCAAGCACAACCACAACAATGATCTTTCGTAAAATGCATGCGGTTTTGTTTTTTAACCACTAGAGGGCCAAAAGTTACATAGTGTACCTTGTTTTAATTATAGTTTACATTTGAGTCATTTTTTATGTGCTTTTTGTTTGGTTTTTATTTTATATTTCAGCTTAATGTATTTTTTAAATTTCAGTTTTAGTTTTTTTCTTTTTTTTTCGTTTGTTTTAATCTAATATTTATATTGTATATTTTATTTTATTTACCAAAAGTGTTTTTTTTAGTTTACATTTGAACAACAACTGCATTAAAAACTGCAGATGCACAAAATTATCTTTAAGAACTGGTATTATATAAATACCTAAATATATGCTGCTTAATTTTAAGACAAATACTCTAGAAAATTGACCTTTTTATTAGAGGAATATATGAAACGTAATATGCAATGAAAAATGCACATGTTGTGCATTTTCTATTTACTATACTTATGATAACATGCATATTTGGCATATTAAAAAAAAATGTTTTGATGTTTAAATTGAAGTAAAAAACAGTAAATATACATGAAAGGTTGACTCAAGCGCATTGATGTTTAAAAACAGCAAAGAAATTAATTGCACTCTGAATCGAAGAAGCAAGACATTTTCAACTACATCATTTTGCATCATGTGCCGCAGTGTGTGTGAGCGGTGGAAAGCACACATCACAGGCAGTGTAAATGCAATTTGTTTTCTTATGCTTTGAGTTGTTGCTCCGCCTTGTTGTGAATTTCTATGAATATCTAAACAGCACAAGCACAAACATTGCATATATTAACTTGATACTGTCCTTGCCGGTTCAAGCACTAGATGGAGCTAGAAATCCTTGTTAATATGTTGGTGTCAGACAATGATGGAGAACTAAAGAAGGTATGCCTCTCTCGAAATCTGATCAAATTATTAATTAAAGCCTAAGCCTTCCCTCGGGACATGCACAAACAAATACAGCTACAGCGATCAGCCTCAGCTATTGTGATGAGGATTTGGGGCTTCTGCAACTGTGCTGATAACATCATTACCAACAACAAAGACATTTGTACAGTAGCACAAATTGAATTTAGATTGGGCATGAGGGTCAGACAGCAGCAGGGTTTTAATATTAGCTGCTGTGAACAGGGCCGAACTGCAGGAGAGGTCATCATTAATACATGAAAACTGCAGTAATCAATACCGATTGAGCAAATATGTGCTTGATATGAAGGGTCGGCTCTTGATCATTGTGTGTTTTTTATCTAAGGCCACTTTTCATTTCAGTGCAGCTGCTAACACAAGCACTAAATGACCACATGATAGATTCAAGTCTATTATAAAACCGATAGGATAGTTAAAGTTCTCTACAGTCTGATTGGATGAGCCACAATCAAAGCTGCTGGAAAATAGCTGACACAAACAGACCTGCAGTTCAGTCCTTTATTAATGCCTTCAGCTCATCATGTGTGTGTGTGTTCAGTTCTATATTAATGCCTTCAGCTCATCATGTGTGTGTGTGTTCAGTTCTATATTAATGCCTTCAGCTCATCATGTGTGTGTGTGTGTTCAGTTCTATATGCCTTCAGCTCATCATGTGTGTGTGTGTTCAGTTCTATATTAATGCCTTCAGCTCATCATGTGTGTGTGTGTTCAGTTCTATATTAATGCCTTCAGCTCATCATGTGTGTGTGTGTTCAGTTCTATATTAATGCCTTCAGCTCATCATGTGTGTGTGTGTTCAGTTCTATATTAATGCCTTCAGCTCATCATGTGTGTGTGTGTTCAGTTCTATATTAATGCCTTCAGCTCATCATGTGTGTGTGTGTGTTCAGTTCTATATGCCTTCAGCTCATCATGTGTGTGTGTGTTCAGTTCTATATTAATGCCTTCAGCTCATCATGTGTGTGTGTGTTCAGTTCTATATTAATGCCTTCAGCTCATCATGTGTGTGTGTTCAGTTCTATATGCCTTCAGCTCATCATGTGTGTGTGTGTTCAGTTCTATGTTAATGCCTTCAGCTCATCATGTGTGTGTGTTCAGTTCTATGTTAATGCCTTCAGCTCATCATGTGTGTGTTCAGTTCTATGTTAATGCCTTCAGCTCATCATGTGTGTGTGTTCAGTTCTATGTTAATGCCTTCAGCTCATCATGTGTGTGTGTTCAGTTCTATATTAATGCCTTCAGCTCATCATGTGTGTGTGTGTTCAGTCCTATATTAATGCCTTCAGCTCATCATGTGTGTGTGTGTTCAGTCCTATATTAATGCCTTCAGCTCATCATGTGTGTGTGTTCAGTTCTATATTAATGCCTTCAGCTCATCATGTGTGTGTGTGTTCAGTCCTATATTAATGCCTTCAGCTCATCATGTGTGTGTGTTCAGTCCTATATTAATGCCTTCAGCTCATCATGTGTGTGTGTGTTCAGTCCTATATTAATGCCTTCAGCTCATCATGTGTGTGTGTGTTCAGTCCTATATTAATGCCTTCAGCTCATCATGTGTGTGTGTGTTCAGTCCTATATTAATGCCTTCAGCTCATCATGTGTGTGTGTGTTCAGTCCTATATTAATGCCTTCAGCTCATCATGTGTGTGTGTTCAGTTCTATATTAATGCCTTCAGCTCATCATGTGTGTGTGTTCAGTCCTATATTAATGCCTTCAGCTCATCATGTGTGTGTGTGTTCAGTCCTATATTAATGCCTTCAGCTCATCATGTGTGTGTGTGTTCAGTCCTATATTAATGCCTTCAGCTCATCATGTGTGTGTGTGTTCAGTCCTATATTAATGCCTTCAGCTCATCATGTGTGTGTGTGTGTTCAGTCCTATATTAATGCATTCAGCTCATCATGTGTGTGTGTGTTCAGTTCTATATTAATGCCTTCAGCTCATCATGTGTGTGTGTTCAGTTCTATATTAATGCCTTCAGCTCATCATGTGTGTGTGTGTGTTCAGTCCTATATTAATGCCTTCAGCTCATCATGTGTGTGTGTGTTCAGTCTTATATTAATGCCTTCAGCTCATCATGTGTGTGTGTGTTCAGTCCTATATTAATGCCTTCAGCTCATCATGTGTGTGTGTGTTCAGTCCTATATTAATGCCTTCAGCTCATCATGTGTGTGTGTGTGTTCAGTCCTATATTAATGCCTTCAGCTCATCATGTGTGTGTGTGTGTGTTCAGTCCTATATTAATGCCTTCAGCTCATCATGTGTGTGTGTGTGTTCAGTCCTATATTAATGCCTTCAGCTCATCATGTGTGTGTGTGTTCAGTTCTATATTAATGCATTCAGCTCATCATGTGTGTGTGTGTTCAGTTCTATATTAATGCCTTCAGCTCATCATGTGTGTGTGTGTTCAGTTCTATATTAATGCCTTCAGCTCATCATGTGTGTGTGTGTGTTCAGTTCTATATGCCTTCAGCTCATCATGTGTGTGTGTGTTCAGTTCTATATTAATGCCTTCAGCTCATCATGTGTGTGTGTGTTCAGTTCTATATTAATGCCTTCAGCTCATCATGTGTGTGTGTTCAGTTCTATATGCCTTCAGCTCATCATGTGTGTGTGTGTTCAGTTCTATGTTAATGCCTTCAGCTCATCATGTGTGTGTGTTCAGTTCTATGTTAATGCCTTCAGCTCATCATGTGTGTGTGTTCAGTCCTATATTAATGCCTTCAGCTCATCATGTGTGTGTGTGTGTTCAGTCCTATATTAATGCCTTCAGCTCATCATGTGTGTGTGTGTGTTCAGTCCTATATTAATGCCTTCAGCTCATCATGTGTGTGTGTGTGTGTTCAGTCCTATATTAATGCCTTCAGCTCATCATGTGTGTGTGTGTGTTCAGTCCTATATTAATGCCTTCAGCTCATCATGTGTGTGTGTGTTCAGTTCTATATTAATGCCTTCAGCTCATCATGTGTGTGTGTGTTCAGTTCTATATTAATGCATTCAGCTCATCATGTGTGTGTGTGTTCAGTCCTATATTAATGCCTTCAGCTCATCATGTGTGTGTGTGTTCAGTCCTATATTAATGCCTTCAGCTCATCATGTGTGTGTGTTCAGTCCTATATTAATGCATTCAGCTCATCATGTGTGTGTGTGTTCAGTCCTATATTAATGCCTTCAGCTCATCATGTGTGTGTGTGTTCAGTCCTATATTAATGCCTTCAGCTCATCATGTGTGTGTGTTCAGTCCTATATTAATGCATTCAGCTCATCATGTGTGTGTGTGTTCAGTCCTATATTAATGCCTTCAGCTCATCATGTGTGTGTGTGTTCAGTCCTATATTAATGCCTTCAGCTCATCATGTGTGTGTGTTCAGTCCTATATTAATGCATTCAGCTCATCATGTGTGTGTGTGTTCAGTTCTATATTAATGCCTTCAGCTCATCATGTGTGTGTGTGTGTGTTCAGTTCTATATTAATGCCTTCAGCTCATCATGTGTGTGTGTGTTCAGTCCTATATTAATGCCTTCAGCTCATCATGTGTGTGTGTGTGTTCAGTCCTATATTAATGCCTTCAGCTCATCATGTGTGTGTGTGTTCAGTCCTATATTAATGCATTCAGCTCATCATGTGTGTGTGTTCAGTTCTATATTAATGCCTTCAGCTCATCATGTGTGTGTGTTCAGTTCTATATTAATGCCTTCAGCTCATCATGTGTGTGTGTGTGTTCAGTCCTATATTAATGCCTTCAGCTCATCATGTGTGTGTGTGTGTTCAGTCCTATATTAATGCCTTCAGCTCATCATGTGTGTGTGTGTTCAGTCCTATATTAATGCATTCAGCTCATCATGTGTGTGTGTGTTCAGTTCTATATTAATGCCTTCAGCTCATCATGTGTGTGTGTGTTCAGTTCTATATTAATGCCTTCAGCTCATCATGTGTGTGTGTTCAGTTCTATATTAATGCATTCAGCTCATCATGTGTGTGTGTGTTCAGTTCTATATTAATGCATTCAGCTCATCATGTGTGTGTGTGTTCAGTCCTATGTTAATGCCTTCAGCTCATCATGTGTGTGTGTGTTCAGTTCTATATTAATGCCTTCAGCTCATCATGTGTGTGTGTTCAGTTCTATATTAATGCATTCAGCTCATCATGTGTGTGTGTGTTCAGTCCTATGTTAATGCCTTCAGCTCATCATGTGTGTGTGTGTTCAGTCCTATGTTAATGCCTTCAGCTCATCATGTGTGTGTGTGTTCAGTTCTATGTTAATGCCTTCAGCTCATCATGTGTGTGTGTGTTCAGTTCTATATTAATGCCTTCAGCTCATCATGTGTGTGTGTTCAGTTCTATGTTAATGCCTTCAGCTCATCATGTGTGTGTGTGTGTGTTCAGTTCTATGTTAATGCCTTCAGCTCATCATGTGTGTGTGTGTTCAGTCCTATATTAATGCCTTCAGCTCATCATGTGTGTGTGTGTTCAGTCCTATATTAATGCCTTCAGCTCATCATGTGTGTGTGTGTTCAGTCCTATATTAATGCCTTCAGCTCATCATGTGTGTGTGTGTTCAGTCCTATATTAATGCCTTCAGCTCATCATGTGTGTGTGTGTGTTCAGTCCTATATTAATGCCTTCAGCTCATCATGTGTGTGTGTGTGTGTTCAGTCCTATATTAATGCCTTCAGCTCATCATGTGTGTGTGTGTTCAGTCCTATATTAATGCCTTCAGCTCATCATGTGTGTGTGTGTTCAGTCCTATATTAATGCCTTCAGCTCATCATGTGTGTGTGTGTTCAGTCCTATATTAATGCCTTCAGCTCATCATGTGTGTGTGTGTTCAGTCCTATATTAATGCCTTCAGCTCATCATGTGTGTGTGTGTGTGTTCAGTCCTATATTAATGCCTTCAGCTCATCATGTGTGTGTGTGTTCAGTTCTATGTTAATGCCTTCAGCTCATCATGTGTGTGTGTGTTCAGTCAATGCCTTCAGCTCATCATGTGTGTGTGTGTTCAGTTCTATATTAATGCCTTCAGCTCATCATGTGTGTGTGTTCAGTTCTATGTTAATGCCTTCAGCTCATCATGTGTGTGTGTTCAGTTCTATGTTAATGCCTTCAGCTCATCATGTGTGTGTGTGTTCAGTTCTATGTTAATGCCTTCAGCTCATCATGTGTGTGTGTGTTCAGTTCTATGTTAATGTCTTCAGCTCATCATGTGTGTGTGTTCAGTTCTATGTTAATGCCTTCAGCTCATCATGTGTGTGTGTGTTCAGTTCTATGTTAATGCCTTCAGCTCATCATGTGTGTGTGTTCAGTTCTATGTTAATGTCTTCAGCTCATCATGTGTGTGTGTGTTCAGTCCTATATTAATGCCTTCAGCTCATCATGTGTGTGTGTGTGTTCAGTTCTATGTTAATGCCTTCAGCTCATCATGTGTGTGTGTGTTCAGTTCTATATTAATGCCTTCAGCTCATCATGTGTGTGTGTGTTCAGTTCTATATTAATGCCTTCAGCTCATCATGTGTGTGTGTGTTCAGTTCTATGTTAATGCCTTCAGCTCATCATGTGTGTGTGTGTGTTCAGTTCTATATGCCTTCAGCTCATCATGTGTGTGTGTTCAGTTCTATGTTAATGCCTTCAGCTCATCATGTGTGTGTGTGTGTTCAGTTCTATATGCCTTCAGCTCATCATGTGTGTGTGTTCAGTTCTATGTTAATGCCTTCAGCTCATCATGTGTGTGTGTGTGTTCAGTTCTATGTTAATGCCTTCAGCTCATCATGTGTGTGTGTGTTCAGTTCTATGTTAATGCCTTCAGCTCATCATGTGTGTGTGTGTGTTCAGTTCTATGTTAATGCCTTCAGCTCATCATGTGTGTGTGTGTTCAGTTCTATGTTAATGCCTTCAGCTCATCATGTGTGTGTGTTCAGTTCTATATTAATGCCTTCAGCTCATCATGTGTGTGTGTGTGTGTTCAGTTCTATATTAATGCCTTCAGCTCATCATGTGTGTGTGTGTTCAGTTCTATATTAATGCCTTCAGCTCATCATGTGTGTGTGTGTGTTCAGTTCTATGTTAATGCCTTCAGCTCATCATGTGTGTGTGTTCAGTTCTATGTTAATGCCTTCAGCTCATCATGTGTGTGTGTTCAGTTCTATGTTAATGCCTTCAGCTCATCATGTGTGTGTGTTCAGTTCTATGTTAATGCCTTCAGCTCATCATGTGTGTGTGTGTTCAGTTCTATGTTAATGCCTTCAGCTCATCATGTGTGTGTGTGTTGAGTTATATGTTAATGCCTTCAGCTCATCATGTGTGTGTGTTGAGTTATATGTTAATGCCTTCAGCTCATCATGTGTGTGTGTGTGTTCAGTTCTATGTTAATGCCTTCAGCTCATCATGTGTGTGTGTTCAGTTCTATATTAATGCCTTCAGCTCATCATGTGTGTGTGTGTTCAGTTCTATATTAATGCCTTCAGCTCATCATGTGTGTGTGTGTTCAGTTCTATATTAATGCCTTCAGCTCATCATGTGTGTGTGTGTTCAGTTCTATATTAATGCCTTCAGCTCATCATGTGTGTGTGTGTTCAGTTCTATGTTAATGCCTTCAGCTCATCATGTGTGTGTGTGTTCAGTTCTATGTTAATGCCTTCAGCTCATCATGTGTGTGTGTGTTCAGTTCTATGTTAATGCCTTCAGCTCATCATGTGTGTGTGTTCAGTTCTATATTAATGCCTTCAGCTCATCATGTGTGTGTGTGTTCAGTTCTATGTTAATGCCTTCAGCTCATCATGTGTGTGTGTGTTCAGTTCTATGTTAATGCCTTCAGCTCATCATGTGTGTGTGTGTTCAGTTCTATATTAATGCCTTCAGCTCATCATGTGTGTGTGTGTTCAGTTCTATATTAATGCCTTCAGCTCATCATGTGTGTGTGTGTTCAGTTCTATATTAATGCCTTCAGCTCATCATGTGTGTGTGTGTTCAGTTCTATATTAATGCCTTCAGCTCATCATGTGTGTGTGTGTTCAGTTCTATATTAATGCCTTCAGCTCATCATGTGTGTGTGTGTTCAGTTCTATGTTAATGCCTTCAGCTCATCATGTGTGTGTGTGTTCAGTTCTATGTTAATGCCTTCAGCTCATCATGTGTGTGTGTGTTCAGTTCTATGTTAATGCCTTCAGCTCATCATGTGTGTGTGTTCAGTTCTATATTAATGCCTTCAGCTCATCATGTGTGTGTGTGTTCAGTTCTATGTTAATGCCTTCAGCTCATCATGTGTGTGTGTGTTCAGTTCTATGTTAATGCCTTCAGCTCATCATGTGTGTGTGTGTTCAGTTCTATATTAATGCCTTCAGCTCATCATGTGTGTGTGTGTTCAGTTCTATGTTAATGCCTTCAGCTCATCATGTGTGTGTGTGTTCAGTTCTATGTTAATGCCTTCAGCTCATCATGTGTGTGTGTGTGTTCAGTTCTATGTTAATGCCTTCAGCTCATCATGTGTGTGTGTGTTCAGTTCTATGTTAATGCCTTCAGCTCATCATGTGTGTGTGTGTTCAGTTCTATATTAATGCCTTCAGCTCATCATGTGTGTGTGTGTTCAGTTCTATGTTAATGCCTTCAGCTCATCATGTGTGTGTGTGTTCAGTTCTATATTAATGCCTTCAGCTCATCATGTGTGTGTGTTGAGTTCTATATTAATGCCTTCAGCTCATCATGTGTGTGTGTTGCGTTCTATGTTAATGCCTTCAGCTCATCATGTGTGTGTGTTCAGTTCTATATTAATGCCTTCAGCTCATCATGTGTGTGTGTGTTCAGTTCTATGTTAATGCCTTCAGCTCATCATGTGTGTGTGTGTTCAGTTCTATATTAATGCCTTCAGCTCATCATGTGTGTGTGTTGAGTTCTATATTAATGCCTTCAGCTCATCATGTGTGTGTGTTGCGTTCTATGTTAATGCCTTCAGCTCATCATGTGTGTGTGTTCAGTTCTATATTAATGCCTTCAGCTCATCATGTGTGTGTGTTCAGTTCTATGTTAATGCCTTCAGCTCATCATGTGTGTGTGTTGAGTTCTATGTTAATGCCTTCAGCTCATCATGTGTGTGTGTTCAGTTCTATGTTAATGCCTTCAGCTCATCATGTGTGTGTGTGTGTGTGTTCAGTTCTATGTTAATGCCTTCAGCTCATCATGTGTGTGTGTTCAGTTCTATGTTAATGCCTTCAGCTCATCATGTGTGTGTGTGTTCAGTTCTATGTTAATGCCTTCAGCTCATCATGTGTGTGTGTGTTCAGTTCTATATTAATGCCTTCAGCTCATCATGTGTGTGTGTTCAGTTCTATATTAATGCCTTCAGCTCATCATGTGTGTGTGTTCAGTTCTATATTAATGCCTTCAGCTCATCATGTGTGTGTGTGTTCAGTTCTATATTAATGCCTTCAGCTCATCATGTGTGTGTGTTCAGTCCTATATTAATGCCTTCAGCTCATCATGTGTGTGTGTTCAGTTCTATATTAATGCCTTCAGCTCATCATGTGTGTGTGTTCAGTTCTATATTAATGCCTTCAGCTCATCATGTGTGTGTGTTCAGTTCTATGTTAATGCCTTCAGCTCATCATGTGTGTGTGTGTTCAGTCCTATATTAATGCCTTCAGCTCATCATGTGTGTGTGTTCAGTTCTATGTTAATGCCTTCAGCTCATCATGTGTGTGTGTTGAATTCTATGTTAATGCCTTCAGCTCATCATGTGTGTGTGTGTTCAGTTCTATGTTAATGCCTTCAGCTCATCATGTGTGTGTGTGTTCAGTTCTATGTTAATGCCTTCAGCTCATCATGTGTGTGTGTGTTCAGTTCTATGTTAATGCCTCAGCTCATCATGTGTGTGTGTGTTCAGTTCTATGTTAATGCCTTCAGCTCATCATGTGTGTGTGTTCAGTTCTATGTTAATGTCTTCAGCTCATCATGTGTGTGTGTGTTCAGTTCTATGTTAATGCCTTCAGCTCATCATGTGTGTGTGTGTTCAGTTCTATGTTAATGCCTTCAGCTCATCATGTGTGTGTGTTGAGTTCTATGTTAATGCCTTCAGCTCATCATGTGTGTGTGTTCAGTTCTATATTAATGTCTTCAGCTCATCATGTGTGTGTGTGTTCAGTTCTATGTTAATGCCTTCAGCTCATCATGTGTGTGTGTTCAGTTCTATGTTAATGCCTTCAGCTCATCATGTGTGTGTGTTCAGTGTGTGAGTGTGTGTGTGTGTGTGTGTGTGTGTGTGAGTGAGTGTGTGAGTGAGTGAGTGTGTGAGTGTGTGTGTGTGTGTGTGTATTAATTAGAGGTTGACCGATTCATCAGTTTTGCCGATATATCGGTACCGATAGTTGATTGGTTGAAATATCGTTATCGGCAAAAATGCACACCGATAGTTTTTCCGGGTTGTGTCCGTTTCTGGATCGGCTGAGAAGTGTGCGCAGTCATTACACAGTATGAGAGCGCTGAGAAGAGACTGCTGGCATTACGCCAGCACAGAGCGGGCATTACGTCAACTGCTCACAGAGCGAGAGCGGCAGTGCCGGCCCGAGCCTTTTGGGGGCCCTAAGCAGAATTTGATTTGGGGGCCCCCTCCCACCACGCAGAGTCACCTGTGCTTGACGATTATTGACACAATGTCACGCTATAGTGTTACATCATAAATTAATACCTTGTCTATCTGGGAATTTAGTCCTTGTTTCGTTCTTTTTATTTGTGTTTTTATCTGTTTTATTTTATTTGTATTTTTTTGTATGCCCCCTTTCTTCATTGTCCTCAATGTTGTTAGTCCATGTACTGTTACTCATCTTCCATCTTAAGGACCACAATGGAAACAAACCTTTGGGCTTTTTTGTGTTTTTATCCTTTTCAACACTTCGTGTTGATTGTTGTTGTTCAATAAAGTTTTCAATCAATCAATCAATACAATGAGGTTATGTATTAATACAAAATAAATACTTAATAAAAAATAGCTACTTAAAAAAGTTTTAACTTTTTCTTTACTCTTTTACTAACTCTTGGAAACTTCTGAAAACAAACTGTCACAAAACATATTAAAACAATTATTTGCAAAATATCCTCCAACGTTTTGCAACACTTTGCAGTTTGAATGATGTCTTGTATGAACATGACGGAGTATGTTTTTATGTTTCCACTGTTCGATCGCGCCCGCGCCCGCGACTCACACACACAACATATTCCAGCTTTGTAATCTTCCACTGTGATGTTTCCAAGCACATTTTTGCGCGTGTGAAGAGGATGATTTTTTCCGTCGATATTGGATCGTGAGTGAAGTACAAAGCCTATGATAAAGAATAGTTTACCATCCAAATCCATCGCGAATGTTGAAACATTTTGATTCTAATGAGAGAGATACGTGAGCCCAACGCCGCTTACTTTCGCTTTCGCTCTAAATTATTTCGTTTTGGCTTGTTTATAGTTATTTCTATAGTTTATAGATTTTTTTATTCTTGTTCTGTTCTGAATATCATTACATTTAAAGGATAAATCATTGATCAAATCAAATTTTTGTGACATGGCTTAACATTATCGTGACTTTGCGCACAAATTGTCTATGCACGCGAGGTTATGCGCATGACTCAAACACTGGCAGACACAACAGCAGTTGTAGGCAGGTATATTGATCATGAAATCAGAATTTTCTTGTCTTGAATTATTAATCCTTTCATTCATTTATGTCACTTGTTTAAGTTAATAAATATGTAAAAAAAAAAAAAAAAAAAAAAACTCGATTGGGGGCCCCCTGGTGGCGAGGGGGCCCCAAGCAGCCGCTTAGTTCGCTTATGCCTCGGGCCGGCCCTGGAGAGCGGCCTCTAGATGACAAATAAAAACTATCACTGGCTGAGTTGTTTACGTTAAAGGGGTCATATAATGCCATTTTTGTACAAGTTAATATGATTCTTTAGGGTCTAAATGAAAAGTTTGTAATATACTTTAATTAAAAATTCTCATTAGTATTGTAAGAAAACACTCATTTTACCTGGTCAAAAACAGCTCTGTTTTCAGCACGCCGTTTAAGTGCATGTGTCTTTAAATGATAATGAGCTTTGCTCACTCCGCCCCTCTGTTCTGTGGGGCGTTTTGACACAACACATGTGGAGTGTTGCCTTGACAACAGTTAAGGGTATATTTTGGAGAAAGAATGGCAGCAGGAGTCTGGATACATCTGTGCAACCGTATCAATTTGAACTTGAGTCGGACCCGGAACAAGATGACGGCCCCAAAGAAGTTCGACAATTAAGGCTCGAACAGGACGTTTCTGAATGGTTGGTTAACGTAATGTCACTTTGATCTATCTTTGTGTGTACTGGCAGGGTAGAGCAGTGAGATACGAACACTATGTGTTTACTGATGTATACGTTAGTTCCAAGCGGCAACCTCCCCGTCTCTCCCTTGAAACCAACACGGAAGTAGGGATGGGCGATACCACACTTTTAGAATTCGATACGATACCGATACTTTTTCTTGCATTTTCATCGATATCGATACCGATACCGTTCATTTCTTATTGGCAATTTTTGTCAGTAAAAATATTATTACATTTAAGACAAATCACAAGACAAATACAGACCATTTATACAAAATGTATTATGGTCAATACATAATAAAATTAAAATTAAAATAAATAACATAAATATGAATGAAATAAATTAAATATGAACAAAAACATACACATTTTCACTTTTCTTATTTCTCAAAAAAAAGGAAAAAAGACTAATCTTGGTAGAAAAAGCTCAAAGGAAAAAAAAAAACTAAACAAACAAAAAAAAACGAATACATCATAACAATGTTATGTTTCGAGCCTCTTTGTAGAAGTAAACATGTAACACTTCACTGAAGCAAAAACAAGACGTCATAAAGATCATAATAAACTAGGATTTACTTATCCTATAAACCTGCGTAACAAAGACAGTTGTTCCCTGAGAAAATGAACTTGGAAAAATGAACTAGAAAACTGTCTGACACCATCACGCCTTTAGTGCACTCGAGATATGTCGTCACACTTTACTGAAGTTTCAGATTGCTGTTCAGAAAAAGTAGCATATTCACATTTTTTGCTTTAAGACGATTACGCCTCTGGCTGATTATTTCTCCGGCCTTAGAGAAGAGTCTCTCTGCTGGAACAGACGTTGCAACAGTTCCGAGGTATTTTTTCGCAACTTTGTTCAGCAGTGGAAATGTGGTTTCATTTTTTTTCCACCAAATCAAAGGGTCCTCACTCCTTGGGATCACCTTTTCCTCCATGCATCTTCTCATTTCAATATATGCATCCGTGTTTACTGTGCGTTTGCTCTGAAAAGCCACAACCCGACTGTCAAACTCCCGCCATAATCCCTTGGATGATGAACACTCAGCAGGTGACCCTTGTGTCACTTGTGTCACAGTTGATGCAGTCGCAGCGGCTTCATGTCTGGTTGACTGTGTTTCAGCGCAAGCCAGGGCTTGCATCTCTGTGATGATCCGTGATTTAATCATTTCCACATTTGCAGAATCACAGAACACAATGTTTCTGAAGCGAATGTCCAAAAAGGTGCTGACTGCAAGAATGTGGTTGCGTTCAAGTTGTGAAGCCAGACTGTTACTCTGCCCAGCAGATGCGGTTGCTTGCTGGAGAAGAGAGACCAGAGGTATGACTTTGGAAATTGTCACATACTGCTCTGCGGAAATCTCCTTAGTGGCCTCTTCAAAAGGCCTGAGGACGTCAATGGCCTGACTGATGTGGGATCATTCTCCATCACTTAGGCACATGTTGTTTCTCCCAAGAAGACAAAGTGCAGTTGTGATGGCTTGATGTTGTTCATACAGTCTGTCAATCATGTACAACACCGAGTTCCATCTTGTATCCACTGCTTGGATTAGTTTATGCTGTGGCAAGTTCAACTGATTTTGTACTTCTGTTAGTTTGTCAGTCGCTCTGGTGCTGTGGTGGAAGAAACGAACAATAGCACTGCATTTCTCCAAGCTGGACTCAAGACTTGTGTCAGCCTTAATGGAGTCCTTCACAATGAGGTTGAGTGTGTGAGAGAAACAAGGAATATGTTTCCAACTAGTTTTACGCACAGCAGAGACCATATTGGCTCCATTGTCTGTAACAACTGCATGAACCTTACTGGTGATGCCCCATTCATCAGTTATTTTTGTGAGGAGTTCAGATATATTGTCTGCTGTGTGCTGCACAGCTACATGGATTGTTGTAAGATTGCAAGACTGCATCTGCCAGTTCTTGTCAATAAAATGTCCTGACAGAGTCAAATAAGCTTCGGTGGTTCTTGCAGTCCACATGTCGGTTGTTAAAACCAGACTGCTTGCTGATTGTATGGAGTCCTTTACTGTTTTTTGTGCTTGCTCGTACAGTTTGGGAATTTCACCTGTCATCATGGATTTCCGACAAGGGATCTGGTATTTGGGATCCACCACCTTCATAAAATGCCGGAAACCTTGATCCTCTACCATTGAAATGGGTTGCAAGTCCTTCACAATCATTTTGGCCAGGCCCATTGTGATATCACGTGCTCTTTGAGACTCACCTGAAAAGGATAAAGTTTTCACGTCACTTTCCAATTAACTGTCATATGTAAATCAAAAGAAGCTGCAGAAGTTTGTGATATAATTAATGAAATATGAAATTATGTTTTCCAAATGTAAGAAATCATGCTACAGATTAAAACCAATATCCCAACATCATAGTTTTTAATATTTTCTTTTCAATGGAAAAAATAAAACTGTCATGCAATGATGAAAAATCCCCAAAATTGTATCTCATATTTTTCTTATCTTGTTTTAATACTCTGAGCCAGCAATTTTCAACTTCAATAAATTCCCCTTTAAGGTGTGGAAATTATTTGAATTTCGGATAATTACTTAAACAAAATATTCAGTAAACATTACTAAAAACCAAGGCCTGTTTTAAGTAGGCTAATCAACAACTGGACAGTAACGTTACTGGATATAATTATCCCCTACACCTGAAGTGTCTGTTAAAATTAACGTTAGATTGTGATCGTAATATTTATAGACTTTATCACTCCACTGTCAAGTCTGTCCCTGGATACACTTGGCTATTTTGCAGACTCTCGTGCAGGGTCTTCTGCCGGACTGCGGGTGGTGCAGGAGACTGGACTTTCACAGCAGCCTGTCTTTTTTCAAGCTCACTGCGGGGTGCGTCGTCTTTAGATGTTTGAATAAATTACTTGTGTTGCTGCTGTGGGAAACTTTTTTATCACACACTTGGCACCTTGCCGTGAGTTTATCAACTGGTGAAAAATAACACCACACCACGCTTCGTTTTTTGTCTGCCATATTATACGCTTCTTTCCCTCCGGCTCTCGCTTTCGTGCTGGGTTGGTGGCCTTGGTTGGCTGTGTGTGTGTGACTGTGTGTCGTTGTCGGCTGTGTCGCGCAATGTCGCTCATTCGCTCGTCTCCTGTCACGTGACATGGGCCAGCTCAATACGCCGCCAGGTACAACCAGGGGTGTCCCGGCACATAGTAATTTAAGGAAGTAATCTAAAACAGTTGAAAGTGATACATACACCCCAATTATAATTTTTTTAGTTTTATATCGATATTTTTTTAAGGAAATTGATGCCAAATGAGTAGCGCGAGTATATCGATCTATCGATACCACAGGATCGATACGCCCATCCCTATACGGAAGTGAGTTAAACTGCAATTCATTGACTGGCCGCTTGTGTCAGGCACCAATCAAGCTCGGTTCCATCCACCACACAGAGATCGCTCTCTCCAGAGTACTAATCACCCACACCTGATCACTATCACTAACCTCATTAACCAACACTTAAAACACTCACGATAGCTCCAGTCTATGTCAAGCCTCCAACAGGAACTGATCTTAATCCGTCGTATCCTGAATCATTGCTTCCTAGATGTAATGTATAGCCTCTTGAGAAACACTAACCTTTGTGACTGTTCTGCTGTCTTCAGATCTGATCTCTGATGTCTGTGATTCAACGTCCTCCTGAGTTTCCAAATCCTTGTCGAAACCGATTGACTCCGATCACATCTGATAGAAAGAAGATAGGATTAACGAACTGAGACTGTGTTGTTTCAACATACCTGAAGTTATCTGGCTTACCTGCTGTTATCCCCGCGCCGAGAGATCTTCACAGAATCTGCACCTGAATTCACGTTATACTCACCTTGCACTTTGTCACCTGTAAATAAAGTTGTGTTTGAAATTCACTTACCTCGATCTCCGTGCCTGACTCCTGACAGAAGGCTTGACCAACAAAAAGAAAAGAAAGAACGCTGCTATGGACCCTACGCAATCTGCAATCCCCGCCGCGAATCCTATGCAACCTACAGCCGCCGCTGCGAATCCTATGCAACCTACAGCAGCCGCTGCGAATCCTATGCAACCTACAGCCGCCGCTGCGAATCCTATGCAACCTACAGCCGCCGCTGCGAATCCTATGCAACCCGCAGCCAGCACTTCCGCAAACCCCGTTTCCTCACTGGTTTGCTTCGCCAACGCCGCCTCCCGACCAGCGCCATTCTCCGGTCGGGCGGAGGATTGCAACGGATTTCTGCTGCAATGCTCACTTGCTCTTGAACAACAAATCCAGTTATATCCAACAGAGAAATCGAAGATTTCTTTCATTATTCAACAGTTATCTGGACCGGCATTAAGATGGGCTGAAACGTTGTGGATGCAGGAAACTACAGTTACATCCTCAGTACAGAATTTCGTAAATAATTTCAAAGAAGTTTTCGGACGTCCTGTAGAAGATTCCTCTGTGAGCGATAAACTGTTACAGTTACGCCAAGGTAAAAAATCTGTTTCTGAGTATTCAGTGGAATTCCGTACTCTAGCCTCTGCAAGCGGTTGGAATGAAAAGGCTCTCTGTCTATCGACGTGGTCTTAACCCTGCACTTCGCCTCCAGCTAGCAATCTATGATGATACCCTGGGACTAGAGAAATTTATACAACAAGCTCTCCGCGTACATCAAAGATCTCAGGACACGATCCAACAATCAGCTTTTACACCACTACTAAATTCCTCTGAACTATACCCAGAATCGACAGTGGAGAAGATGCAAGTGGACACTCATCGATTGTCTCAGGCTGAGCGTGCTCGACGCCGGGAATTCAAATTATGCCTGTACTGTGGAGTTGAGGGACATTTTCTACGTTCCTGTCCTACGCAACCTCCTCGACTACTTGTGAGTTCGGTTCTCACGTCTCTCTCAGTATCAGCTCCATTAATGATACCGGTGATTTTAAAATCTACGAATTTCCATATTTCTGTCACAGCCATCGTGGACTCCGGCTCAGCAGGGGACTTCATTTCCGGAAACCTCTGTAAGAAGCTCCAGCTCCAGAAATCCAACACCTCCAAGCCATACTCAATCCATGCAGTAACGGGTGAAACCATCAATAAGGGGTACGTAACATCCCAGATAACACCCATCATATTATGTGTTGAAGACACACACCATGAATTATTTAACCCATTTGTGCTAGAAAACAGTCTAACTGATATCATACTCGGTCGTCCATGGCTTATACGACACCAACCTTCCTTAGATTGGAAATCGGGCAAGATCCTGATATGGGGTTGCAAATGCTCTTTGACTAGTACTGAATTACCAAGCTCGTCCATAGCCGACCTACCAGAATCAATTCCAGTGAGTTCAACGTCCATCGAGAGTCCCACTGAAAATCTGTCAGTGTCAATCCCTTCATGTTACTCCTCGTACTCCGATGTGTTCAATCCTGTTGCAGCATCCAAGTTACCTCCACACCGACCTTGGGATTGTGCCATTGACTTGATTCCTGGGGAGTCCATTCCCAAGGGCCGGATTTATTCTTTGTCCATCCCCAAACAAACGGCCATGCAAAAATACGTCGAAGAGGCTCTACAACAGGGGTATATCCGACCATCCACTTCACCTGCTGCTGCTAGCTTTTTCTTCGTTCCTAAGAAGGATGGAGGGTTACATCCATGTATAGATTACAGAGCGCTTAATAGGATCACGGTAAAGTTCAGCTACCCACTCCCGTTGGTTCCATCCGCTCTTGAACAACTCCAAGAAGCCAAAATATTCACTAAACTTGATCTGAGGAGTGCATATAATCTCGTTAGAATACGAGAAGGGGATGAGTGGAAGACAGTGTTCATTACTCCCGCAGGGCACTATGAGTATCTGGTGATGCCATTTGGACTTTTAAACGCCCCATCAGTCTTCCAGAGTTTCATGGACGAAATATTCCGAGACTATCTGAATCATTTTGTGATAATCTATATTGACGACATCTTAATCTTTTCAAAGGATCAAGTTGAACACCAACGACACGTCTCTCTTGTACTCCAGCGTCTCCGAGAGTTTTCTCTGTTTCTGAAGGCAGAAAAATTTACATTCCATCAAGCTTCCGTTGAATTTCTGGGATACAATCTAAGCGAACGAGGAGTTGAGATGGATGACCGTAAGACCAAAGCCATCACCTCCTGGCCCACTCCACAATCCGTAAAAGAGTTGCAACGGTTCCTGGGGTTTGCAAACTTTTATCGAAGATTCATCGACCAATATAGCATGTTAACTGCTCCACTAACTTCTCTCCTGAAAGGAAAACCAAAGTCCCTCCTCTGGAACTCTCATGCTGAACATGCTTTTCAGTCTCTCAAGACAGCATTCACTACAGCTCCTTTGCTTCGTCATCCAAATCCTGAAAAGGTATTCATTGTTGAGGTAGATGCTTCTACCACTGGGGTAGGAGCAGTCTTATCACAGTACCACGACTCATCTTCAAAACCTCTGCCTTGTGCATTCTTCTCCCGCAAATTATCCACCGCTGAGAGTAACTACGATATCGGCAACCGAGAACTTCTGGCCGTCAAGCTTGCCCTAGAAGAATGGAGGCATTGGTTGGAAGGAGCTAAACACCCATTCCTTGTCCTTACTGATCACAAAAATCTCCAGTATCTGAAGGAAGCTAAAAGACGTCAAGCCAGATGGGCCCTTTTCTTTACTCGTTTTCACTTCCAAATATCCTATCGTCCTGGTTCAAAGAACATCCAGGCAGATGCCCTGTCACGTCTCCATGCCCCCGAAACAATCCTAGAAGAACCTGACACAATTCTGCCAGACAAGTTGTTTGTCAATTCCATCCAGTGGGACATCAATGAACAACTCCTTGAAATTTCACAACACCAACCTAGTCTGCCAGAATGTCCAGATGGAAAAATCTATGTACCTGAAAATTTCCGAACTTCTTTAATCTCCTCCGCCCACTCATCCGTGAGAACAGGTCACCCTGGAATAAGCAAGACGTGTTCAGTCCTCCAAACCCGTTACTGGTGGCCAAACATGCAGCACGACATCAAAACCTTTATCCAGGGATGCATCCTATGTGCCATGACTAAGAATCCACGTCACTTACCTGCTGGAAAACTCATGCCTCTACCCATTCCTCATCGACCTTGGTCCCATATTGGAGTCGATTTCGTAACAGACCTACCACCCTCTGATGAACATACTGGTATCCTTGTGGCCATTGATCGCTTTTCTAAGGCCTGTAAGCTAATCCCTCTAAAAAACATGCCTACAGCCTTTGTCACCGCAGAACTATTGATGGAACATGTCTTTCGTAACTTTGACATACCAGAGGATATTGTGTCTGACAGAGGACCCCAGTTCATTTCCAAGGTGTGGCGGGCATTCTTCGCCTTAATGAATGTAACCGTGAGTTTAACCTTGGGCTATCATCCACAATCGAACGGTCAAGCAGAACGAAAAATCCAAGATGTCAGCCGGTTCCTTCGTACCTTTTGTCATTCAAATCAGAACATCTGGAGTCGATACCTAGTGTGGGCAGAGTATGTCCAAAACTCCCTCCGGCAGGCATCCACAAGCCTAACACCATTTCAATGTGTACTTGGTTACCAACCTCCATTGTTCCCCTGGTCTGGTGAGCCGTCAGAAGTACCCGCGGTCAACACATGGTTCCAAGACAGCGAAGAAGTATGGAACCAAGCACACCATCATCTTCAGCAAGCTCTGAATCGACAAAAACACTTTGCAGATACTCACCGCCGCGACGCTCCTGAATACCAGCCAGGACAACTAGTTTGGCTTTCCACTCGAGACATCCGTTTAAGACTACCTTGTCGCAAACTCAGTCCAAAGTACATCGGTCCATTTCCCATCGAAAGACAAGTCAGTCCAGTTACCTACAAACTCCGTCTTCCTGCTCAGTACCGCATCCATCCCACATTTCACGTATCTCTCCTGAAACCCCATCACCCACCCGTATCTGTCCCTTCTACAGGTCCTATCCCAGGCGACAACCCTTCAATACCACCCATTGAAGCCGATCCCATCTACACTGTAAAGGAGATTTTGGACTCCCAACGTCGAAGGGGTCGACTCGAATATTTGGTGGATTGGGAGAGTTACGGACCAGAAGAAAGGTGTTGGGTACCTCGCAATGACATCCTTGATCCCAATTTGCTCACTGAATTTCATGGTCAACATCCTGAGAAACCCGCACCACGACGTCGAGGCAGACCCCCATGACGTCGAGGTCCAAGATCCGCTGACGCGGACTCTGGAGGGGGGGGGGGTAATGTCAGGGACCAATCAAGCTCGGTTCCATCCACCACATAGAGATCGCTCTCTCCAGAGTACTAATCACCCACACCTGATCACTATCACTAACCTCATTAACCAACACTTAAAACACTCACGATAGCTCCAGTCTATGTCAAGCCTCCAACAGGAACTGATCTTAATCCGTCGTATCCTGAATCATTGCTTCCTAGATGTAATGTATAGCCTCTTGAGAAACACTAACCTTTGTGACTGTTCTGCTGTCTTCAGATCTGATCTCTGATGTCTGTGATTCAGCGTCCTCCTGAGTTTCCAAATCCTTGTCGAAACCGATTGACTCCGATCACATCTGATAGAAAGAAGATAGGATTACGAACTGAGACTGTGTTGTTTCAACATACCTGAAGTTATCTGGCTTACCTGCTGTTATCCCCGCGCCGAGAGATCTTCACAGAATCTGCACCTGAATTCACATTATACTCACCTTGCACTTTGTCACCTGTAAATAAAGTTGTGTTTGAAATTCACTTACCTCGATATCCGTGCCTGACTCCTGACAGCTTGAGGCTGGCTGCAGAAGTGAGTCCAATCTGTATCTCCCCCATGTTAAAATTACCAACTTTACAACAGAAGAAAACATGTTTACAGCCTGGTTCTCTATGTGGCTTTGGTCTATACAGCTAATTTTGCCCTTCAAAACAACTGTGAGGGGGGTGAATTTTTTTATAACTCATCCGTTTAGTTGATTGATATTTAAAGTTCTGCATAATTAAGGGTGTGTCCACTTTTGAGTAGGGATGTCCCGATCAGGTTTTTTTGCCCTCGAGTCCGAGTCCGAGTCATTTGATTTTGAGTATCTACCGATACCGAGTCCCGATCCGGTACTTCTATAATACATAAAAAAAGAATAAAGAAGAGCGAAAAAACAGATCCAGGAGTTTCCTTATTTTTTTATTTAATTCACTTTATTTTAACATTCAACAACTCTGTTAACAAACAGAGCACTTCTGTGAGGTAGCTTGAACAATCAAGTAATAAATAACATAAATTCTTCACTTTTGGACTTTAGTGCAACAGTAAATAGGCTATATAATATATAAACAAATAGCACCTCAACTTAAAATACCCGGCAGGCATGTAAACAAATAAAAAATAAAAGTGCCACAGTGTTCGTGTTAGCAGAGCGTGCAGCGCATATTTTTTTTCGCCGCCCATGTTAACAGATTAGAGCATTCACACCGCACGCAGAGGTGGCGCGGCAGTGCGTAGCAGAGCAGAGCAGCAGTGCCGCGATCGTTTCGGCGCCGAGTCTATTTTTTGCTGCGCCGCTTACGCTGAATTAAAGTGACAATGCATTGATCATGGCCAAAATACACCGCAGTTTTATCCAAAAAGTGCATTGATGATATCTATTGTGTTTTAAACAGTCAATCAAATGACCAACAGCAATTTAAAAAGAAAACAAATGTCCAAAAACAAACTTGTTGCCAGAACAATAAAAACAAAGATGAACCAAAAGTTATATGAATGAAATTATTAATAAAATAAGCTTCTTGACAAGTCTTTTCTCTTAAATGTATTTGAAAACGAAATAAAGCAATGCCAACTTATCCATTATAGAGTACTCTGTCTGTACACAACCCGCGGTTCAGCCGCGCGTGACAGTGTGAAAGCAAAACGCTCGTGTCCTGCTCCTGCTCACCATACGCACTGCTCCTGCGCTGCTTACGCTCTGCTCGCGTGCAGTGTGAAACCGGCGTAACTCTGTGGCACCGCATCACTATAGATGTGTTAAAAAATTATGAGAATATATATACATATATATCCGAGTCCTGATCGGGAGGTAACATCTGATTCCGATCGAGTCTGAAAACACGTGATCGGGCCCGATTTCCGATCACGTGATCGGATCGGGACATCCCTACTTTTGAGTGACAGGTGGATTGCCGCTGATGTCAATGCTAGCCGTTTGTCTGCTGTTACTAGCCGTCACTTCACCTCAGCATATGTTAGCTGCTGAACTTGCCATCTCTGCAGTGTTTGTGCTTTTTTCGGGATTATTTCATACAATTTAATACACTCATTACTTCGCCCATGGCTTAGGATTCCGTTGTTGTCGTCGAGTATCGTTCGAGAGAACAACCAGCGCTGTATTTCAGTTGTTTTCCTCTGTGAACATGCACTAATGGATGTATGACAATTTCGTTGGTTTTTGGAGTTTTCAGATTTAAAAACGTCTATAGATAAAGGCTTGTTTGTTCTGCTCTCACGGAACAGATAGATTATAATATGCTTATGTACCGTCAGATGAAATCCTGCAGGTGTCTGCGTTTTCTCCATCCGTGCTATAAATGCACATCCTTGAATGAGCGCGGATTTTCTAGCGCATTTACTTGCATTAACTAGCGCATTAACTTCATAGGTAATATATCTATGGTTTAACCCATTTGAGAGGCGGCCAAAATCAGAATTTTAAATGGACTGAATAAGCTCTCTACGAACTTGACGAGCGATGCCGCGCTGACGGACCATAGACTATAAAAAAAGAATGACTGACATGTAACTGTTATGCACATAAATCAGTGTCACACACACTCTCTCAGAATAATAGTTAAGTTACTGCATAATACATTTTCAACTAGCAGAATAGTACAGAATCACGATACACAGTCTCACTTGTAGCCATGTCTTTTAATAATATTTCGAAGGGCAAAAACAGGAACTTTTCATTGGCTTTACATCATCAACTGTCACTTTAGCGCGAGGCCCTGTGCAGTCGCAGACTTAGTACTTTCCATAGGGTACTTTCAGTAGCATATAGCATTACCTCCCAAGCCTGAGCTAACTCGATCACGTCGAGCGGTGAGCCGCGAGCGTGGTTTCAGATAGCCAGGCTCCTCCAGCTTCACCCACGCCCCGCCTCTTTGCCCATTTTCTGTTATCCGAGAGTGACGCGAGGCCAAGATGGCGACGGCCAACTCCGCCCACTTTAGGCTTCAAAAATGCTCTTCAGAAACCTACGGGTGATGTCACGGACACTACGTCCATATTTTTTTACAGTCTATGGTTAGTTCATTGAGAGATTGATGTTACAGCTAATGGTCATGAAAACCTTTTTACTTTAGCTTTATACTGACCCTCGTTTGTAAAGCAGTCTGGTGAGAAATGATTCGCTCAAACATGAAAGCATTGATGTTGATCGTGGGGAATATTCCCTTCGAAAACAAAATCAGCCACTGCGTCTTCAGCGGTTCGGATTTAGGAACATCAACAATGACTGCTGTGTTCCTTATTACACCCAAGAACAGAACACCACACTCGCTTAGACGCCATTCTACTCATAGACAGTGCTCCAGCGTATCAACAATGGCGGACTATGATGACAGCTCGCTCAGGGCGGGTCTGTGTTGAAACGCTGCTGTCAATGAACAATCGTGGGAGGGGCGTCTGACCGTGTGACGTCACACGGTCAGACGGCTCGATTTGAGACGGTGGAAAACATATAAGGAGATAAAAAAAAAAAACACTGGATGGATTTTTATCATTATATGATGGTTGTGTACAGGCACTGCCAACACACATTTCAGTACAATCAACTTATAAAAGTGCATGTACCATTATATGACCCCTTTAACACCTGAGGCTGCGCGAAGCAGGGAGTGTCTGTGTGTGTCTCTACTGTGTGTGTCTGTGTGTGTCTCTACTGTGTGAGTCTGTGTGTCTCTCTACTGTGTGTGTCTGTGTGTCTCTCTACTGTGTGTGTCTGTGTGTCTCTCTACTGTCTGTGTGTGTCTCTACTGTCTGTGTCTGTGTGTGTCTCTACTGTGTGTCTCTACTGTGTGTGTCTGTGTGTGTCTCTACTGTCTGTGTCTGTGTGTGTCTCTACTGTCTGTGTCTGTGTGTGTCTGTGTGTGTCTCTACTGTGTGTGTCTGTGTGTGTCTCTACTGTCTGTGTCTGTGTGTGTCTCTACTGTCTGTGTCTGTGTGTGTCACTACTGTCTGTGTCTGTGTGTGTCTGTGTGTGTCTCTACTGTCTGTGTCTGTGTGTGTCTGTGTGTGTCTCTACTGTGTGTGTCTGTGTGTGTCTCTACTGTCTGTGTCTGTGTGTGTCTGTGTGTGTCTCTACTGTCTGTGTCTGTGTGTGTCTGTGTGTGTCTGTGTGTGTCTGTGTGTGTCTCTACTGTGTGTGTCTGTGTGTGTCTCTACTGTCTGTGTCTGTGTGTGTCTCTACTGTGTGTGTCTGTGTGTGTCTCTACTGTCTGTGTCTGTGTGTGTCTGTGTGAGTCTGTGTGTGTCTGTTTGAGTCTGTGTGTGTCTTTACTGTGTGTGTCTCTCTGTGTGTGTCTGTGTGTGTCTCTCTGTGTGTGTCTCTACTGTGTGTGTCTCTGTGTGTCTCTCTGTGTGTGTCTCTACTGTGTGTGTCTGTGTGTGTCTGTGTGTGTTTCTAACCGTGTGTGTCTGTGTGTGTGTCTGTGTGTGTCTCTACTGTGTGTCTCTACTGTGTGTGTCTCTGTGTGTCTCTCTGTGTGTGTCTCTACTGTGTGTGTCTGTGTGTGTCTGTGTGTGTTTCTAACCGTGTGAGTCTGTGTGTGTCTCTACTGTGTGTGTCTCTCTGTGTGTGTCTCTACTGTCTGTCTGTGTGTGTCTGTGTGAGTCTGTGTGTCTCTACTGTGTGTGTCTCTCTACTGTCTGTGTGTGTCTCTAACTGTGTGCGTCTCTCTGTGTGTGTCTCTACTGTGTGTGTCTGTGTGTGTCTCTACTGTGTGTGTCTCTCTGTGTGTGTCTCTACTGTCTGTGTCTGTGTGTGTCTCTCTGTGTGTGTCTGTGTGTGTCTCTTATGTGTGTGTCTGTGTGTGTTTCTACTGTGTGTGTCTCTCTGTGTGAGTCTGTGTGTGTCTTTACTGTGTGTGTCTCTCTGTGTCTGTGTGTGTCTCTCTGTGTCTGTGTGTGTCTCTCTGTGTGTGTCTGTGTGTGTCTCTCTGTGTGTGTCTGTGTGTGTCTCTCTGTGTGTGTCTGTGTGTGTCTCTTATGTGTGTGTCTGTGTGTGTTTCTACTGTGTGTGTCTGTGTGTGTCTCTACTGTGTGTGTCTGTGTGTGTCTCTACTGTGTGTGTCTCTCTGTGTGTGTCTCTACTGTCTGTGTCTGTGTGTGTCTCTCTGTGTGTGTCTGTGTGTGTCTCTTATGTGTGTGTCTGTGTGTGTTTCTACTGTGTGTGTCTCTCTGTGTGAGTCTGTGTGTGTCTTTACTGTGTGTGTCTCTCTGTGTCTGTGTGTGTCTCTCTGTGTGTGTCTGTGTGTGTCTCTCTGTGTGTGTCTGTGTGTGTCTCTCTGTGTGTGTCTGTGTGTGTCTCTTATGTGTGTGTCTGTGTGTGTTTCTACTGTGTGTGTCTGTGTGTGTCTTCTCTGTGTGTGTGTGTGTCTGTGTGTCTGTGTGTGTCTGTGTGTGTCTCTCTGTGTGTGTCTGTGTGTGTCTCTAACTGTGTGTGTCTGTGTGAGTCTGTGTGTGTCTCTCTACTGTCTGTGTGTGTCTCTAACTGTGTGCGTCTCTCTGTGTGTGTCTTTATTGTGTGTGTCTGTGTGTGTCTTCTCTGTGTGTGTGTGTGTGTGTGTCTGTGTGTGTCTGTGTGTGTCTCTCTGTGTGTGTCTCTACTGTGTGTGTGTCTGTGTCTGTGTCTGTGTGTGTCTCTAACTGTGTGTGTCTCTCTGTGTGTGTCTCTACTGTGTGTGTCTGTGTGTGTCTCTAACTGTGTGTGTCTCTACTGTCTGTCTGTGTGTGTCTGTGTGAGTCTGTGTGTGTCTCTCTACTGTCTGTGTGTGTCTCTAACTGTGTGCGTCTCTCTGTGTGTGTCTCTACTGTGTGTGTCTCTACTGTGTGCGTCTCTCTGTGTGTGTCTCTACTGTGTGTGTCTGTGTCTGTGTGTGTCTCTACTGTGTGTGTCTCTACTGTGTGTGTCTCTACTGTCTGTCTGTGTGTGTCTGTGTGAGTCTGTGTGTGTCTCTCTACTGTCTGTGTGTGTCTCTAACTGTGTGCGTCTCTCTGTGTGTGTCTCTACTGTGTGTGTCTCTACTGTGTGTGTCTCTACTGTCTGTCTGTGTGTGTCTGTGTGAGTCTGTGTGTGTCTCTCTACTGTCTGTGTGTGTCTCTAACTGTGTGCGTCTCTCTGTGTGTGTCTCTACTGTGTGTGTCTCTCTACTGTCTGTGTGTGTCTCTAACTGTGTGTGTCTCTCTGTGTGTGTCTCTACTGTGTGTGTCTCTACTGTCTGTCTGTGTGTGTCTGTGTGAGTCTGTGTGTGTCTCTCTACTGTCTGTGTGTGTCTCTAACTGTGTGCGTCTCTCTGTGTGTGTCTCTACTGTGTGTGTCTCTACTGTGTGCGTCTCTCTGTGTGTGTCTCTACTGTGTGTGTCTCTACTGTGTGTGTCTTTATTGTGTGTGTCTGTGTGTGTGTCTATGACGGGCCATCACGGTGACCCACAATCCCCTGTGCTGACCGAGGAGACGTGCAAGGTCTCGAACTGATGTAAACAGAGGAACGCTGAGTCAGGCTTTAAGTGTGATTGTGCGCATGTAATGAGCTCTTCCATTGTGCGTGTGTGTGTGTGTGTGTGTGTGTGTGTGTGTGTGTGTGTTTTATTCGTGAATCCCATGGGCAGATTGCTTGAATTAATGTCAGCCTCTATTTTTACGTTTGCTAATGAGACATGAGACTGGAGAAATGTAATTAGAATATCCAAATCAATTAGACCAGGTTGTTTCTAGTGCATCAAAGCCCAATACAGATTTTCATAATTTTATAACTCGTGTTGTACATAAACGCCAGCCCTCCTCCTGTGATATTTCTAATTCACATTTCCATTAATGAGTGTGCCGCTTAAAATGTTACGACCACCTCTGTTATTTTTTACAGCAGCTGTATAATTCTCCAGTGTGTTACAGTATAAGTTCACTATAGTCTCCGTCCGCTGACCGTCTCATGTATGTGGAGCGCAACTGTAGAAGTAAAAACTCCATTGGCAAATGGATTTTAAACAATAACTTTAAAGACAGCCATACTGTGAGCTACAAGGCTGTTAACTGATAGTATTTGCTTCTGTTGAAGCCGTCAGCCCACTTAGTTATAAAACAATAGTGTTTAACTGTGGAATTCGTGATGAAAAACAACAGAGTTCTCAAGTTTTAGCTTGGAGTGAGATCACATGCGCTTAGGGGAGGAGCCCTAATGGAGCCCCGCCCCTGCCCGTCCCCGCCCCCCAATTTTACCCATTGTTCATAATTAACCAGCACAAATTGAAATTATAACAATTGGTAAATCTGATAAATGACAGAGCAATTCATCACATAAAATATACTCTTTAATGTTATATTTCAAAATTACAAATATACCAAAAAAATATAACAAATTGCTCCAAACATTTTGGAAAAACAAATCTTTTTGCATTTTGAATGTGTCTAGTCGAAATGGTATAATGATTTATCGCGTGGTGGGACATTGTGAACAAATGACATATTAGAGTATTAAGGTGTGTGTGTGTGTGTGTGTGTGTGTACACAAGAGTACACACTCCAGCTAATGAAATGTGTTTTGTGTTGTAAGTGTTTGTTGCACATTTTGATGATTCTGGCCTGGTTGCAGAGTAGTTGTAGAGTTTTTGACTGCATCAATAATAATGTATACGATGGGCTATATATTATATGTTCTAGCCTAAAAATGTTAGACAAGCTTTCTTCCAACTTACCTTCTCCATCACGACGTGTGTTCGCGCGATGTTGTTGGTTACCTAGTAACGAACGTACGGTGGCCGAGAATGTTCCGTCAACTTCCGTGTGTTCGCGCATCTATGCTGCCTAGTAGCGAACGCAATCTGGCCGAGATACGTGCTGGCGGCAGGAAACTTCACTTTGTGTGCCTGCGCCTCGTATACAACGTTATATATAAAGCTTGCAGGACAACTTGGTTGGCATTGCCTTTTCAGCGTGAGAAATACACGGTGTGGCGTGTGAGCGTGTGAACTGGTTGAATTGCGTGTGTCTCACGGCCAATGAGTGACTTGAGAACCCTGAAACTACATTACCCATGATGCTACAGAACATTACACCAATCAGAGAAGCGAAACAAGCAAAACGTGGCAAAAGATCTTGCTAGCTCCGCCCACTCCAAAGAGCCACCAATACTTGCATATTTGAATATATACACTCTCTAAAAAAAGCAGGGTTGTTTCAACCCATGTTTGGGTCAAATATGGACAAACCCAACTGTTGGGTTTGACATTTTTTTTTTCTGATTTTAGAGTGAATGCATATTTTGCAATAGACTTAAAATATATCGCTTGAAATCAGCAGTTCAAATCTGTCTGGCTGCTACAACAAAACTGTGATTGGTCACTTTACATGTCAATCAAATGGTCTAGTATTATTTATTTATGTACTATTATTTTAATATTTACTATTATTTAAAATATTAATTTAATTGTAATTTTTTGTAAATATTTGGAATTTTTTTGTAATTTTTTGTAATTTTTTGTAATTTTTTGTAATTTTTTGTAATTTTTTGTAATTTTTTGTAAATTTTTAAAAATTAATTTTTTTTTACTGTTTATGTTTAATTTAATTTTCTATTTCAATTGTAGTTGTAGTTTTAATTTATTTCCAGTTCGTAATTTTAGTGCTTCAATTTAAAATTATTGCAGTTAATTGCCAAGGAAACATTTCTCATTTTCGTTTAGTATAGATTTATTTAAATAAAAAAAAATGTTTCTAATAGTTTTAGAACAGTGGAACAAACTTCATACCTGTCACTCACATGAGATCCACCAATAGCAAACCACAACCATCCAATCAAGCCCCGCCCACATTTGTTGTTGTTCCAGAAGCGTTTCACTCAGATATACGTCACTATAGAGAAGAAAAGATTATTGCAACTTCCATTTCATGCTGACTTTAAACAAACACCGCTCCTAAACGAACAGCTCTTGAGGACTCATTCGTCCTTGCAGAACGAACATGGTATTTTAGGGTCATTTACTCCCAGTAGAGTTGATCACGCTCATGGATTCAGAAAGGAATCGATGCTGATTAGAACATCTCCAATCCGAAGGGAGCGACTCTGGATAATTGGTCTGGGAATCACAGGAATTAACAGCCTCCATATGTCCTCTCAGCTGTGATGTTAAAGACTGGCAGTTTCGCTTCGGTGTGTGTTTGACAGCTAAAATGACACGTTTCGCTTCACTGGAAAACTAAATTAAACATTTATCTATTTATTTATCTCTGGCAGATTTGCCTTTTCAGTTCATTTAGTGATAAGTTCAAAGTAAAGTGTTATTTTAGTTACATTATATTTCTTGAAAACATTTTTGTATGTATTTTTTTTTGCACAAAAATTCACTAAATTGAAAAATCTGTCATTTAGTGCCATTGTCCTTTTGTCATTCCAGATCATACTGACTATAATGTATATGTATGTGTGTTTGTGTGTGTGTGTTTGTGTGTGTGTGTGTGTCTTTCTTATGCTCATCTTATATTTTACAATTTTTCATACAATTTATTTATATTTAATGCACAGTCTAAGTAGCTGACCAGGTTTACATTTCACTGCAAGTTATGTGTTATGTTCTGTATGTGTATTATTTATGTATTATTATGTGTTATGTTCTATATATGTGTAATCTTGACCAAAATGGTCCATAAAGTTTGTTAGCTATAGGCTATAGGCTATATTTAAAGTCTTTTAAAGCCACTGAAGCCAGTTTTCAGTGAGTGCAGACTTAAATGTCTGTCTGTTCCTCTTTGAAATGTTTTTTCCTGTTTTGTGTTCCTTTGGGGGGAAAAAAAAACAACAACATGAGGGTGAATAAATTATTTTCATTTCTGCGTTAACTATTGTATTCCTTTAAAACATTTGAACATGAAACATCCAGCCTCTAAGGCCTCGTTTACACTGCAGGTCTTGATGCCCAATCCTGATTTGTTACCTTTTATCCGATTTTTTTCCGTCCGTTTACACGTTCTTTCAACTGTGACCCATATCCGGTTCATGTGTTTACACTTGCCATACTATCTGAAAAGTTGCGCATGCTTAAAGGGTTAACTTCTCTTGCACAGATGGACGAACGCGAAATATGCTTGATGCTAGCTCTGCGATGTATGCGAAGTTCACCAAACATCACCATGATTACGAGGCAAAGGAGGACGAAAAGTGCCATCATTCCAGCGTGCGCATATGTTTAAGTTATTGTGTGTGAAAGAGATCTCAGGACTGGTGGGAGCATATTCTGTTTAAATATTGGCTTTAACGAGGAGCGGTCGGTTCGAAATTTTGTTGTGTACAACAATATGTTGTGTCAACGTTTGTCCACATTCCTCTCCTACGACGACACAACGTTTCGCCAGGCCATCCGTCCCTTTGCAGAAGCACGTCGGGGTTTCTCTCATCATTAAACCACGGAGACTTTGCCTAATGCCTCAGATCCGATCCGAAATCCGATCTGCCTGTTTACATGACAGTCGCATTGGCACATATCCGATTTATTTCCACATATGAATGAGGCCTGAAATCGATCTCGACATATCCGAATGCATGCGTTTTTTTTTCCTGTTTACACTGTCATAGAAGACATCCGATCTGTGTCACATATAAGCAAAAAATCGGAATTGGGTCACATTTCACTGACAGTGTAAACGAGGCCTAATTGGCTGTTGATCATCGTCAGCTTTTGAAATGTGTAATTTAAAACATCTCGTAACATAGCCTATATCTGAACGTTTAAATAATCACTAACATTTTTCAGTTGCTCTACAGTGACATTTGTCACACTTGCACTTCATATATTTAAAAAATAAATAAGGTAACTGGCTAAAAATAGTGTCTGAATTGAATTGATTAGGGCCAGAACTGGTGTATTTATTTCATGGTCTTGGAGTTTGAGGTTGGAAGTTTGACTCATTAAAAGTAAGCAATCTAATAAGTGCACACACAACACCTCACAACATCGCAGCCAAAGCACCACACAGATCTTCTTCATAGTATATACAGTAAAACATTCACGTTTTTCCGAAGCTCTCTTAATGCCAGTATAAACAGACTGATGTGCTTTTTCTTATCCTAAAGTAAAGACTTACTACTTCTCTAACTTCATTAAAATGTCCTTCCGGGAGTGAGACGAGCGTCTCTCTGTGACTGAAGGTTTCGTCTGCTTCTGTTGTTTTCACTTGTTTAGGCTAAGTGCATCATTTTACAGTTAACGTGCTTGGCAGGCCTTGAAGCTGCTATTTAAAATTTCATATTTCATATTAATGAAGTTGCTTAAATGCAGCAAGCTACTTTTTCCATGTAACAACTCTCAATTGGGATACAAGATGTATTAAATTGTAATACTTTTTCGTTTGTACAGTACGTTTGTACAGTTTAATGCAGATTTTGAGACAATTTGAATGTCAAGACATCTAGTTTCATACTGTAAAACAATGCCAATTAATGACAAATGATCAAAATACAGTAAACATGCAGATTAAAATTAAATGCATGTTTAGTTTTGACACGAGTTAATAAACCTGACAGTGTATAGAACGATTATTGTTGGCTCTTTGACAAATTCTTTTTTGAATAAAAGCATCTGCTAAATGCATAAATGTTCACTGCATTAATGATCTGATCATCTAATAATATGCATAACACTGATAATATGCACATATTTATATTCTGCAATATCTATATGCATATATTTTAACTAAAACATTTTAATACAAAAAATACTTACACAAAGGCTTTAATGAGCATGCAATGCAAATGAAATGTTAACTCAAAGTTTTGAGATGATTCTCTGAACTGATTCACTGAAACGGAATCAAAATCACAAAGTCTAGCGCCACTTTTGCTATTGTAGTTAAAATCTCAAAAAAGAAAGATTGTGTAACAAGCACTCAATAGGAAAATTAACAGCAAACAAATCATTAAATCATTCATATTTAACCAAATTAAACCAAATCATTCTGATGACAGAGTTTGAGGGTTTAAGAAACACCAAACCAACAGTTGAGATGCTGTGATTCGATTGGTCCGTTGGTTATTCCAGTTATCCAATCACAGTTTTTGTTGCGCATCAAGGGATTTATTCAGTAAATGTGTTTCCATCATATTTTACGCTCATGTCTCCTTATCAGCTAAAACACACGTATCCTCATCAATTGCGCGCAGAAGTTTTTATGCACATTTCATTGCACACTGGCATTTCCATCCAGCAGTTTATTTTTATGCCATATCCCAAAATGCGCATAAAAATAGGTGGATGGAAACATATACCGAATGTCACTTGATTTTATTTCACCATCCAATCATTGAAAATATAATGTGAATATTAAACATTTCATCCTAATTATGGTTCTCCCCGTACCTCTCCACTTTCTCTGAATTATAATGTGCCAAAAAGCCTGAAGGGGAAGGAGAGTCTGAGAAGAGTCTAAAGGACATGTTATGAATCATGTGACAAGCACTTTGACACACTACATCGACCTTCATATGGATTATGTAATTCAATAACGATGTTTGGCCAACAGCATCATAAATCTCCTGAAGAAAAAGCTCATCCCACGCCGCTAATTCCAAAACGTCATTTTAGAGCTACTGTCGTACCACTGATTGCAGACTAATGTAGTTATTAATGCAGAGAGAGCAGAGGCGCAAAAAGTTGGTATGTGCTATATGCAGTGCATAGGGGCGGAGCACCATGGTCCAAAGCGATGGTAAAAAAAAAAGTTACATAATTTTTTTGCTATTTTCTATAAAGCTGCTGTTGTGCGTTTCTAAATCATTTCTGCATTTCCTCAATGTTATATAACATTTTAGAGGACTAACAGGCTAGAGTATAGGCGCCCTCATAAGATTCCATCATAGAATTTTGACATAGAAGCCTCCAAGCACAGACGTCACACTTTATCCATCTTTTTCGACGACAACTCACTACTCGTACCTGCTTGCAATATCATATCATAATATCCATAGGGGAGGGGGAGGGGGAGGGGGAGGGGGCGGGGGCGCCGTGAGCGCTGAGCGAGCAGGTACGAGTAGTGAGTTGTCGTAGAAAAAGATGGACAAAGTGTGATGTCTGTGCTTGGAGGCTGGCAAATATTCATGTTAACAGATATTAGCGTTATCAAGTGTGTATGAAATACCTGAGTCTGTGTGTCTCTCAACAGTGTTCGGCAGCAGCGTCTCTACAAATAGCGAAACTGTAAGTTTATCTGCTTCAAGAACAGCGCCGTTATTACCTCACTAGTGAGAAATGTCATGTAGCTGTTAAAGGGTTAGTTCACCCAAAAATGAAAATTCTGTCAGTAATTACTCTCCCTCATGTTGTTCCAACCCCGTAAGACCTTCGTTCATCTTCGGAACACAAATTAAGATATTTTTGATTAAATCTGAGAGCTGGATCACTCCTCCATAGGCTTCTAAGGCATTATAACTTGCTGGCCCAGAAAATACATTAAAGACATCGTTAATATAGTACAAGTGACTCCAGTGGCTCAATCTTAAGTTTATAAAGCGGCGAGAATACTTTTTGTGCGCAAAAACAAACAAAAATAACGACTTTATTCCACTTTTCATTTCCTTTTCTCTGATCCTCGAGTTTTTTCACGTAGTGTTTAAGCGCAGCGCTTCTGTGTTGCACGTCACCACGTAGGCTCACTATTGGCCGACACTGGTCATGTGTGTGATGCGTGGTGACGTGCACAGACGCGCTACGCTTAAACACTACGTGAAAAGACTCGAGGCTCAGAGAGAAGGAAATGAAAAGGAAATTTTCTCTGAAAATAATTGCACACCTTAGAGCTTTCGTCAACCAATCAGATTAAAGCATTCAATTGCCCCAAAGTGTACATATACATACATATATACACTCACCTAAAGGATTATTAGGAACACCTGTTAAATTTCTCATTAATGCAATTATCTAATCAACCAATCACATGGCAGTTGCTTCAATGCATTTAGGGGTGTGGTCCTAGTCAAGACAATCTCCTGAACTCCAAACTGAATGTCAGAATGGGAAAGAAAGGTGATTTAAGCAATTTTGAGCGTGGCATGGTTGTTGGTGCCAGACAGGCCGGTCTGAGTATTTGACAATCTGCTCAGTTACTGGGATTTTCACACACAACCATTTCTAGGGTTTACAAAGAATGGTGTGAAAAGGGAAAAACATCCAGTATGCGGCAGTCCTGTGGGCGAAAATGCCTTGTTGATGCTAGAGGTCAGAGGAGAATGGGCCGACTGATTCAAGCTGATAGAAGAGCAACTTTGACTGAAATAACCACTTGTTACAACCGAGGTATGCAGCAAAGCATTTGTGAAGCCACAACACGCACAACCTTGAGGCGGATGGGCTACAACAGCAGAAGACCCCACCGGGTACCACTCATCTCCACTACAAATAGGAAAAAGAGGCTACAATTTGCACAAGCTCACCAAAATTGGACAGTTGAAGACTGGAAAAATGTTGCCTGGTCTGATGAGTCTCGATTTCTGTTGAGACATTCAGATGGTAGAGTCAGAATTTGGCGTAAACAGAATGAGAACATGGATCCATCATGCCTTGTTACCACTGTGCAGGCTGGTGGTGGTGGTGTAATGGTGTGGGGGATGTTTTCTTGGCACACTTTAGGCCCCTTAGTGCCAATTGGGCATCGTTTAAATGCCACGGCCTACCTGAGCATTGTTTCTGACCATGTCCATCCCTTTATGACCACCATGTACCCATCCTCTGATGGCTACTTCCAGCAGGATAATGCACCATGTCACAAAGCTCGAATCATTTCAAATTGGTTTCTTGAACATGACAATGAGTTCACTGTACTAAAATGGCCCCCACAGTCACCAGATCTCAACCCAATAGAGCATCTTTGGGATGTGGTGGAACGGGAGCTTCGTGCCCTGGATGTGCATCCCACAAATCTCCATCAATTGCAAGATGCTATCCTATCAATATGGGCCAACATTTCTAAAGAATGCTTTCAGCACCTTGTTGAATCAATGCCACGTAGAATTAAGGCAGTTCTGAAGGCGAAAGGGGGTCAAACACAGTATTAGTATGGTGTTCCTAATAATCCTTTAGGTGAGTGTACAAGCGAGGCTGTTGTCCTGTGAGTGTGTGTTTGTGCTGATGTAATATGGTCTTTGGCCGTTTGCTGACACATCTACAGCATTACTGATGGTCTCATCACAAAGCAGCCCTGCTCGGTGAAACATTACCTCTATTTGTGCCAAGACACCTAAAGAAGCCTTTGGCGGAGTTGAAGTCATCCTTCCATTCAGACAGTTTTGCTTCCTGCAGTATTTGTGCTGGATGACAACCTAGATAACATATATTAGCAGGGAGAAGAGCTCAGAGCTGTTTCTGTGGAAGGTTATCATCAAACACCATTTGTTGAGATACGCCACTGTACTGATAACAGCGAGTGAGCAATCGCTTCTGAAAGTTTCTCAAAAAAAGGTCTCAGGAGGCCAACACTTTCCCCAATCCTCAAAGCAGAGTTTTGCTGAGAGATTACAATGGAAGATTTGCAGCCCTGTGATCAAAATGTAACAATGCCTAAATACAGTTTGAAACCATGATTTGTGTTGTTATTTTCAATCTAATTTAAGATAAAAAATATATACATGCATTTGAATATGTATTTAATTCTATAAAATGTATTAAAGTGCCCCTATTATGCCGTAATATATAGCCTGTTTGTGAGTGTAAATGTCAAAGTGCACACAATTGTGGAAAACCTGAACTATCGTCAGTAATTCCAGTCTTACTTCTGTAACATTTATATGTAACAATGTAACAAATTTGCATAATTCCCGCCTATGGTATTCATTGGCTGCCCGCGAACAACGTTGTCTTGGCCCCGCCCTCAAACACTGAAGCTGGTTTGTGTTGTGTACATGTTGAGAAAACACTGTTTTCTGCTCTGCAAAAGCATATTCTCTTTGTAAACACTTCTAAATGATGAGGATGTGAAGAGTCAGAGGTTAAAATGACCACAGCGATAACATTTTGTCCTCGTTACATATGTTACATGTACTTACCATTGTAATAACAGTAAAGTATGCATAATTACATGCAACTAACCCTCAACCAAACCCTAATACTACCCTAACCCTATAGTAAGTACATGTAGTTAATTAATATTACTCAGTACTTAAATATATAATTACACCTTAAAATAAAGTGTAACCGAACCTTTTTTTGTGTGTTAATTTTACTGATGATTGACGACCAATTTATTTTAAAAAAGCAACGGGCAAAAGTTTGCACCCAATTTGTGGAAAGTGTCAGGAAATGCATTTTAAAATACAAAAATCCTCTTTTTTTTTTTTTTCAGAGCTGAGCTTATTTTCTTTGTCCTGACCACAGTTCATGATTCATTTAACGCTTTCAGTTTGGCTTTTTCATCTTTAGCCTGTAGCGGTGATACTCAATGATGTGATGTCTACACTGAGAGCTAAATGAGAGACTTTATAATTTATGCTCCATTGTGCAAATGTTTCATCCAGACAATGAGGCCATAGATGATAATCAATTGGTATTCATCTTTAGTCTAAGCTGCGCAAATGTTGGTCTGATGCTAATATCATCGCTCCGAGATAAATAGGCACTCGAGCAGGCGAGTCACATTCCCCTTCACCGCTCGCCACCCAGAATATTCAGCTTTCCTGAACAGACATTAAAATCACATCTTATCATTGAGAGGGAGGCCAGAGATCAAAGCGCGTGGAAATCATATTATTGAGACTGAACATTAGGAGCATTAAGAGCCCAAATAAACCAGGGACATTGAAGGCCCTGCCGAAAGTGAAGGTGCGATATGCAATTATTTTCCACCTCAAAAAGTCATTTTACATCAAATGAACTGATAAAATATGTTTAAAGGAAAAGTTCACCCCAGAATGAAAGCTTCAAAAAAGGATGCAAAAGCATCATAACAATAGTCCGTCTGACTCGAGCGCTCTTCTGAAATCATATAATCCAGTCAACTGTTGAACCGGATCAGTCGGATTTGTGAACGAATCTTTTAGACTGAATCACTGAGTCAGTGAGTTGAACTGCAAAACCGGATCAGTCGGATTTGTAAATGAATCTTTTAGACTGAATCACTGAGTCAGTGAGTTGAACTGCAAAACCGGATCAGTCGGATTTGAAAATTAATCTTTTAGACTGAATCACTGAGTCAGTGAGTTGAACTGCAAAACCGGATCAGTCGGATTTGTGACCGAATCTTTTAGACTGAATCACTGAGTCAGTGAGTTGAACTGCAAAACCGGATCAGTCGGATTTGTGAACAAATCTTTTAGACTGAATCACTGAGTCAGTGAGTTGAACTGCAAAACCGGATCAGTCGGATTTGGGAACGAATCTTTTAGACTGAAACACTGAGTCAGTGAGTTGAACTGCAAAACCGGATCAGTCGGATTTGTGAACCGTGAACCAATCTTTTAGACTGAATCACTGAGTCAGTGAGTTGAACTGCAAAACGTCTCGGGTTACGTATGTAACCCTCGTTCCCTGAGTAGGGAACCAGACGCTGCATCGATACTCGATACTTTGGGGAATGCCCTCGGCATGACGCGTCTGAAGTCTGTAATGGAACTATTCCAATCTTGATTGGTGCTCGTCACTCGTGACGTTGCATGTGACGGTGATCCGGAAGCTATAAAAGGGCAACGGAACATAGCCGTATCAGCTTTTAAAGGGTCGAAGCAAGTCGTTCTCAGGAGCACGAAAAGTGTGGCCGAGAGATGCAGCGTCTCGTTCCCTACTCAGGGAACGAGGGTTACATACGTAACCCGAGACGTTCCCTTTCGTAAAGGGAACTCCCGCTGCATCGATACTCGATACTTTGGGGAACGAATACCCACGCCGCCACACTGAGAGACCCTGCCCTGGTGTGAAGCAATCTGGCACACTCAAGACATGAGAACTTGTGAACCTGGTGTAGAGGACAGATCCAGACTGTAATGTTTGATGAAGGTGTGTGGGGAGGCCCAGCCAGCGGCATCACAGACCTCTTGAAGAGAAACCCCTGCTAGCAAGGCTCTAGAGGATGCCACTCCTCTGGTTGAGTGAGCTTTTATCAGGAGAGGTGAAGGCAGATTGCGCACCTCGTAAGCTGAAGAAATAGCCTCTACTATCCACTTGCTAATAGTCTGCTTGGAGACCGGGGAGCCCTTCTTGGATAACCCAAAACACACAAACAGCTGGTCCGACTTCCTCCAGCCCGAGGTCCTATGTACATAGGCCACAAGAGCTCGGACCGGGCATAACAAGTGTAACTTAGCTTGATCAGCCGACACATGCGGTGGAGGATGAAAGGCCGGAAGGATTATAGACCGTGCCACATTTGTGGGCACCTTAGGCACGTAGCCAGGTCTAGGGTGGAGAATGGCTCTCACTCTGCCAGGAGAGAACTCGAGGCAAGAGGGAGCCACAGATAGCGCCTGCAGGTCGCCAACTCGTTTCAGGGAAGTAATAGCGAGCAGGAAGGCTACCTTAAAGGATAAAAAATTTTCAGACACCTTATCCAGGGGTTCGAAGGGTGCCAGGGATAAACCTTCGAGGACCACTGCCAGGTCCCACGTGGGGACCCTAGGCTGGATAGCAGGCCTCATCCTCCTGGCTCCACGAAGGAAACGAATTATGAGTGGGTGTGTCCCCAGCGTGCCCACCCCTAAAGGCGTGTGGAAGGCTGATATAGCCGCCACATAGACCTTAAGCGTGGACGGGGAGAGCCCGTCAGAGAAACGATTCTGGAGGAACTCCAGTACTGAAGCCACTGGGCAGTTAACTGGGTCCAACTGATGTTCTCTGCACCATAAAATAAAAAATTTCCATTTAAATGCATAAAGTTTCCTCGTGGAGGGGGCTCTAGAGTTTACAATGGTCTCAACAACCTCGGTTGAGAGACCAGAATTTATGAATTGGTCCCCCTCAGGGGCCAATCCAGTAGCTTCCTGGGCTACCGCCAAGGGTGAAATATCATGACCTTGGGCTGAAGAGGGAGGACCATCCTGATCCTGATTCACCGCGGAAGGCCTGCCAGAAGGGCCCAGATGTTTGGAAGCCATATTTGGGCCTGTCAGTACAGGGCCACTAAGAGTAAGCTGATCCCGTACTGCTGAACCCTCTTGTACTCTAGAACCCCCGGGGGCAGAACAATCGGGGAAAGTATACACAGACATGGCCTCAACCATGTCTGTATCATGATATCCAAACCCAGCAGAGCTGGAAGAGCATGGGAGAGGTGGCGCAGAAGGTGGCCGTCCACATAAAGGGGAAACAGGAGCACCTCTGACAAACCGACCTCCATCCCGGCTAAAGCCAACTTGGGGTGGAGTTCGAAATCCCCGGGCTGCAGCCCCTGCCTCGACAGGATGACTGCCCCCTCTTTGATCAGAGAGACCATCGACATAGTGTCTGTCAAAAATAGAACCTAATGGTCTCTCTGAAGTTTCCTCAGACCCTGTGTTTCCAACACAGGTACTAGGAGCAGGAACCATAACTTCCTCCCCATGATCAGAAAACGAGGGCATGTGCGCGTAACTCTGGTCATGCGGAGTGGGTTCCCTCTCGGGGAAAACCCATTGGTCCTGAGCCACTACTACAGGGCCCCCATGTACAGCAGGCCAAAGAATAGTATGTTGAACACTGCTGCCAGCGAGCCCACTCTTTAATAAGGTCACGTAGTGGTGGCCTGGCCTAGCTTGATATTCATGACTATGGTAAGGAAGATGAGTGTCTGAGCTGGAGACAATTGTGCCTGCATCATGACTATAACCTACACCGCCCCCAGGAATCGGTTTCTCTGAAGAGGCACTGGTGATTTTTCCTAGACTCTGAGCCATATTCCCTAGCACCTCACGAGACTCGAAACAACACCTCGGTGTTGAACCGTCTGCTCTAGTAGTCAATGGACAGGAATGAGGATGCCCTGAAGACTCCATGGAGCTAGGACAGTGACCATGCATTCCGAGGAGGTGCGGGGATACAATACTAGGCCGAATGGAAGAATCCGGAACTGATGTGCTTTTCCCCCAAAAGCAGATCTCGGAAACTTCCCGTGATGGGGTTAGAAGGGAATGAGGAGTTAAGGGCCTTGTGGATCTATCACGACAGACCAGTCCTCGGAGCTGGTCTGACTGACAGTCGGAATCTTGAATCTGAACCCCCTCGGAGGTTGATCCATTACCCTGAGATCCGAAACAAGGCCTTACTCCCCTTCCCTCACAGGAACTATGAAGTACCGGCTGTAGAACCCGGGCTCCCGAAACCGAGGAAGAGCTCACCTTGAGGTTTCCTTTGTTAAGAGAGACCTGACTTCCTGTTCCAAGAACCAACCCTGCTCGGGGCTGGCAGACATGTGAACCACCCTTAGTAGATAATATTTTTATATTAGCTCCGCTGTAAGCAGGACCCTCCAGGCTATATTTTGAAGACCCCTCGGGGTGTCTAAATATGCTATTATGGGGACCAGTCCCTCGAGACTGGCCTTGGCTAAAAATGTTCAAATGGTTTCGGTGACCTGAAGCAGCTAACTGGCAGGAACTAACCGAAATATGCTCTCTACAGACCTCCTGAGAGGCGGCGAACTCGACAGGGCCGCAAAGTTTCCGGGCAGATACTGCGATTTGTGTTCGCTGGAAGCCGATGTGTCCCGAAGCGCCATCGGCGGCCGGAAGTAAACATCGATTTCCTAAGGGCTGTATAAGGGGGCGAGACTCCTGTACTCGCTCTCCTGGGGGAACGGCCATAAGGGTCTGCGTGTTACGACAAGACCTCTTAGTTGAAGCCATCTTAGCCCGAGAGACAGTCCTCAGACCTGTCCTCGATATAGAGGGCTTCATACGAGAATGTCTCTTCTGGCCCCAAGCCTTATACGGGGGGGCACGAGAGGAAACCTTCTCAAAATATGTTGAACTGGCGGCTGTCCCCTGAGGCTGCCCCCTGGCAGCAACCCCATGAGACCTAGATTGACAACTGGGGATAGCTGATTGTCGCTCTGCCTCCTGAAACCCTTCGACAACGGTTCTCACCGCGTCGCCAAAGAGGCCAGAAGGTGAAAGGGGGGCATCGAGAAGGAAAGCCCTGTCTTTCTCCTCGATCCCCAAGCGATTAAGCCATAAATGTCTCTCTGTGACGACTATTGCTGCCATAGAACGGCCAATAGCACGAGCCGTCTCCTTAATAATACGGAGAGATAAGTCAGCTACTCTACGAAATTCAGTAATACCGTTGAGTGAGACCTCCCAGTTATCATCCACCTCTTTGAGGAGGTCAGCCTGGTATGCCTGTAATAACCCCATCGTGTGTAGGCATGCACCGGCTCGACCCACCGCCACCGCCATAAATTCGTTGTACGAGATTTGGAGGGAAGTGTCTGAGCTATCAGGGATGACGCAACGTCAGGGAGAAAATATTTCGCAAAATATTCCTCAACCCGAGGCATCACCCCATAACCATTCTCATTAGATTCCCTAATAGATGAGTAAATATATACATGGGGGGAAAATAATTGAGATGAACATGGATTTTCCCACGATCTCGATACCTCAGTATGAAGATCAGTGAAAAAGGGAAGGCTCTGACACAAAGATTGTGACTGGGTCTGCAGGAAGCGCTCATCCATTTTATTTTTCTTAGTCGCTTCCTGCTTATTATATGGCCATTCAACGTTTAATTTAACCACTGCCCTGGTCACAACCTCCAGCAATTCCTCAATAACGGGAATATGGGGTGGCGAATCCCCATATTTATGTGATTCAGTGTTGATAATATCTAACCCCTCGGAGCCAGATAAATCAAACGCTGTGTCTTTAACACGGTCGGAAGAAGCCGCAGCGCGGGCTTCCGAACCGTGCGCGAGACCAGTGGAGCTGGTTAATAAACACTGAGAAAGGGTCGCAACCGTCTCAGTGTTATCTGCCAGCTCCACGTGCGAATCCCATGCATACAAGCGGCGTGCTGCCTCAACAGACGCGGGGCCTGATGCACTGGAAACGCGAGCCTGATCTGATTGATCGAACAAGCTCAAACGGGAGCGGAGCTCTCTCATAGATAGCTGAAAACAGTTTGCACAGACAGCGCCCTCGAGCACTGCCCGTGCATGCTCCACTCCCAGACAAACAACACAAAACGAGTGCGTGTCACCCTCGCTCAAATAGCGCGAGCAAGGGGACGCACACCGCCTGAGTCGTTTCTCTATATTCGCCATATATATATTGAGATAGACAAACAACACCAAATAAGACAATACAGTCACACAGAACGCTTGCTGAAGACAGAAAGCTGATACGGCTATGTTCCGTTGCCCTTTTATAGCTTCCGGATCACCGTCACATGCAACGTCACGAGTGACGAGCACCAATCAAGATTGGAATAGTTCCATTACAGACTTCAGACGTGTCATGCCGAGGGCATTCCCCAAAGTATCGAGTATCGATGCAGCGGGAGTTCCCTTTACGAAAGGGAACCGGATCAGTCGGATTTGTGAACGAATCTTTTAGACTGAATCACTGAGTCAGTGAGTTGAACTGCAAAACCAAATCAGTCGGATTTGTTCAAAAGATCTCATTTAAAAGAATCATGTGTTTGTTCATGAATCAGAATCATACTTCTCTCATCAACTCTCATGATTCAGTATTATCAATAATGACAAATCTAATGTAGCCTATATGGACATGTGTATGTTTTTATGATATTTGAGTGATACTTCTATTCACTTTTATTATAATTAAAAGAGCAGCCATGCAGGATATTAAAATAGCTAAATACAGTACAATTTGAGTGCTATTAATATTATATTAGTATATTTTGGACATTTCTAAATATTTAAAAGGCAGTTATCACCAAATAAATGTTGTTTTATTTTAATCTACTGGCAATCATAATTAAAGCTCATTTTTGTTTATAATTTGTTGCTAATAAACATTCCTTCACATTGCCAGCTAAAGAATGTGTGTATTTGCACTGAACTCTGTTCTAGAAGGATCAACTACTTTACAGACGCCTGACAATAGGTCAAACTATGAAGATGGAGCTTCTTTAAGATTTTATATGACAACTGATGGATGGTTTTGGACAGATTCCTGCCCTCAGGATTGCGTTATCATCTTGCCAAGGTCAGGAACCGTACAGCCCAAACACCATCATAGGTTGACATATTTTATATATATATATATACAGTGAGGAAAATAAGTATTTGAACCCCCTGCTATTTTGCAAGTTCTCACTTAGAAATCATGGAGGGGTCTGAAATTGTCATCGTAGGTGCATGTCCACTGTGAGAGACATAATCACAATGTATGATTTTTAAACTATTTATTTGTATGATACAGCTGCAAATAAGTATTTGAACACCTGAGAAAATCAATGTTAATATTTGGTACAGTAGCCTTTGTTTGCAATTACAGAGGTCAAACGTTTCCTGTAGTTTTTCACCAGGTTTGCACACACTGCAGGAGGGATTTTGGCCCACTCCTCCACACAGATCTTCTCTAGATCAGTCAGGTTTCTGGGCTGTCGCTGAGAAACACGGAGTTTGAGCTCCCTCCAAAGATTCTCTATTGGGTTTAGGTCTGGAGACTGGCTAGGCCACGCCAGAACCTTGATATGCTTCTTACAGAGCCACTCCTTGGTTATCCTGGCTGTGTGCTTCGGGTCATTGTCATGTTGGAAGACCCAGCCTCGACCCATCTTCAATGCTCTAACTGAGGGAAGGAGGTTGTTCCCCCAAATCTCGCAATACATGGCCCCGGTCATCCTCTCCTTAATACAGTGCAGTCGCCCTGTCCCATGTGCAGAAAAACACCACCAAAGCATGATGCTACCACCCCCATGCTTCACAGTAGGGATGGTGTTCTTGGGATGGTACTCATCATTCTTCTTCCTCCAAACACGTTTAGTGGAATTATGACCAAAAAGTTCTATTTTGGTCTCATCTGACCACATGACTTTCTCCCATGACTCCTCTGGATCATCCAAATGGTCATTGGCAAACTTAAGACGGGCCTTGACATGTGCTGGTTTAAGCAGGGGAACCTTCCGTGTCATGCATGATTTCAAACCATGACGTCTTAGTGTATTACCAACAGTAACCTTGGAAACGGTGGTCCCAGCTCTTTTCAGTTCATTGACCAGCTCCTCCCGTGTAGTTCTGGGCTGATTTCTCACCTTTCTTAGAATCATTGAGACCCCACGAGGTGAGATCTTGCATGGAGCCCCAGTCCGAGGGAGATTGACAGTCATGTTTAGCTTCTTCCATTTTCTAATGATTGCTCCAACAGTGGACCTTTTTTCACCAAGCTGCTTGGCAATTTCCCCGTAGCCCTTTCCAGCCTTGTGGAGGTGTACAATTTTGTCTCTAGTGTCTTTGGACAGCTCTTTGGTCTTGGCCATGTTAGTAGTTGGATTCTTACTGATTGTATGGGGTGGACAGGTGTCTTTATGCAGCTAACGACCTCAAACAGGTGCATCTAATTTAGGATAATAAATGGAGTGGAGGTGGACATTTTAAAGGCAGACTAACAGGTCTTTGAGGGTCAGAATTCTGGCTGATAGACAGGTGTTCAAATACTTATTTGCAGCTGTATCATACAAATAAATAGTTAAAAAATCATATATTGTGATTTCTGGATTTTTTTTTTTTTTAGATTATGTCTCTCACAGTGGACATGCACCTACGATGACAATTTCAGACCCCTCCATGATTTCCAAGTGGGAGAACTTGCAAAATAGCAGGGTGTTCAAATACTTATTTTCCTCACTGTATATATATATATATATATATATATATATATATATATACAGGCTTGGGAGGGTTACTTTAAAAATGTATTCCGTTACAGTTACAAATTACTTCATAAAAAAAGTATTCAGTAACGTAATCCAAGTACTGTAATATGAAAGTAATGTAAGGTCACATATATAAATAAAGTCAAGCAAGAAGAAATATATATATATATATATATTTTTTTTTAAGAATTTGGTCCAGTGTACAATATTTGCAAAATATATATGCCTGAATATATATTTATGTAAAGGGCTATACAGACATCTAGTGGCTAATGTATGGTATTACAGATTATTTTGTTTTATTTTTAACTAATTTTTAACTAAAAAATAAAAACACAACATTTAAATTTTTTACACAATCTACATATTCGTTTATTTTAAAATAGGCCTACATGTTGACTAAAGCCGTGATCTTTCTTAATTTGCCTGACTGGACGTGGGGCGTTGGCAGTGGGAGTTCCCCTACGTTACCTAGACAGCGAACATCCCGTTACGTGAGAAAAGATTAAGAAAGGACATTTTGGGTACTAAAAAAGCTACTCTCCTAATTTCTACAAAATAGCAGCGGAATTTCCATGAATTAAAAGCGATTTTACCCGCAGGCAGCATCGTTTCTACTAGCAGCAGTGATTCAATCTGCGTCTGAGGAGATTGTAGAAAGCTGTTATTTGCACATGCACCAGCGCGTGGCACACGTGAGTCATTACTGGCAACAGAACCAGGAACTACTGTACAATCAAGCAGCGCTTAATATTGTGTTATTATGCCAAAATACTTATTTATTTAGTAAATGAAACCATTGTAATCCTGAAAGTATTCCCCCTTTTTTCAAAATGTAACTATAATCTGATTACTATGTTTTTTGACGTAACTGTAACGGATTACAGTTACTGGATTTTTGTATTCTGATTACATAACGCCGTTACATGTATTCCGTTACTCCCCAACCCTGTATATATATTCTTACACAAACACTCACTGCTATAGCCTATAGAATGCAGTTTTTAATGCCTCTAAAATTCAAGATATTGGGGCAAATTTCTCATATTTTTATCATATGACATAGTTAAACAATTTCACACGAGTAACGAGTATCACACAAGTGCTGTTTTTGTCCTGGACAGCAGGAGTGCAAATGTTATATTGATTTTATACAACAGTTCAATACATAAGTTAATATTGTATTATATTTAAGACTGTATATTGTCTGTTTTTGCTCAAGTTTGCCATCAAAAAAATATTACCTATAAGCCAGAGCAGAACTGTTGTGTGTCTCTGAGCAACACAGCGGTGTTTCGTTTCTGAACGAATCTGTGTTTTGAACAAATCAGGTGAATCAATGCTTCAATGGCTCATTCAACGAGAGAGTCATTTACTTCTACATTCCTGAAGGAATCGGCCGATTGAACGAATCAAATTAATGAATGACTCAATGACTTACTAATTTAGACATTTATCGCCGCCAACTGGCAGTTTTAGTTTCTTATTTAGAGTATCATTTAATAAAAAAAATTAAATGACAAAAATATTTCCATATTAATAAAAAAAAACATTAAAATTTGTGTAATAAATTCTGTTGAATCAAACTAAATATTTCTTTCTAAAGCTACTTTTTGTCTATTTGATGCTTTTCTCATTTAACACAATAATGACTTTAAATTATCTTTAATAATTAGATTAAAGGACAATTCCGGTATTTAACACTTTGAGTCTATTTTGTAGTTTGTTTTGGATGAACAAGTTTTGACAATGGTTCCTGTCTCGACTTTTTGACTATTTTAGAATTGCCCATGACCGCTTTAGAATGGGAGTCTATGGCCATGCACAAACATGCCCTTAAAACAACCCTTAACGTTCGTTTTCAAAACTGTGCAACTCACCGAGTGGTTAGTGGTGTTCGTTGATGATTAAAAACAAATATATTGGCGCAATGTATGATTTCAATCCGTTTATTTTTCTAAAGTGGAACTATTTTTTCAGATACCTCACAACCGCGTATAAACTTCCGCTCGATATTTGAGTCTGAAGCGTTGGCACACTCCCGACCACTTGATGGCGATAACGTGTCTAGCGCATAGAGTAAAAAAAGGTCTCGCGGGACAGTCACAGTCGAGTTCAACTTCATACCCAAGGCCTCAACATTGCACTGGTCACTGAGCCATCCAATATGGTAAAAATTTGTGCGGTCAGAAACTGCGGTAAAATCCCTAAAAATAGGAGTTGTCATCGGATTCCTTTCCACAACCCTGAACGACTAAAGTTGTGGCTTTCATTCCTCGGGTTTGACATAAACACCCCTTTAGATGTTCTTCGAAAAGCTGACCATCGTGTTTGTGCATTTCACTTTCGGGACGAGGAGGACTATGTTAAATCTACAGGTTCTCGAAAAAAGTCTCAGAAGAAACTCTATCTGAAAAGGGCAGCTGTACCCAGAGCCGGCTCTCCCTATAAGCGAACTAAGCGGCTGCTTAGGGATGGTACTCGCCGGTGTCGCCGCATTTTAACAGTCAACCAACCGTGTAAAATCATTGTCTTCCCTGGACTTGGAAATTTGACCGCAAAAATTAAACGAGTCTATCCAACGGGTGCAGAAAAAAGGAGAAAAAAAATCACATTATAGTAGAGCTACTACTCTAACGAAATCCAAATTTTAAGCAGTTTTTACTGTAGAATTCTTTTTGTATTAATTTTTGAACTTGGCACATTACACAATGCACAAAGAGCGGCCTATTGCGTTTTCTGTACAATTCGCGGCGCTGTTTCTTGGCAACCAGAGGGTGCGTTAAAGTGGACATTATCCCATTAAAGTAGAGGTAGCCTACTCAAACGAAATCCACATTTTAAGCAGTTTTTACTGTAGAATTATTTTTGTATGAACTACATGTAACGTGCAACAATGACTGTAAAATGTCAAAAGTGTTACCTAGAGCTTTTATTAGATTTATGTATATATTTTATTACTAAACATTTTATATACACATTTGGCTAATGATTGTTCGCTGAAGTAGTGTTTTTGTAGTTGGAATATATAAAAAATAAATACCAACTCAAACTAAACTCTTTGATAGATCAATATAGAAGAATATGTTTAAATCACTTTAGAAGGAAGCAAAGAAATTACTGGTCCAACTTCTCCCTCTTTTTAAAGTATGGAACAGGGAAAAGAAGTTCAAAGATAGAGACTCCAGCATCACCTGTAGTAGGCCTATGCAACAACTTTATTGAAGATTTTTAATACTAAAGGTTTTAAGCTGTCTAGTGGACAAAAAACAGTTAGTGCTGTTTTAAAATTTACAAAGCATTCAGACAGTAATAAAGTAGATGTAGAAATTTGGCAAATCTGTAATCTTTACTTTTACTGTTTCAGTGAGTGTACTTTAATAAGCAGTAAAATAATTGTGGGCAATCATGTTAAAAGAGGTACAGATGAAATGTGTAAGGGTTAGATTGTATACAGTTGCTGGTTTGCGGTGGCAATACTCCATTATTCACTGCAAGGCAGGGCCCCAAAATTATCCTGCTTAGGGCCCCCAGATTTACAGAGCCGGCCCTGGCTGTACCGACGCTCAGTGGACCAACGCTAGACGAAGAAGACCTTTCCGGTAGCGCAGTAATATCAACGAGCAATGAGTCCTCCAACGGAAATCAATGGGATTTTACAAAATGCCAAATAAAACACGACAGAAACTGTATTTCGCTACGCTACTTGTTTTGGAACATCAAGGAACACCACTAACCACTCGGTGAGTTGCACAGTTTTGAAAACGAACGTTAAGGGTTGTTTTAAGGGCATGTTTGTGCATGGCCATAGACTCCCATTCTAAAGCGGTCATGGGCAATTCTAAAATAGTCAAAAAGTTGAGACAGGAACCATTGTCAAAATGTCTTTGTCCACCACTCCTGTTCATCCAAAACAAACCACAAAATAGACTCAAAGTGTTAAATACCGGAATTGTCCTTTAACTAATTGCAAATTAATTGGATTTCAAATTTGGCTGAGAAATTACCATAAAGTTAAAGTTACTGTAAGTATGACCAACATGCTATATATATATATATATATATACACACACACACACGCACGCACGCACGCACGCACGCACGCACGCACGCACGCACACACATATATATAGATACATAAATACATACATACATACACACACACACACACACACACACACACACACATACAGTATATATGGATGTGACAATTTTGGTCATACTTGATTTTCATTATTTATATATAATTATAAATAATATTAAATTATATAAATATCTCAATAATGCTAGGTTTTGCCTTAATGATTATAAGCTTCTCATTAATATAGGCAAATATGAAGTGTGCAGACATTTTTATCATCCACATTTTTTCATACAAAATGTGTTAAAATGAAGTGTGCTATCTAAAGGTTGCACTTCAGAGTATGTGTTAATGTGACATTTAAAATGCAAATGTAAAAAAAAAAAAAAAAAAAAAACCAAAGCAAGCATTTTAGGGCTGAAATAAAGAGATTTACCTGAGAGTGAAAAGCACCGTTGAAAACGTGTTCATGATAATTAGTAGCCGACAAGAAATAATTAGTGCCACATCATTTGAAGCACAACACTGAATCGGAAACAGCATGTCACTGAATTCTTCATCATTCATTAGTTTGAGTAATTGCAAACAGCTTTCAGATAACGCCGACTAAACCCAAGTCACTTATCAGAGCAAATGTTACTGCACTCAACGGTCATGGCCAGAATTAAGCCCTATTTCACCATTCGCTCTGGATTACAGAAAGCAACAAAAAAAACCTACAGAAGACATGAAAGCAAAGTCCTAATGCACACTGCAAATATCATCTGCTTTATTCACGCAGCACTGTAAGAAATCCACACTGTGTGTTTAGTGCGAGGAAAGAGCGGTAGAGACTTTAATCACGCTAAATGATTGAAAGCCTCTAACAGCGATGGTGCCTTTCTGAAGCTCGAGTCAATCAATAAGTAAAGAACGGGGGAAAGAGAAAGTCGAGAAACGTATCGCTCTCACACAGTGCACAGAAGTTCTTAAAAAATCTCTTACTTTGAGAGCTGAGAGTTGAAGACTGAAATAGAAACGAGCAGTTGTGCGTAATTAGATGTAATTAGCTTCATTGAGAGCACAGTCAGTCCAGATGATTCCACAGCACTGATCTCTGTGCGTCTCCACCTGTCGAGAACCTCGGCTTCAGAAAGCACTCAATTAGATCTTCATAATCGTTCGGTAATTAGAGTGCTTTTTCTCTTCCTTATCAGGGACATCTAAAGACAAGATATATATAAAGCAATGTTTACATTCAAATGTAATTGCAAGGCAGATGCTTTGTTTTCACAGCAACATACAACAAAAGTACAGTGATGGAGGTACAGTGATGATGGCAGATGCTCTCGGTACATTTATACCGTGGTATTGAATAATTACCATATTCATGTACCATGGTATTTGCATAATACAAGTTACTTTTAAGAATACCAGAGCCCGTCTACGGAGAGTCCCGTTCTACATAAAAAAAAAAAAAAAATCATATAAACCATGATTTAGCGTTACATGGTGAAAATGGCTTGTATTTAACGGTAACTTGAGCGCCACTCGGACTATTTGTTCCTTGAATCTTTCGTTAATAAAAAGAATCAAAAACAAAAGGAAAGAATCGAGTCCGGAACAAGGAATCTGGGTTACACGTAGTTAACTATAGTATTACTATAAAATGTGCATAATTACATGAAACTAACCCTAAAACACCCTTATCTTAATCCTAACACTATAATAAGTACATGTAGTTTATTATTATTCCGTGTTACAGCGCAATTATATATTTAGGTACTCTTTAAAAATTAAGTGCAACCGGAATCAGAATAAAACAGCCCTACAAAATTGACTTTTTTGCCAAAAACGTAAGCATGAACCGTCACAGAATTTTACTAGCCATGCAACTGCATTTTTCATGCATCATTTTATTAAAAGTAATAAATTCAGATGAATTTAACGCATCATTTTATTCAAATTAATAAAATAAGGAAATGTATTGGTTTACATTAGCAAGACTCTCTGGAAAACAACTGCTTTATAGCCGAATCCAATTCATCATAATTGATCAACTTTGCAACGTCAACTGTTTTTGAACTGACTAAAGTTGAAAAATGACACCATCTTCTGTAGAAAAGCTTCTTTATAGTTGAGTTTGCTTCATAACTATTGAACTTTGCAACATTCACACTGTTACTGAACTGAAATGAATGATTGTTTAACTAAATTGAGCCAAGTTAGTCTTTTTAGAGTGGATTCAGAGTTGAAACTATTCATTTCATAATCAAAGACCTTTGCAAAATTAAGTGTTATCAGAGCCCGTCTATGGAGAGCCCGCCCACTCCCTATTAAGTCCTATTGTACCAAATTTTGGTTGTAGTTCCACCAGAGTTCCACTGGGGGCGATCGCCCATGAGTGCAAAATGAATGGGAGTCTATGGGGCTAGACGGCTAAATTTGTCTCTTTCACCCGATTGCCGTTGAGAAATCTCAGATTTTATTGTAGGTTTTGCAAGTTCAACATGGGTTATAGGTCGAAAGTTGAATGAACGAGTATTTATTTCCTTTCGATTTCTTACAGGTTGAGTTGTTGTTGCCCATAACACGCTAGCATTCTACTAATGAACGCTGATTGGTCAGTGAAGGACTGATTACGACCAGAGATACCGCTTGATGGTCTTTTAAAACAACAAAACAAAAACTCTTCTAGCACGTGTGTTTACCTGTGTCAGCTGTGTTGTGACTTTTTAAAGCAAATAAGTGACTCTAAAAAATCTAACACCCAGCAATGTGTAATTTCTTTGCATTTCCTTTCGAATACAACATTCAAATTACTAGGCAAAAAATTATATCCTGAGAAAAGTGGATTTTGAGGGGTATAGCGCCATAGTCCTCCATTCATTCTGCACTCGTCCTGTGAGCGCCCTCATGTGGAACCAGAGTGGAACTGCAACCAGTTCAGAAGCCGGAAGTTTACTGAGAGTGGAAGTTCTCCCCTTATTAGACATTCTCTGAGAATACCATGTTGCATGTCCAAAAACTAATATTTAAAGCAACACCAAAGCACTTTTCCTCTTCGGTCCCCCTACAGGTTGGAAGTGGAATTGTTCATTACTGCTGTCGTAAATAATTTAGCCTACCGTCGCATGCACGCTATTTGTTTATCCAGATTTGGGACATATTGCGACATCAGAAACGGCTATTTTTTATATAGGCTCCACTTATCGACTATTGTAACGCGTCCCGTAAAGCAAGTCAAATTTGTAGTTTCTTATGTCTCATTCGAACTACAGATCCGCTACCCGATCTGGCAAACTTGCATAGTGCGGTCATAGCCGATGGAGGGTCGCAAAGCGAATGCAGAAGTGCCGTTCACCCTGTTACGAGTTGATGAACCACTGAAACGATTTTGGAAACATAATTTTAAGGTACAAAAGAATATTTGGTGTTGCTTTAATGCAAATGTAATATTTTATATATATATATAAAAAAAAAGCATAACAACTAGTACCAAAAGTAATATTTATATTTAAATAACAACAATATGATGTCTAATATTAATGTAGTATCATTTTAATAGGCTAATAAAAATAATAATATAATGTTTAATGCTTATATCCTGCAATAAAGATCTGATAATGGTCATCAGGACACTTTTGATTGTGTTTGATGGTAATGGAATTTAATTTTCTTTTGAACCAAGTGAACATATTGAACTCAGTTGTTCTCTGACAGTAATATTTGTGGATAGAAATACTTTTATTAAAAAAATACACATTAAAAATACTAATTTGGTTAAAATGATATGAATGCTTTTTTTAAATCAACATTATTAAAGGGAAGGTTAAAGTCCAGGTGAGACAAGCTCACAATTAAAAAATAAGGGGAAAGTAATTAAAGACTGTTAAATGTATCTTTATGTGTGAAAACAGCCGTAAACACCTAATTAAAGGAACTTTGCTGAACCTTGTAAAACCTGGTGTCGTTTAGCTGAAGGAATCGGTGCATTTGGATGCAATTTAAACGAGTCGTGAATTGCATTTATTTTTTTCATAATATTTCATAATGTTTCCTGAGGTGCAGTTATAACTTCAGTATGATTTGTACATCATAAACATAATTAAGAATTAAAAGGCCATTTTCTACCCTCTGATTAAAAACACCACGTTTAAAGGGGCGTGTCTCTTTCAGACTTCACTGCTGTGATTGGGTAACGTCATTGCATGCATGTGAAACTCTTTTGAAAACTTTTACATCTGCTGAGATTAACTAATCATGAAGAGTGTTGATTATAACATTATATATAAATCTACACCCTCTGCATAAAAGGTTGCAGCGACCGCTTCCTTCCCCATGACACTACTATCATATCTGCAGAATTATTAATCATATCTATGCATCAGTGCCAGTCTTTCCCTGTTATTGCTCCCATGCATGCACTAGTTAAGCCATTCATTATTCCCTCTCTCTTACACAGACACACCGATACAGCAATGTCCTCAAGCATGCCTTCTTCTGTATGTAATGGTGCCCAGGAAGCTCATTGCATTTCATAATCTCCTCTCAAGTTTGTCTGCTAGTTGAGTCATTTATCTGCTCAGTGGCGGTCTGAGCCGTTTATTCCCCATCGGCAGGTGAGCATATAGAGCGACACACCGAGAGAATCAAAGATCTCACCGGGATCAGTCGCAATAACTGAGTCTTAAGCGTTCCTGCTGCCGGCGGGACACTGCAGGTGAGACGCCTAATCTCATCCAGTCGAGTTCACTTTCCCCCCGAGGCTGAAAACTGTTGCTATATAACAGTGGCTTTATGCTGCTTTTTAACAGCAGTGAACTGCAATTTCTTGCTTTAGTAGTTCAGTCGATCTGAATCACACCATAAACTGTTGACTTGAGTTCTGGATCTTTCTGGATAAATGATTTAACAAAGATGAAACGTAGTTTGATAAAGTTTTATTCTTCAAAGTGTTGTCAACGGTTACCCAAAAATAAATGCTTTAATGAGTTATGAATGTGTAAATCTATAAGGAACACTTACTGTACCAACACTAAATCATCAGTTTTCTCACTTTTCATCACTTTTGAATTAACAGCAGCACAACCCTCGTGAGCTGTCACTTTATATTACATCGTTTTTCCCACTAAATTAACATAGAATTTACACACACAGACACACACACACACACACAGACACAGACACACACACACACACGCACACGCACACACGTTTTAAAAAACTTGATCCAAACCAGATCCGTGTTTGATTTGAAACCTGATGAAATTACATTTTCAAGTCTGAAGATTCAAATTAGTTTTGGGACGCAATACATAAGTATCATCTTACAAAGTGTACAACAGTGCCGGAATACATTTTCACTCATTCTTTCCTCATACAACAAACTATGTGAGTCACAGTATATGCATGAATATGTGAAATTAATGTCATTTATGGTAATGAGCAGATGCAAGTGAGAAAGTCTCTTGGCATCATGCTGACATTATTACTTTAAAGGGGTGGTTGATTATGATTTCACTTTACTAACTTTAGTTAGTGTGTAATGTTGCGGTTTGAGCATAAACGACATCTGCAAAGTTACAACGCTCAAAGTTCAAAGCAAAGGGAGATATTTGCTTTTAAAGAAATTGCTTTTTAAGGACTAAAACAAACGGCTGGTAGAGACTACACCACATTCCTCCTGGGTTAGTGACATCACCAACCCTAGAATTTACATAAACCCCGCCCCCTGAACACAATTTATAGATTATCAAGACAGAATATGCTAATCAATGACTAGAAGATAACTACACATCAGCTACATAAATTCATCAACTATTCATTCAGAAATGTCCTGTTGCTTCTACATGTTGTCACTTCTTCTTGAGTCTCTCCATCTTTGTGTGAATGTGGTTTGAACATAAAAAGCTAAAAGTTGTAGAAATTTTCAGTGTATGTGTGTGTGAGTGCAGCTGTTGAAGCTCCGCCCCCTGTGCCGGGAGCAGCAGCTCATTTGCATTTAAAGGAACAGACACAGAACGGTGTGTTTTTGCTCACCCTCAAAAAGTGACACCTTTAACATGCTATATACAAATATCTGTGGGGTATTTTGAGCTAAAACTTCACACACACACACACTCTGGGGACATCAGAGACTTATTTTACATCTTGTGAAAAGGGCATCATATCACCCCTTTAACAAATGATGCATTTATGATATCAACTACATACTGTCTGAATAAACGGTCCTAATTTCACTTACAAAATCACAGTGTGGAAGGATTGATCAAAACTGATCTGATTCAAAAACCTAATGTGCATGATGTGAAAGATGCTATATCGGATCATTTCTTGCAATGTTTCAACTAGCAACCTTCGAGATCTGAACTTCAACCCCTACAAAACACCACCTTGTTATTGTCAGGACGACTTCTAGACAACAAAATGCAAAACTGGAAATAAATCAAGCACATCAGATCTGAAGGACATGACATTTTTACAAAGTGAAATTCCTTCAGATCCATCTTTGGCTTTTGAGGATTGGCAGGGGCGGACTTTACCATTAGGCAAAGGTCGGCAATTGCCTTGGGCCCCGAGCTACCTTGGGGCCCCCAAAATGCCCTATTAAATGCTTAATTAAAAAAAAAAAAAAAAAAATTATATATTTCTAAAACACCATTTGCGAAAAATGTTATCAAATCATTAGTGTCGCAGGAGGGGGCCCCCCGGCTCACTACATTGGACTATTCCATTATCTCTGCGCATCTGCGAAAGTGACAAGGCTGTGCCAAAAAACTGACGGAGAAAAAGAAGTGAGTGACAGAGTAAAAATGATGCGAAGCTAGCTACCCAAGCGGTGCTGAAAAAAGGAGGAATCGAGAGGAAAGCAAAAAGTCTGTAAAGGTGCGCGGCGCAAAAGATAAACAACACGCAGTAACAGGAGGACTGGGAAATACACAAACAGAGCAAGACGAGTCTAAACGCGAAAATGTAAAGTTTCGAAGTTACCCAAGCGGCTCAAATAAAAGAAATAAGTGAAAAGACGCTGATAAGTATTTGGGAACGCTGCCAAAGATGACAAACTTTTTTACGGCTTCTGTTAGATACAGATCAGGAACAACAACGTCCAACCCCGCGTCCAACGCACAGAAAAATCGTGCTGAGGACACGGAGATCGACAGACAAAACTGAGCAGTTACTTATGAATCATGATATTGAAAAAAATCTCAGCTCTCTCAGATTCTGTCAATTCTATTACGAAATTCAAACAATAAATACCGTTTTGTCGTTTTAATGTGACATTCCTATAGCGATACAGTAAAGATACAGTATAACTTACCGAAATGTATATTCCTCATTCATAATATCGATCAATAAGTGTTTTTTAACCGCGGAAAGAGGTAAAACAGCTGGAGAACAATCGTCACATAACATTTACCTCAGGAAAGCCATTTAATTGGCTAGAAAAAAAAAGAGCTATAGAGAGTATTTGGCTAAATATGTGTAGGCTACTATATTACTTATTTTAACCTTAAATTATACCATCTGATAGGGCTATTTTTCTTGAGAAAAAGTAATGCATATCTTGTGAAACTTTACCTAATATTTATCCAAATGAGTCAATATTGAATCAAATCACAAGAATTGAATCGAAATGGTGAAATTTGTCAAGCAAAAAAAAAAAAAGAAAGAAAAAAAAAGAAAAGAAAACATAGCTTACCAGAAATTGTACCATGTAAACATTGTAACATGTTTCTGTTTAGGAGTAAAGAAGTGTAGCCTATGCAGGGTTTAAAGGGGATGTTTTTTTTCTCCTCTCTAACCTTTACTTCCCCGTAGATTAGCTTTACCTGCCTATCCACCATTCAGTCGGTAGGCCTACATATTTTTTCATTCTCTTTTAAAGATTGGATGTGGAGGGGCCCATAGCCTACCTTCGCCTTGGGCCCCCGATTTGCTAAATCCGCCACTGATTGGCAAAACATATTATTATTTCAAAAGCACTTGAGTCGCTGCAGCTGTGTGTATGCATGCCAAACACAAATCAACAAGTACGCTTTTAATGGCCCGTTGTCCATCAGGAGAGACCGTTGAAGCGTTCGCCAGAGATTCAGTGGAACCCTCCACTCCAGTCCAAACCAATCTACAAATATAGCTCTGGTAAACCTGAAAGTATTTAAAGAGACAAGATAATGAATCGTTCTATACCTGCATTTCACAACACTTCAATCACTGTCACACATGCACAGCATGAAGGTATTTTATTATAGAAAGTTCTCCAACAGAGCGCCGGCTGTTGTCCTATTCAGCCGAAGCAAATCTCAATTAAATTAATCTGAATAGGTGCCATGAAAGAATGACAATTCAGTCCCCAGTGCTTTATCTAAAGGAATATGTCGACGGTGTCGTTACGGATCGGATTCCTCAAGGTGCCGCCTTTGCACAGAGCTTGAGGGAATTTCGCCACCGAAAAGTAATCAGCCAGAAGCACATTTAATTCCCCCTACACAAGTGAATTAGGGCCGAGATGCGACGCACAAAGAAGAATATGATAATGGAGAAAGTGGAAGAACTGAGGATAATTTTTAATAAGGTGACTATCCGAATAATTCGTTTAATAAAGTGTTATCAGAACGTACGGTCCGACCCCATGAAATTGCAAGACAATTATGGCCGCAGACCTTTTTTTTTACTTTTTTTTTTTTACAATTTCATAAAGTATGCAGGTTCACAAATTGGTACAAAATGAAAGAGGACTTGAAAGGGCCTTTTTTTTTTTTTGTTAGCAATTTTAACTCTGAAAATTGCTGAAAAGTGAAATAATCATCCAGGCCACTGGTCCAAAGCACTCAAATCTCATAATAAAAGACTAATATTGGGTGGATAAACTGAATGCATTGATTTAGTTTCTGACTTTAGTGATTGTTGGCTTTCATACTGTAGTTGTACAATATGAGCTTTGGTAAAAGTCAAGAGTGATTTTATGCCAGACTATAAAAAATAATGAAATACTTAAAAGAGTTTGGTCATGATGGGATCGAAGACTGCCTAAAAAAAAAAGTAAAAAAAAAAAAAAAAAAAAAAAGTTAAGATCCCTGGTTTTTGAAACATTGTTTTTAAGACATCAATAATCAGGGCTGAGTTTCTCATTAGTAAGTATTGAGAGGCTTTTGTGAAGTTCATTATTATCTACTTCAGTGGTTCTCGACTGGTTTTGCTTCAGGACCCATATTTACATTTGACCAAACACAGAAGAAAAGGTGTTTCTTGCGAAGTGCATAATTTTGTCCAATGTTAAAATGTTTTTCTCCGCTATATCCAGCTTAAATTGCAGTCAACTATAAGATATTCATAACATGATTCTTCCAACAGAAACATTAGCTAACATTATGATCAATATAATTTGTTTAATAATGTTACGCTAATGTAAAAAAAAAAAACATAAAAAATCATGCTTTTGTTAATCATAACATTTGAAATTATGACATTCATTTGGGAAAAAATTCAATGAGTAAAAATTTGAAATTAGGTCATAATTATGTGATAGAAAGCAGTCATATCATAAATTATGACTAAGTTATGAAATAAAAAGTCGTAATTATGACTCATAATTATGACTTTTTATGTTATAATTTCCATTTAGGATGCCATAATTGCAACTTTTTTATTTTTATTTTTTATGATCCATTATTCATTTGTTATTTTATAGTGCATTAACTAATGTTTAACAATTTTATTGGTAAATGTTGAAATCGTTGAGATTAAAGGTGCTCTAAGCGATGTGATGCGTTTTTTAGGCCAAAACATTTTTTGTCACATCCAGCAAACATCTCCTCACTATCCGCTAGCTACCTGTCCCCTGAACACACTGTAGAAAAACCCGGTCTCTGTAGACAGCCCAGGCTCCACAAACAGCAACAAAAACAAACTGGCCCAGCCTGGACCACGAAACATAACAAACAGTGTTCCAGCCAATAACCAACAATAATGATTTGGGGGAGGGGGGTTAGTGCACGTGCACATGAAGGGGCTGTGGGAGGTTAGAGGAGAGATGTCCTAACAACGACTAACGTTAAAATGATATATTCTTGAGATTTTTGATATGGCCAACACACGACCAAAGAGACGACGTTCTGATGAACATATAACAAAGAATAGGGAAAAGGTAAAGAAACGCGAAATCCCAAATTTACATCGGAAAAGCGTTCAAAAGGTGGCGAGAACTCCGCCGGCAGAAGGGCTTCCAATCCCACATTCAGGTGTTTTTGCTGAACAGAAGGGTAAATCCAGTTTGTTTTTTCTAAATGGTTCATGACTGTTTCAGGAAGCACGGAAGGGAGGGGGAGGGGACGGGATGAGGAGGAGGAGGAGGGAGGATCGAGCTAGCCTCCGTTTTGTTTGACAATACTTCGAACGTCAACAAGAAGTGACGTCACCCAGCATCGCTTAGAACACCTTTAATAAATTTGTAAACTATTGTAAAGTTTTAGTTAATGCGAACAAATGAAACTTCTTGTGAAGTTGTCTGAAACTGTCTTCTACAGTTTTGGGTCGTGAGTGACACACCAGTTAAGACCCACTGCTCAATAGTATATATAACTAATAATTAACAACAGTGAGTAAGCTTCGTCCCAGACGGCACATGGCAGTATATGTCTCAGAGATGCTGCTGAACATCCATGCATTACCTTTTCCTTCCGAGCTGAATGAGATTTTCCAAGAGTTCGTCATTTCTTTAGTTCAAAAGCCCATCTGTGATGGTACAAAATGCCTCGTCAGATAATTAATCCGACAAGCTAAGAACAGACACAGCAGCTCAGTCAACATCTAAAAATGAACTTCCAGGAACTGTTGGTTTTTCAACAATCAAACATGTCTGTGCAAACATATGCGGAGAGACACGGCGGAACGTTATTAGACAGATCAGGAGATCTGAAACAGCACTAACATATGAGATTTTAACATTCATAACATACGGACAAAGCGATGTGCAATTAGATGCATCTCGACTCCTGGTGAAAACGGTGACAGGAACAGGAGGACCGTGACGAACGGAGGCTCGGATCTGGAAGTAACGCTGATGAAAACGTATGTCTCATCACAGGACTTCCCCAACTCTCGGCCCTGTATCTAATGGCACTGTCAGGGAGAAACCGCAAAAACACAAGACAGGAGATCAGGGTTCGGACGGCCGAGACAAATGACAGAGGTTAGGAGTTACCCGGAGCATCTTTCATTCCCCAGCATCCGAGCTCCCGCTGAAAGGAGAGATGAGAAAGAGGAGAAAAATTGAAGGTATTGTAGGGGCGCTCGCACTATGTATGCATTAGAGAGGAAAGCAATATGCACTTTTACATTTGATGAATGACTCTGCTGGGATATCTAATCCTCTTCCTCCATCACCTCTCTGAAAAAAAAAGATTAGCGCAGGCTTATTTTAGAATTCAACTCCCTTAGTCAACATCTATTTTATCCATGCAAACGAGACGGGAATTAAAAGTACATTCGCTGAAATATAACACTATTGGATTTGTAATGAAATGATATTCATTCAGGTTTGCAAGACAGTGAGCTGGTCCAAAGATACAGAGAGTTTTATATTTAATGGCATGAAAAGGCCTCGATTTAATTCCTTTCCTCATCCCTGCAGCTAATAGAAAGCAGGATTTTTAGTGTAAAAACACGGGGAGCAATGCTGGCGAAGCTATTCTGAACTACAGCTAACTCAAAATGTAGTTAATCTCCGGTTAATTCACTCCGGTGTTAGTTGCATGACAAGGTGCAAGCAAAAAGTAACGGGAAGAAAAATGGCAGGGTGGCATTAACACTATTTCTATTGGCAAGGTAATGTCATGCTACTGAAAACTCTAGTTAAGTATCATTGCAACCAACCAACTACAATAGTAAACATCACTTAAAGGTGCACTGTGTAATATTTGGGAGGATCTGTTGACAGAAATGCAATATCATATACATTACTATGTTTTCAGTGATGTATAAAGACATTATAATGAACCGTTATGTTTTTATTAGCTTCGAATTAGCCATTTCTCTCTACACACACCGCGGGTCCGCTTACATGTTAAGTCGCCATTTTGCGCCGTCATTTTTCTACAGTGGCCCTAAACGGACAAACGCGTTTCGTCACTATGTTGTTCTTCATTTAAAGAAGCTAGTGAATAAAACACTGACACAAGAAGTAACAATAATATTCGCATTAACATCGTTTTACTGAATAAAAAGGGAAACATCATTTCTTACTTTATCTTTGTAAAGAAATAATTTCCTGATGGCCACCGTAACTTCTGTTGGTTGCAATTCACAACCTCACCACTAGATGCCGCTAAAAATCACACACTGCACCTTTAATACAGTTGGTGTTTCATAATGATTTGATGTGTGAAACACTGTCTCTCCTCCATTTGGTGCTAAAATCACACTAGCTCATTCCTCATGCTTTTTATACAATGATAGTAAAGACACGAGTAGTTAAACTTGATGCCTGCAAGCACTGTAAATCTTCAACATGTGCAGTTGTCACCTGTAACATAACTCTTGATTCAACTTGACCTGACCTTTACTTTCATTGCTGAAACCTAATCAGGTTTAATTCGGTCATATTAAAAAGGACCTATTAAAGGGGCGGGGCCTGGTTGAGTTAGTTAGTAGTGTGTTGAAACTGGTGGTTATGGTAAGGGGCGGGACATTTCCCAAACACGCTCGAAACGCTTGACCAATCACAACACACTGATCCAGCCGACCAATCAGAGCACAGTGTGCTTTTCAGAAGGAGGGGCTTCATAGAGACAGGAAGTAAACAGAGCGTTACTGACAGACTGGGAAGAGAGGAGCCGCAACAATGGAGAATATGAGGAAAATAATGTGTTTTTGTTGAACATTCAAGCATGAAAACATAATAGTAGAGCCAAAAACAACATCAAGACTTTGAAGAAGGGTATAATTGGTCCTCTTTGTCTTCAGATGTCTGACAACTAGTTACTGGGTGAACTGCATGAAAACATGTCAAGGTCTTATCTGAACTGACAAGAGAAAGAGAAAGAGAAAATAATACATTTAGACATTTAAATATTTTAAACAAAATATTGAAATGTGCAATAATATGATGCACACAGTATATATTGTCCAAATATATAAAAAAATCGATGCACACATTTATGTAGAAAATTGCTAACTAAAACTATTAAAAACATTTCTGTTAATTGAAATACAGCTAAAAAAAAAAAAAAAAAATATATATATATATATATATATATATATATATATATATATATTAATTGTGAAAAAATTTGAAATGTTTCCTTGGCAATAAACTGTAATAAGTTTAAGATGCAGCACTAAAGCTGAAACTGAAATAAAAATAAATTAAAACTAAATAGCAAATTAGCAATATAAAAAATGAAATAAAATGACAAAAACATATAACAAAATAATACAAAAAATTAACATGAAAATGTAAAGATATATATATATATATATATATATATATATATATAGCTAATTCAACACACACACACACTGACTGTACATAAGGCACCATGGAGTTTTAGTCCATTCAATTATTGGTCTTTAGTGCACAGCGTAAAATATACCGGTTTATGCGGCTACATTATCTATGCTAATGAGTGTTGATGGTTAAACCCGCTGTACTCGAGCTGCTTACAGTCTAAGCCTCGGCATCATGGAGGGGTGAATCCGGAGCCAAGGATGTCTACATTACCCACTGACGTCTGATCCCGCGGCTCAATGCAGGATTACTGGAAAGAGGACAGTGAGGTCATGTGCAATTACTCAAATGAAGCTCTGCAAATGGCAGTACATTAAAACCCCCAGAAAAAATCCAATTACGTCTAGGCTTGAAGACTTTGTTAACAATTAAAGTGCCAAACGTTATATGGGATTTGGGATGAAAAGGTTGCTAGTTTGACTTGGGATGAGTGTAAAAATATTACCATGGTTTTGAACATATCATTACAGAAAATAAGTTTTAAAAAAATCTTGTTTATAATGTTTAACAGATTATAAAGAACATTTGTGGTGATAATACTATATGCAATAGATTATAATGGATTATTAAAGAAGCCATATTATGCTTTGATTTGTTTTTAGCCTCTACTAGAACATGTTTTCTGTCACATTCACCATCTGTCTTCGTCTGTGTCTGCCCTACACTTCCCAGAATCCTCCATCATCATCATCTTCACCTGCACATTGTTCACTCATCATCTCCTTCACCTGTTGTCTTGTCATTATCTCTGTGTATTTAAGCTCCCCTTGTTTCTCTGTTCACTGCCGGTTATTGTTTGTGTAGTTAGCACTTTGTGCACGCACACTGTTTCGAGTTTGGATTCTGCCTATGGAAATAAATTTAGAGTGTTTTGTATCTTCGCCTACCTTCGTCTTCTTCATCCACCCGTTGACGTAACATTTTCCTGCTTGAATGTTGATTATTTTCCCCATATTCTCCATTGTTGCGGCTCCTCTCTTCCCAGTCTGTCAGTAACGCTCTGTTTACTTCCTGTCTCTATGAAGCCCCTCCTTCTGAAAAGCACACTGTGCTCTGATTGGTCAGCTGGATCAGTGTGTTATGATTGGTCAAGTGCTTCCAGTGTGTTTGGGAAATGTCCCGCCCCTTACCATAACCACCAGTTTAACACACTTCTAACTCAACCAGGCCCCGCCCCTTTATTCTGCATATTAATTATTTATATGAGGAATATTGTGACGTGTTTGTTCCCGGAGGAAAACTCAAGACTACAATGGAGGAGTTTCAGGGAGTTCAGAAAAGCATAATAGGTGTTTTTTTAAATGTTTAGTCAAATAGAGTACAAAGAGTTTAGGTGGAGCATGATGATCAAATCCAGCCAATCACAACACAATAGCATGCATATATAAACAAGTCTTTTGTTAACACACTTAAATGGCGACAAGCTTCAGTCATCTAGTGTACATGCCTTCACTGAACTGTGATCAAAATGTCATACAGTAGTGAATTATAACAGCAAGTAAAAATTGTTGCATGTGACATGATTGTAATAAAGTAATATCTGACAGTTGTACAAAACAATCATGTTTCTAACCAGTCTTGTTTTCCCTGCCGGCGTAAGTGATGGTGGATTGTGCAGTTGTCAAGGGGTTGAACTTTACGGCAGGTAATACGTTTCAGAGGCAGCGGCTTCTCATGGGCCACGTTAGCCAGAATCCGCTGACACAAATCAATACCAAGACAGATGCTTCACAAGTTTCATATTTTCATTTTAAGCAATCACTTATTAATTTGTGTTCATATAAAAGCCATTTTTCTATCCAAGGGTGAAGCTGTAGATTGTGCTGGAGGAAATGTAATGTTCATCAGGGATGTTTTTCAGAAGATGACATGAGACTACAATTTCAGGCCCGTTGCTTGAATCTGAGAGACACATTTTTAGGGGTTTTAGACTCTTTTTTTTTTTTTTTTGCACCGGACAAATTGAATTCTGGTCTTCCGCTCTGCTAAAATGGAAAGTCGCAGGACGCATTTTGAGGACGGGATGCCATGTTGATCGGTTCACATCATCAATCAGTCTGGCACACTTAATAGAGGAAACTAGATTTTACATTTTCTCAAGAACTGTGAGTGTTACGTGCCTGCTGCCATCCTGCTAGGGTGTTGAGGGAGGTTGTCAGGGTGTTGCTATGCAGTTGCCATGGTGTTCTGAGTGGTTGCTAGGTGAGAGGAGAGTATGGATGCCTATTTCTACCAAAAAAAAAAAAAAAAAAAAAAATCTTGCTTTGGTAAATCATAATTATAACAAAAAGTAAAAACTCGAAATTATGACATATTCAGTCGTAATTATGAGATAAAAAGAGAATTATTAGATAAAAAGATGAGATAAACAAAAAATGTTGACAGTTATGATTACTGTATGAAATGAGATGAAATTATGAGATGAACTGTTGAAATTGAAATGCGAAGTAAATTATGAGATAAAATGTCAAAATTGAGAACATCATAATTGAGATAATCGTTATAAGTTAAAATTATGACTTTACGTTATAAGCATATTACGTTATAAGCATAATCATAATTATGATAACTCAAAATTGAATTATCAGGTAGATAAAATGTCAAAATGTAGATACAAAGTCACAATTATGAGATGAAAAGTTGAAATTATGACATACAAAATCATAAATTATGAGATACAATGTTGCAATTGAGATGCTAAGTCAATTATGAGATAAAGTCACAATTATGAGGTCAAACATCAATTATTGTATGAGACAAACAAAATTATGGCATACAAAATCATAATTATTGTGAGAACTCAAAATTGAATTATCAGGTAGATAAAATGTCAAAATGTAGATACAAAGTCAATTATGAGATGAAAAGTTGAAATTATGACATACAAAATCATAAATTATGAGATACAATGTTGCAATTGAGATGCTAAGTCAATTATGAGATAAAAGTCACAATTATGAGGTCAAACATCAATTATTGTATGAGACAAACAAAATTATGGCATACAAAATCATAATTATTGTGAGAACTCAAAATTGAATTATCAGGTAGATAAAATGTCAATTTTTTTATACAAAGTCACAATTATGAGATAAAAAGTTGAAATTATGACATACAAAATCATAAATTATGAGATACAATGTTGCAATTGAGATGCTAAGTCAATTATGAGATAAAGTCACAATTATGAGGTCAAACATCAATTATTGTATGAGAACCCAAAATTGAATTATCAGGTAGATAAAATGTCAAATTTTTTATACAAAGTCACAATTATGAGATAAAAAGTTGAAATTATGACATTCAAAATCATATGTATGAGATAATACAGAGCCATAACTATGATATAATTTTATTTAAATGATTATGTCTTTTTGGCAATGCCAACTTAATCATAGTTATAATTAATAGTCATAATTATGACTTACTGTACAGTATGTCATAGTTTCAACTTAGTATATCATAATTCCGACTTCAATATGATTCAACAAAGCCTTTTTTTCTCATGTGGTGTAAATGTGCTTCTATAAAACCACTTCCCATAACTATGAGCAACAGTAATAGTAAAGCTTACGTATAGCAACACCACTCTTAAAATGAACGTTTTTTTTTTTTAACTGCAGCGATTACAGGGAAAAAAGAACGTGTCTGATTTAATCACTGATGGCCAAGAAAAAGGAGTCTCAGTGAGTTTTTTCGCGGAGGTACTTTCTAAACAATGAGAACGCAGTGTGCGATTGAGGGCCGGACGGATAACAAAGGCAAACAAGAGCGCCGGCCGCCCGTTTCGCTTTGTGAGATGACAATCAGCGGTGACACACAGCGACTACATTCAGCTTCCAACACAGGACACTTTGTCATATCCACTCAAAATGAAATAAAACAGCAGGACGGCTCAGTACAACAGTTTAACCACACAGAGAGACAGAAAGACAGTTGGCTGTGAACGCATTACGTTGCGTTAGAGACCGCGGCATGACATTTCGATGTACATCTGTTCTTTTCTTTGTTCAAGTAAAAACATTTTTTTCTAAATTGGTAATAATTTTCTGTAGTTTTTTTGTTGTTGTGCATTTCAAAAGGAAACAACAACAACAACACATAAATATTTGATGTCTTTGTCATGAGTTTTTACTTACTTTTAAGCACTTACATAATGACTTCCTCTAAGAAAGAAAATTAAATCTCTTAATATCTCAACTGTTACTCATAAGTGGCAATTAGATTAAATTTGCTTAAGTCTCCGCTTTTTTCTTTTTATTAGAGAATCTGAGAACATCTGCATCAAATTCATGGCTATTTACTGAACGCTTTTGGAAAACATTTAAACTAGTTTACGCTAACTAACACTTTGCAATAAGGTTCCATTTGTTAACATGAAATACTTCTAAAGCATTTATTAATCTTAGTAATCCTAGTGTTAGTTTCAACATTTACTAATGACTAGTTGCATCTGTTCGTATTATTTAATGGAGCTAACATGAACTAACAATGAACTGTTGTATTTTTATTAATTATAACATGCATTTCTCATTGTTAGTTAATGCATTAACCAACGTTAACTAAAGGAACCTTGTTGTAAAGTGGTTTTGTGTTTCCGGTAACAAGGTTGCATTTAACATTAGTTATTAGTTTAACTAAATAAAATAAGTGTATGCAATTTATTAATCTCAGCTAACATTAATTTCAGCATTTACTTATACATTATCAAAATCAAAACTTGTATCAGTTGATATTATTTAATACATCTAAACTAACATGAAGTAACAATGAACAGTTGACAAAGATGAAGAAATACAGTAACAAATGCACTGCTCGTTTGATAGTAAATGCATTATAATATAAACTAATAGGATCTTATTGTGAAGTGCTTCTGTGTTGCATAGAAGTAAAAGGCATTCATTTAATATCAAGATATATTTCACATATCATATCACATATTTTTAGGCTGTAATCCTTCAATATAAACTATAAGTGGTGGTTTAAAAAGGCAATGTCGGTCAGATGGATTCTTCCAGTCTAAGTGGGCATTTATTGACCAGAATAGTTTTGTGCCAGTCAAAAGTCTGCCAATGCAAGACTATCCAATATTAGTCCGAGAGAATGTAAAAATAACATGCATTAGCAAGACGTAATCTAAAAGCCTTTGTGGTGCTCCACAGTTGAGCAGTGTGAGGTCTCCGTCGCCTGAGTGGACCAGCCGTGGATCTGACACACTCGCTCTGGACCTCGGCTTTTGAAGAGCACTTCTGTTTGTTTACTCTGAGGACTCAGATTGCTCGTGATGCTTGGTTAGATTTCCATCAGGAGCTCGCTGGAGGTCAGAGCCGAGGCCTGACCTTGGGTCCGCCAAGCAGTCGCTTCATACACACACAATTCACAATATCGGCTGAGGAAATCTGATCCTGGATCAGCAATCTTTATAATAGCACATACTGTAGAGACTAAAACACCATCTCAGATCATTTGGGATTGTATTTACATCAATGCTGTTTAATATTGATTATGCAATCTGATAACAAACTCGCTGCTCACGTTCTGACATATATTATGCAGCATCTTTACCAGAGTAAAAACTAAAGGTCCCAGGATACCATGAGACTACAAATGATAATGGAAAATATTGTTTTATATGGAGTATATCATGTTTGGTTACTTCATCTCCTAAAGAAATTATGTAATCTAAAGCACCAAAACAAATCATTTTAATCCACCAAGTAAAATAAATAAATACAGATAAAAATGACATAGTTTTAATAAACATGGTAAATGAATATGACAATCAGGCTAATTTAGTATTATTTATGTAACATTATAGTTTTTTATTATTATGTTGAATTAGCTTATATTTCTATATTTCCATATTTTTTTTGTAATTGTGTTGTGTTTGTTGTATTGTGATTTTTTTATTATTAATTTCTTTAAATATCACTATTAAAAGTAGTTTTAGTTTTTATTTCCACTTTTTTTAATGTCTCAACTTCAGTTTATTTCAATTAGCTCCCAAAGAAACATAAAAGTTTTTCATGTAATATATATATAATTTTATTTCAGCTTTTAATTGACAATTTTTTTTAACAGTTTTGGTTTTTTTGTCACCTTATTGCTTTTCAGAACAAATTAAAAATACTGCTAGTGCTCTCAACTACTCTATGTACTTAACATGCCAATCTTAAATAAATTATATTAAGAATAGTACGAAAATATGCAGGAAACGTAATAATTTGCACAGTCTGTAAAGTCACGGACAAGTCTGTCTCACAGTAATTGGATTCAGTGTTTTAGGATAAGTGTGGCGAATGCACAATCATCAGTCTATTTGTGTTCAATCGTCCGTTCACATCTTTGCTGCTAAATGAGTTTGAATGCATGCAAATGTCCTGTCACTATAAACCAATGGGTGACAGCAGCGTTTGCATCTCCTGACGTTTTCCTTCACAATTATTAAAGTGCCCCTGTAATGTTATTTTAAAGGTTCCTAATTTTGTTTTGGAGTCTCCTTCAATAGTTTTACATGCATCCAAGGTCAAAAAACACTTTATTTCCTTATAATATACGCTGCAGCATCCGCTCTTTTCTGTTTAAAATGGTTTGATAAAGGATTCAGTCTCTCTAAACCCCGCCTTTACAAAAGCCTGCTCTACTCTGATTGGTCAGACGGCCCAGTCTGTTGTGATTGGCCGACCACTTACAGAACAGTAACGAATGGCATTCGTTTTATCGTATCAATTCCAGCGTCCTCATCTTAAAAAAGTTAAAAATCTGATTTCTCTGCATATCCTATTGGAATCCGATCATATTTAGTAAGTGTAAAAAAAAAATACAAAAAAAATAATAATAATAATTTCACATGAAATCGGTCTCATTGCTCTAATCGGATTTTGCATGGTTTATGTACTTTCTCACGCCACGTAAAACACAAACATGTCAGACGTTTGGTGCTTACACTGGCACCAAAAATCTGATTTTTTACTCATATCTGACACACATCTGAATTTGTTGCACGTGTAAACACAATAACCCGCACGAGATACGTTTTTTTTGCATCCGATCTGAGCCACTTGTTTTAAATCAGATACATATTCGATATCTGGACATCCGACCTACGTCTAAACACGATTATCTGACCGATTCGCCTTTGATTCTCAAAATAAAAAACAAAAATTACCGTTATTTTCCGGTCTATATCCATTCGGTCAGATTTTGCGCTGCAAAACCTCCATGACAGCTGTTATCCTGTCCATACTGGCAAATAATCATGGCCACACGACATGAATTATATAAATCATTTTATTAGCACGGCCATTCAAAACCAGAGGGACATATACTGTACGTGCATATAAAAAGATCACCGACAATCGCTTTGGGCGGGAATGAATGCAAACACAGATATCGGATACCAGTCGTGCACTGTAAAATCCAACAGTGATTCTAACTAACACTTTTTAGTTAACTTTACTTAATGTCTTAACTTAATTGTAAACATCTAGTAATCTGTACTATTCACATACTATGCTTTGTTTACTAAGAAAACCCAAGTTAAGATTAATTGATTGGTTTGAGTGTGGTTTTTGAGGCGGGGAATTCAGTCATTTCCTCCACTTCTGCAGTTATTTTTCTCTGTTTGCATTCACTCATTTCCCAAAGTCATCTTGAATGTTGAAATTTTAATACAACTGAAAAATTTGAGAGAACATCGCATAAGCTGACTTCATAAATTGATCAGAATCAGAATCAGAATCAGAAAGAGCTTTATTGCCAAGTATGCTTGCGCATACGAGGAATTTGTCTTGGTGACAGTAGCTTCCAGTACACATACAATAAAAAGTGACAAGACAAGTGACAAGTAACATAGGTATAAATAAAAAAATAGAAAAAAATAAAAATAAAATAAAAATAAAAAGATTATAAATTATAAATATATATAAAGTTATAAGGTGCTATAATGAAATGTCTGAGGGAAGTATTGCACATGTTTGTTCCACAGTAGGGGAACATTTAAGTGTTCATGAGGTAGATGGCCTGGGGAAAGAAACTTTTCCTGTGTCTGGTTGTTTTTGTGCTCGGTGCTCTGTAGCGTCGACCAGACGGTAACAGTTCAAACAGAAAGTGTGCTGGGTGTGACGGGTCCAGAGTGATTTTGCGAGCCCTTTTACTCACTCTGGATGAGTGCAGTACTTTGAGTGTGGGAAGGGTAGTGCCAGTGATTCGCTCAGCAGTCCGAACTATCCGCTGTAGTCTACGGAGGTCGGTTTTGGTAGCAGAGCCGAACCAGACGGTGATGGAAGTGCAGAGGATGGACTGGATGACAGCTGAGTAGAACTGTACGAGCAGCTCCTGTGGCAGGTTGAATTTCCTCAGCTGACGCAGGGAGTACAGTCTCTGTTGGGCTTTCTTCACAATAGAGTCTATGTGAGTGTCCCACTTCAGATCCTGAGAGATGGTGGTGCCCAGGAACCTGAATGACTCTACTGCAGTCACAGTGCTGTCCATGATGGTGAGTGAAGGGAGTGCAGGGGGGTTTCTCCTGAAGTCCACGATCATCTCCACTGTTTTGAGCGTGTTCAGCTCCAGGTTGTTATAACTGCACCAAAGAGCCAGCTGCTCCACCTCCTGTCTGTACGCAGCCTGTATGCACGAGCCAGACTCTGAACCTGAGCTGGAAAGGGAAGATGTAGAGTCGATGGAAGGACGTCTACATCAAGATGTCTCTGAATGGTAAAGACAATCATTTTGACTGAGACATACATTATACCTTTTATTTTATGTAGATTACATTAACGGAGATGTAGTCTACTTTTTTTTATCCGCTTACAGTGGTTATTGAGATCAACGTTTGCTATCATGTGTTGTTTTTACCTTGTTTCACGTTGTGGTTTTTTAGACATTCAAATTTGTGAACAATTCCGGCGTAAAATGATTAGCACAGACACCTAACGTTAAGCCAGTGGGAAGGGTTGTAGGAACCGCGTCATTAAAAATGAATTTAATCCACTGGTCCCTGACAGCTTGGTCCGTTCTTGGGAGAGAAAACACATTTAAGTTACATGTTGATTCTGGCAGTCAACAACAGAGCAACTCACGTGTGCACTACGCTTCTGCATCTTTCGCGACTGAATATGAGGGGGAGAGGGGCAGGGCGGGCTCGGGCGGGCTTCCAGCAGCATAGGTCTGCGGTGTCCATATATGGTATATCCTGCCCCGTCATGACGTCAAGTCGGGGCAGAAATTAAAATCTCGTATTTGAGTGCGCGTGCACGTGGGCTGGTTTACGAACCCAGGGGTAAACAAACGCTTCACTTTTAAATATCGGCTTCCCGGCCAGTGTATAATCGTTAGGCAATCATAACATACATTGATTCTCGTGGAAAAGTGAAAATTACAGGTCATGACTCCTTAAATGATTGGGCATCATAAAACTTATCTCATCCTGGTAAAAGTGTATTTTAGTGAATCGGAAAACTGTCCTACATCAAGAAGGCACTGGATTAACAAAACACCCAAGACTTTAGATTTGGTTATTTTCCGAGCAGCTTCCCTTCCTCACAGCAGAGTAATTATCACTCCAGTCCTCCATTTGTTATTTGGGATTTGTGAAAAACAAGTGTTTGCCAGTTTGGTTTGATTTAGTTTTTGCCGGTCCCTGCTCTTGTAAAGGCCCGACCATCACTAAGACATTGGATCTCGCCCTGGATGAAGAATGAAACTTTATGCTTTGATGATAAAGCTTTCCAATACTCAGAGCAAACGTTTGTCGGGAAAAAGCCATGACAGGAAGCTATTACTAGCAGAAGACATCAGTGAGGATGTCACCTGACTTCTCGCCCATGTTTGGCTCAAAATCCCTTTGAGGCTGACTGGCGGGGACCCGGCTGACACACACGTGTAAGATGAGACAGGACCGTATCCCAAAGAACGAGGATTAACAAGAAAGACAGATCTTTTTTTTTTTACACTGTCCATGACTGATGCTGATGACAGTCAAGTCTCAGTCCAGGAAAGATTAAAGGTAGGAATTACTGTCTTGATAAAAAAGAAAAACTCTACCATGATCATTTATAAAATATATATAAAAGTGGAGGCATATTTTAACAATATTTAAATATTATTAAATTCGTTTTTATTAAATATATTAATTGTGATTATTTCTGTGAAAATAATAATAATAATAATAATAATAATAATGGTAACACTTTTCATTAAGGATTCATTTGTTAACATACAGTTAACTGCATTACTTACCATGAACTAAAAATGTATAGTATAATGTATAGTTATAAATAATACTAGTTACATTATAAAAATGTACTAATATTTTATAAAAAAAAAAAAAAGCTATATCTGTTAATATTATTTAATGGACTTAAATAATAATGAATAGTTTTAGTTTTATTAACTAACATTAACAAAGATTTGTTACAAATACTGCAACAAATGTATTTCTCTTTGTTAGTTAATGTTAGTTAATGCAATCATAATAATAATAATAATAGTAATAATACAAATAAAAGCATATTAAATATGGTTTTCACTGATATTAAAATATATATATGTATCCCCTTTTTGTGCATATTCAAAATATTATTATTTTTTACATACTTGTCACCCTCGTAGAACCGAGCCTGCCTGTTTGATTCACTAATTAAACAATATATTAATAAATTAAACCAGTATTTCCACTTGCCATTGTGCAGTGTTTACTACAGTAAGGTTAGTTGACCGAGTGTGAGTGGATCTTTGAGCTGGTGTGAGTGAGTGAGTGGAGGCGGGGCTCATTTGAATATTCATTAATCCAGGTTTACTAAACGAGGCAAGGGTGTAGAGTTACATTATGAGTTTTAAGGGATCAAATTATTGTCTGCAGGGGGACTTTAATATGTCTATGCTAGGCTATGCTGAAAAAGTTCAAAAACACACAGTCTAATAAAATTTATATAAAAGTCTCCCTTCACTAAAGATATCATACTATATCCAAAAAACCCTCTATGTTCAGTAAATTAGACAAACATCTGGCAGCAAAAATGTTCTGCTTGGAAAACGTTTGTGCAATATGTGTTGGCGATACCGATAATCTGCAAATATTTCTTTGAGGTGTTTCATCTTTTCTCTGTCTGGGTGTAAATCCTCATTGTTTACCTCCACAGTTCAATGGACTGGCTTAAATGTGATTTTCCCCCTGATTTTCCCCCTGGCTTACAGTTTTATCTCATGGAGAGGCAAACAGCGGACCTACTGCATCAGATCTACTTTCCGCAAGTCGCTTCGCAAACAGGCCCGGGCTCACAGCAGGGACACAAATCCTCCCTAATCCAAATTAGCCCCTCCAAGTCAAATAAAACCGTCTGTCACGCACCGTCTCGCTCGCCCGTGTCTTCTCTTTACGGCTGCGGCAGATGGCATGGACCTAAAAAGAGCAATATATTAAAAACAGAAAACAAAATCACTGACTTTGTTTGCTCGACATACATACAGCCACGTAAATCTTAATCTATGTTCCCCTTTTTTTATTTTATATTAATATTAATTTTTTGGGATATGCGAATGTGGAGCATTCCATTTTATCGTTTTTCAAACATTATGCGAGCGTTACTTTTGAATGTTCTGTGAACATTCTAAAGCAAGTTGTAACAATTAAAACGTGTTTTGAGAACTTCATTAAAGACCATGGGGCATATTTTTTGACATTTGGGTATAAAGTGTTTTAATTCTACAATATATGGTGTAAAAACGTCTGCGTGCTGCCCTCTTCAGGTTGAATGGTGGCTACTGCAGTTGAATTTTCCTATTGGATGTTTGCGGTACTACATGACGTAAGCAGGTTCCAGCTCACCATGAGCTAGCGTAGATCTATCTGTATTTAGTAGAGATGGGGAGTCGACTCCAAAAGAGTCGATTCCTCGACTCTCACTAGCCCTAGTGTCGGAATCGACTCCAGGTCAGGAATCGACTCCCAGTGTCGAGTGTTTTTTTCAAGTTCAACACAGCAACAGTTCATTATAACGAAAAGATTATAATGAATGTAAAGATACGGAAATTAAAACAAAAAGATAAAGAAATGAGAGGAAAAAATAAGTACCAGGAAAACAAAGAACAATAATGTATAGATAGTTTTTTTCTGTTGGGTCTGTTTTGCGGCTCAATCAATCATGATGTGGTTCAATACAGTCAATTGGTTGTGATTGGCACAACACACTGAAGTAGGTTTTACGAACCAATCATGTACCAGTCCTCAGGGTGAGAGTGGGACATGCCCATAATTGGTAAGTGGTGGTTGATTGAGTGATACTGTTGAGTGATGACTGTTTTTTAGAAAAATTTGACGTTTTCTACAGAAGAGCTTTGATATCTATAATTTCCAGGTAATGTATGTAGCCTAATCATGTAGGTTATCCCTAAATAAGACATTAAAAGACAAGTGCTGTGTAAATAAGAGTATAGTGTTTAGTGTTGTACTTCTGAAAACTGAAGGGAGTAAATTAAGTGTATAACAAAAACTATGTAATGCTTTGTGTGCTTGTCAATTCTTATATATGCATCCTTGTTTCCTTTCCTCTTACCTCCATCCCCTTAGGATGCGAGGATGGAACATTAACATTAGTGAAATGGCATGTACTCACTCTATATGAAGTTCATTTTCTATTATTAAATGACAAGTGCATTAAAAACTATTATTAAACAACAGTTATTATTGGTAATAAGTGGTGGAATGTAACGAAGTACAAACTTCGTTACTTTACTTAAGTACATTTTTCACGTCTGTAGGCTACTTTACTTAAGTAGAATCAATAGTGCATACTTTTGACTTTTACTTCGTTACTTTTTGCAGCAATTATTATACTTTCTACTCTACTACATTTCTACAACGTTTCGTTACATTTTCGGATCAGTTTTCCCCCCTGCCAAAACAGGGATTGAAAAAAATCTCCATGTTTTCGGTGCTGACGAGTTGGTGGCGCTGCCAATAAAGCACCTAAAAGCTGTCACAAAGAACCGGCAAAAGCAATGAATATGTCAAATATAGCAAGGAGACATTTTAATTGTTTATTAATAAACAAGTGTTTTCTGTGTCGGCTGCAAAGATGAGGTTGACGATAATGATACGCGATCTTCGCAGTAGTGAACGCGCCAGAGAGAAATGCGCATTTCATACGGATTATAAGCAGAGAGCAGTCGGTTTTCTTTCGTTCTGAATTGTTCTGTTTAGAAGTACACATTTAAAGCTCTCTCAAGATATATTTATCAGGTCTGTGTGAGGCAAGTAGGATACCTTATACGCTGAGTGGTTCATTTATGAGACGCGCTTCAGTTCACTCGCCGGCGCCTACGTGTCGTGATTATCTATTTTCTACTATATTTACTTATTTATTAAATCCTGGATGAAACATTGATTAAAATTAAGATACAGTTAATACAAAACGAAATTCACTTAAAAAAAAGGCTTTGTGCTTTCTGTTTGAGGTCTCAGTGAAAGTTTTAAAGTCGCTTTCAGAGCGGTCATGTCCGTAACAGAGAACTATCACGTCTTTTGTTTTTTCCTCATAAATGGGAACACGAAAAATAAAATAAAATCAATATTTTATGTTCTGTGGAGACCCTTCTTCATCCAGTGGGTATTACTTTTGGTTTGCGCAGTGTAATTCACAGAATTAGGTACAAAAAAATATTTTGCTACCTAAAAGTGAAATATTTTTTGTGTCCCGTAACGCATGTGTAGCCTAGGCTATTTCCCATTAAATATAAAACGCATACTGATATTTTTCAATATGTATTAAATGCATTTTCTGAGAATTTATATTTCAAGTTTTTACTGCAAATGTCCCGTTTACAACGATGGAATTGCCCAATATTAAATAATTTACTCTCAACTAGTTTTGTGGTGTAGGTCTACGTATTGTATAATGTTAACTTCAAAAATGGTGTGTGTCGCGATTCTGCCTTCTCCCTTCTCACACCGCGACACAGGTTCGTAGATCTGAGTGTAGCGATTTCGGATTCACATTGCATATTGTTACAGCCCTAATTATTAGAATATAGACATTAAGAGAATAAATTGTTATGCAAGTACTTTTACTTTTAATACTTAAAGTACATTTAAAATCAGGTACTTTTTACTTTTTACTTAAGTAGGGTTTTCATTGTGGTACTTCTACTTCTACTAAAGTAAATATGTCTCTGGTTATTTGTACTTTTACTTAAGTACTGAGATTCAGTACTTCCTCCACTGGTAATAATATAACTAATATTTTTCAATGTTAAACAAAAAAAGTAAAAAAATAAAGTTAAACATGCTTAAGTTAAAGTTCATAGCTTCACTACATTAAAATTATATAAAATAATGTACAAAATAAATAGATAAATACACTGTCTAAAACAAGTCTGCTTTTACAAGTTTAATGATTAATACAACATATTGCACACTTAAATATGATTTGAAGAAGCTGCGATGTGAAAAGGAGGGGGATTTATAAGGTTTAGTTGATTAAACATTTTAGTATAGGAAACATTTGTATCCTCGCTCTTGACTCCTCAGGAAGCCTCCTCGTTCCTCGCCCTCCTCCCGGTGGAATTAAAGAATTTAGATGTCCTACATGAGAGCGGAGCTCGATCGGTTTCAGGGTCGTAGGACATACGAGCGAGAAACGAGGAAGCATATTGAGACGCACCTTCTGAATCCTGACCCTATTTTAATTCAAAGTAAATGGAGTCGAGGAGTCGATTCCACCGACTCCAAAATTAGGAGTCGGGAGTCGGAGTCGACTCCAAAAAAACCGGAACCGAACACCCCTAGTATTTAGTACAGTGGTCAGGAGGGTACGTAGGTGTAGTGTTGCTGGTTGCAAAATTAACCTATAGAGAGCGTGCGCTATTGTGGGTGGAGTCAGGCTCTGACCAGGGGTTTAGTTACCCTTTAAGTTAAGATCTGACAAGTTAATGTAGGATTTTTCACGAATTCGTATTACAGAAGCAAATCTTAACTTGATTTAGGATTATTATCCTATCTTACAAAACCTTATCCTTATCTGTTGTTTGGTAATCAACTTAATCAGCGTTCGGTAATCAACTCTTCGGTCTAAGCAAGCATGCAGCTGCTGTGAAGTAAACTCTAGGTGTGCTTTTAATGAAGTGCTGTAGAGAAGTTTTGACAAGCTTGGTAGACGAGGCAAAGACTATCACTGTTTTGTGGGAGTCTCTAATGATCAGTGTTTTGTGCAGCACATCATTAGGGTGTTCAAAAAGTCTTCCTGCCATCAAACATCGCTGTCGTCTTGTCGCATCTTGTATCATTGATAAATGTGGTGCCGTTCTCAGACAGGGATATTGTAATGTGATTTTTACGGCTGGCTTTTAGATAATTTTGAAGTTAGGACACAAGACACCAAGTTTTTAGGATTTTATTTTCTCTCTCTTGAGTTGGGATGCTTCTGTAATACCCCTTTCCTATCTGTAGTTAAGATTAGATAATGCACATAAGAAATGTTATTCTGTAATAGCTTTTGTCCTAAATGAGGTCCTAATTAAATTTTCCACTGTTACTAAATAGACACTTTCTGTAACATGCCTCCAGATAACTTTAAATGAATATTCTGTTAATGTTACTGGAAGAATGTTTATTCATATCTTTAGCTGAAGTTCTGAGAACGTTCCCTGCATGTCCTTATTGGTCGGCAATCAAATCAAATGTCAAACAGTAGTTAAATTTAGTGCAAATGAAACGACACATTGAGGGTTAACGTGATGTTAATTGGTTGAACACTATTGCACAGAGTTAATTTACTTCAGTCAAAGTCATTCTATATGCTCTGTGACTGTGGAGGTGTGTTAATTATACATCATTCATTTTTATACAGTTCATCTAGTGCAGTCTTAAAGCTTTTAATCGTGAATGCATGTGGCCTTCATCAGAGACACATGGTAGATGAGTAAAATTAATCATAAAGCAGCTTATCTACCAAGAGAAAATCATAAGTCTGAGAAAAGAAAACATCTCGCATTAGAAGGCCAAATAATTGAGTGCGATTTACGCTCTGAAGTTTAATACTTGATGCTATAGGGGATTGCTCAAATCATATAAGTTATACCTGAATTAGTAAACACCAGTAATGATAAATAAAATGATTCCTCAGTAATCATGCATTTAAAACGGTAATTTGTAAATGTCACATACTGTAAGTATATCGCTTAAACAATATTTAGAGCCTTATTACCTTGAAAATGGCAAAAACATCAATTTCACTTGTGCAAAGCGAGCTGCATCAACAATAGCTCATGTTTTGTTTAATTTGTTGCTCAAAACATAAGTGACCCGAATAAAGAGTCCGTGAACATGCCGATTTCAAGCCCTGACGTTCACACATCTCGTGTAAGCATTTTGAGTTTGTGAATTCACACAAGCCAAGCCGAGCTTCAGAACGTTCACTTTCTCAGTTGTCACACTGAAATCAGCAGAAAGTAGGGTGAAAAAGGTAAATGTTGTTCCCATTGGGAATTAATTGGGTGGTGAAAAGTGACATGAGGTTAAAAAAATAAGAGTTGGGAGATTATGAAGGAAATTCTGTTTCTTTGCAATAATGTGCATCAATGAATCGTTTACATACATTAAAGGATTAGTTCACCTTCCAAAAAATTGTTTTGCTGATAATTTACTCACCCCGATGTCATCCAAGATATCCATGTCTTTCTTTCTTCAGTCGAAAAGAAATTAAGGTTTTTGAGGAAAACATTCCAGGATTTTTCTACACAGAATGGACTTCAATGGCAACCAACTATACCAATGTTCAAAGAAGGTTCAAATGTCCGTCTCAATGCAGCTTCAAAGTCTCGACACGATCCCAGTCGAGAAATAAGGGTCTTATCTAGCGAAACGATTGGTCATTTTCAAAAAAATAATAAAAAAATATATACTTTTTAACCACAAATGCTCATCTTGTACCATCTCTGAGATGTGCCACGCCTTGCGTCATCACATTGGAAAGGTCACGCGTCACGTCATCTATCTAAATTATATGTCTGTGTACTCCAGTTCAAAAAGGTTGGGGAGGGCGAAAAATTTAATCTCATTTTCTCCTCCAACTTCAAAATCATCCGACATCTTTGTTTTAATTAATTTTTATAATACCTTTTTTTTTTTTTTACCTTTCCAACATGATGACGTAATACGTGCCGCATCTCAGAGATGGTACAAGATGAGCATTTGTGGTTAAAAAGTATATATTTAAAAAAAAATTTTTTTTGAAAATGAACGATCGTTTCGCGAGATAAGACCGTTGTTTCTCGACTGGGATCGTGTCGAGACATTGAAGCTGCATTGAGACGGACATTTGAACCTTCTTTGAACATTGGAATAGTTGGTTGCCATTGAAGTCCATTGTGTGTAGAAAAATCCTGGAATGTTTTCCTCAAAAACCTTAATTTCTTTTCGACTGAAGAAAGAAATTCATGGATATCTTGGATGACATCGGGGTGAGTAAATTATCAGCAAACATTTTTTTGAACGTGAACTAATCCTTTAAGTTCATTTCGATTGTGCATGTTGATTTTGGTATCCCCAATATTAACCAACTGTTGCAATTTCTAATGAAGCTCAGTTATAATCCATCTGGACATCTGTATTTCCAATTGCATTGCTGTACTATTGAATTTTCTAACATGGCATTTTGCAGTGAGACAGCAAGTTTTGTGGGGCAAACAAACAGCACAAACCTCAACATCTTTGTGTTGTCAAAAGCACACGTAGACTTACTTTCGCTGTCACTGGGGATTCTCGGCTGCCCTACATTCGGCTTTGTTGACATTGCCGAACATTTCATGTATGGTCCGACTCCTGTTGTGAGCATCTCTCACATAAATAGTTCAAGCTATTCCCCATCTGAGTCAAACCCCACAGCGTCACATATCTCAAGCAAAGCTATCCGTCTGGACCTTCCCTTGTCACTTTCAATGAAAGTCTCCATCTTCTATGGTCGTAAACGCAGGTTGTGTGCAAGCGCTCAGCCTCAAGCAACACTTCACCGTCTGCTGGACGAATCTGCTGGTTATCTAGTCACTTTTGGAATAATGGTTGCATATGAAAAATCATAAATTAGATTCTTAATGGTTTCTTTTAGACAGCAATGAGCTTAAAAAGATCAAATCGAGACTTAAGTCTTCTGCTTATACAGTATATTTACACTAACACTCCTTTAAGACATAAGACTATGTGCATTAAAACATGACATTTCAATTTAAGCTCAAACTGGTCCAAGATCAAATGGTTTTATATGATTTTATCATTTAAAAATGAGATTCTGAATTGTTTCTCCTATACAGCAATGAGATTAAACAGAGCAAATTGAGACTTTTCTAAATACACTTCTGCTTATTAACTACATTTTGAGCAATAAATCTTTGTTACCTGCAAAATAGCATCAACAAATTCAAAACAATTAAATTCTTCCAAGATCAAATGACTTATATGGTTTTAGCATTTTATAGCTCATGGTCAATAGTTTACTTTATTTGTATTATTATTTCTCATAAGAAACTTAAGACAAAGGTGATCATTAAAATAAATAAATCACAATTGAACGAAATTCGGAGCAACAAATCTTTAACTATCAAAATAGCATAAAAATACAAATGATAGTTCTTTAATATCTATTGATAATGTGTTTCTCATCAAGCATACAGCAGAGAATCGGATGGAGCAAGCGGCACAGGAGTGATTTTGATGGATGACTTTTAATTTAAGAGGAAAGGTCACAAGCCACACAACCCGACATTGAAGAATCAATGCTCATTACATGTATTAGTTAAATTATTAGTGAAATGTCTTGTAAAGTTTCACGTGGGACTTTGTTTTCACATGCATCACGACCTAAAGTTTACAATGACAGAAATGTGCAGCTATAAAGCACTTTAAAGGTGTTCCAATATGCTTTTTTCCATGTTCAATGTTCTTTAGTGTGTAATGTTGCTGTTTGAGCATGAAAAAGCTCTGCAGTTACAAAGTTATTCTCTATATCAGTGTTGAAACGCTCTGAAACGCCTCCATTGTAGTCTTGAGTTTTCTTCCCGGAACGAACACGTCACAATATTCCTCATTTAAATAATTAATACGCAGAATAAAGGGGCGGGGCCTGGTTGAGTTAGTTAGTAGTGTGTTGAAACTGGTGGTTATGGTAAGGGGCGGGACATTTCCCAAACACACTTGAAGCGCTCGACCAATCACAACACACTGATCCAGCCGACCAATCAGAGCACAGTGTGCTTTTCAGAAGGAGGGGCTTCATAGAGACAGGAATTAAACAGAGTTGTGTTTCCCGTACAATGGCGGCGTTGAAGAAATCAACTAGCTAGTCACGCCTGTTTCCCGAAACCGTATTGTCACAAATTTGTTGTTTAACCTCATTGGTTAATGATGTCATGCAGGTGGTGGAGTAATAACTTTTTTTTTTATTTAATTCATTTGAGATTGTATTAAAGCCATATTTTTGCTATAAATTACGGACATGTAATCTGAGGACTAATTCTTATTTTTTCTCAGTTATTTTGCTTTATTTCCAGATTCAATCATAGGCTCGTTCTTACGCACATGTTCACTTTTCAGTGGTGCTTGAAATCTCTTGACAAACTAAAAGACGTAAATAAAATGTGTATATATTCAATATTGGTTTGTACTGAATGTCAGCTTGCTTATTTTGCTCAAGAAATGATTTATGAAAGGGGTGGTATAATGCCCTTTTCACAAGATGTAAAATTTTGGCTCTGATGTCTCCAGAGTGTGTATGTGAAGTTTTAGCTCAAAATACCCCACAGATATTTTTATATAGCATGTTAAAGTTGTCACTTTTTGAGGTTAAGTAAAAACACACTGTTGTGTGTGTGTTCCTTTAAATGCAAATGAGCTGCTGCTCCCGGCACAGGGGGCGGAGCTTCACGAGCTCGTGTCCTTTTACCTCACACACACATGCACTGAAAATTTCAAACACTTTTAGCCTTTTATGTTCAAACCGGAGTCAGACAATGATGGAGAGACTCAAGAAGAAGTGACAACATGTAGAAGCAACAGGACGTTTCTGAATGGTTAGTTTTATGTAGCTGATGTGTAGTTATCTTCTAGTCATTGATTAGCATATTCTGTCTTGATAATCTAAAAATCGTGTTCAGGGGGCGGGGTTTATGTAAATTCTAGGGTTTGTGATGTCACTAACCCGGGAGGAATGTGGTGTAGTCTCTACCAGCCGTTTGTTGTAGTTCTTAAAAAGCAATTTCTATAAAAGCAAATCTCTTCCTTTGCTTTGAATTTTGAGCGTTGTAACTTTGCAGATGTTGTTTATGCTCAAACAGCAACATTACACACTAACTAAAGTTAGAAAAGTGAAATCATAATTAACCACCCCTTTATTAAGTCCACATGTTATGCAAACAAGAAACTCTGCTTCTAACCACAGGTCGAGAGCTTTTACTCCAAACACACAACTTTGTGATGCTGTTTGCGAATGTTCGTTGGAACTACGGTTTCGGGAAACACCGACTCGAACTCGTTGCTGATAACGACGGAACTTGCGAACATAGTTGGCTAATGATGCTTTCGGGAAACACATCCCAGAGCGTTAATGACAGACTGGGAAAAGAGGAGCTGCAACATTGGAGAATAAGGGGGAAATAATCAACATTCAAGCAGGAACACCTGTTCTAGTAGAGCCTAAAAACAACATCAAGACTTTGAAGGTGAAAATGAGAAATGGATGGCGATGCTCTGAGTTCAAATTTATGCAAATGTTCTTGCATTGCTTGGAAATATTCAAAGTCACGTACTTGCACTAACTATTGGTCCTGGTAGCAGTTGGATTTATTTGTGTGATTTCCACTATAAACTATTCCCAATGTGGATGATTTCGTTTCAAATATCTTGTCCTAAATGCATTTGCAAGGCATGTTTATCTCTGCACATCTTCCTCTGTGAAAAGGTAGCAGACACGTTTGCCAGTCCTCCGGAAGGTTTGAAACATCAACATGCCCGAGGGATGCAAAAAGCACACGAGCTTCCCAGAAAATAAAAGATTATAGGACAAGACAACATAGTCAAAAAGAAAGAGTTTCTCCACAGGACAGGATTGGATATCTGGGACAGGCTGCCCCAGAACAGGCACAACAAACGTCAAGTTGTGTTTGTTTGAGGCTTTGTTGCTGCACAAAACAGCATCAACTACCTTTGTTGACTATCCCTGGGAATTCTGCCAGCGCGAGCCTCCTTTCCGAGAGAACCTGATGCTCATCTGGACAGGATAAAAGGAAGAGAAACAGTAGCGGAAAAAGCCAAACTCGCTGGCCCGTGTCGTGCTTCAGAGCCAAGCTTTTCCATGACCCACAAACCAACTCCGCATCCTCGGACGACTTTTTCAGAGCTTTGTCCATTTCTCATGTGGAGACGGCACGAGTCAGGCCACACACTCCTGAAGATAAGCGCTCTCAAGCGTCTCGCCGCCTGCCAGGGGAGATTACGCATGCCACAGTTAGCAGCGTGTTTGCAACACTAGCATGATTTCCAGAGAGCGTCAAAACTCAATCATCCCCCTTCGCGACGTCTGTCAGGCTGCAACGCTCACCTGTCAACCTCTGTCACAGCGATCATCAATGACTCCGTGCTGGGAGAGGAGGGGGAGAATATAAAAGCACAGGAATTGAATGAAGACGCCCTTGGAAGCAGATCCGCGGAGATGCGTCCCACTATCGCAGATATACGACCTGTCGTTCTTGTGCGCAAATGAAGAATGACGCCGCTCGTATTGCGACTACACCGTTTTCCTATTCAGGGTGGGGAAATAAGTGTGTTGTCACTAGATTGATTCATATTGTATGCAATAATAGACTAACAATACATTCCTGACAACATGCCGACGTGTTAAGGGAGAAATAACATGTTGGGTCAAGCAGGCCCTATTTTCCATCCATTTGAACAAGCGTATGAATCACTGAATGGCACTCTTCCAGCTAGACACTCAAGCGCATGTAGAGGCTTCTCTGCAACGGCACACACCGGCATGATGCAACTGCAGTCAATGTGCAGTGATGTCTTCACCACGCTTTGGCTGTCCGGTGGGAAGTTATGCAATCAGCTGGACTCAAATCAACAGCTGGAAGACAGAAGAGGATATTATGAGGGAACGGAGATGTTTGTGTACTGCACGACTAACCACGGATATTATTCACAGGATACTGAACAATTTTAAAGTCAAAAATCAAAAAAAAAAAATCTTTTTTCTTTTTTTTTTTTTTCTTTTTTTTTTTTTTACAAATGAATAGGTCTTCTACAACTAAAAAACAAACAAACTAATAAACAGACAGAATGATAGAACATCAGATAGATAGATTGATTGATAGACAGACAGGTAAATAGATGGATGGTTAGAACGTCAAAATGACGGACAGACAGATAGATGATAGAGATGGATGGATGGATGGATGGAAAGAACAACAAAACAACAGATAGATAGATAGATAGATAGATAGATAGATAGATAGATAGATAGATAGATAGATAGACAGATAGATGGAAAGATGATAGATAGATAGATAGATAGATAGATAGATAGATAGATTGATAGACAGATAGATAGACAGATTGATAGACAGATAGACAGATAGATAGACAGATAGACAGATAGATAGATAGATAGATAGATAGATAGATAGATAGATGATAGATAGATAGATAGATAGATAGATAGATAGATAGATAGATAGATAGATAGATGGAAAGATGATAGATAGATAAAACGACAGATAGATAGATAGATACAGATAAATAGATAGATAGATAGATAGATAGATAGATAGATAGATAGATAGATAGATGGAAAGATGATAGATAGATAAAACGACAGATAGATAGATAGATAGATACAGATAAATAGATAGATAGATAGATAGATAGATAGATAGATTGATAAATAGATAGATAGATAGATAGATAGAGACAGATAAATAGATAGATAGATAAATAGATAGATAGACAGATATATAGATAGATAGATAGATAGATAGATAGATAGATAGATAGACAGATAGATAAATAGATAGATAGATAGATAGACAGATAGATGGAAAGATGATAGATAGATAAAACGACAGATAGATAGATAGATAGATAGATACAGATAAATAGATAGATAGATAGATAGATAGATAGACAGATATATAGATAGATAGATAGATAGATAGACAGATAGATAAAACGACAGATAGATAGATAGATAGATACAGATAAATAGATAGATAGACAGATATATAGACAGATATATAGATAGATAGATAGATAGACAGATAGATAAATAGATAGATAGATAGATAGATAGATAGACAGATAGATAGACAGATAGATAAATAGATAGATAGATAGATAGATAGATAGATAGATAGACAGATAGATAGACAGATAGATAAATAGATAGACAGATAGATAAACAGATAGACAGATAGACAGATAGATAGATAGATAGACAGATATATAGATAAATAGATAGATAGATAGATAGACAGATAGATAGATAGATAGACAGATAGATAAATAAATAGATAGATTGATAGACAGATAGATAGATAAATAGATAGACAGATAGACAGATAGACAGATAGATGTATGGATGGATGGATGGATGGATGGATGGATAGACGGATAGATGGAAAGATGATAGATAGATAGATAGATAGATAGATGATAGATAACTTTACTGTTCTATTCATTAGTCAAAGGTGAATCAGATTAACTCAGGCTAAGATTGCGGCTTCATTGTTTATTCAGTTTAGTTTGACCCAGACAAAGTTCAGTTCATAAAATGTGACACTAAGTTGAGACTTTCTATACTGAGGTAAAGTTGAACATGCTAATGCTGTGTGACTGCTCATAAAATATGTATGATATTGTGTTATCATATTTTTGTGATGCTTATGTGACAGTGGGTGTGAATACAATGCATATATTTACATGATTTACATTTTCTCAAAGAAAATCTCATTAATTTTAATCTATCAGAATTTTAGAAGCCGGTTTGGGATTTTGTTCCTCTGCAAAAAACAATCTGAATAGAGATGAGCGAATAAAATCAATGTGGATCACTTACACCATGGTGACAAAAGATGCCACAGAGCTAAATCTTAATTAGCCGAAATAATGAGGCCAATGCAGAATCCAATCCAATTAAAAGAGAAAAGTCTCTAGAAGCGAATCCTCTCAGAGGAACGATAAACACGTCGGAACAACACTACGCTCCTCAGAGAGAAGAAAACTAACAGCGTACGAGGACTTCAGCATCTCTGTCTATATTTCTGATAATGCTTAAACACACTGCCAATTAAAAGGACAAAACACTTGAACCAAATCACCGAAGGCGAGAGAACATGATGATGATGATGCCAACTAGCCGAGGCTGATTCTTCAAAGCGTGTTGACGTGAGCCGTTCCACCTTTAGAAGAAATAACCAGCGATGATCTCTTCATGCAGCTCCTGATCCAATATTGAGATGTTGCAGAATGTCAAGGCAAACTAAAAAACAAACCCAGAACAATCAGTCTTCAACAGATCGACATGCTGACAAGACAAATGATAATGACGTGACGGTCATAAACAGCAGAGCTCGTTCATCCTGACGGGGAACATACACAGCTTAAACTGGCTCACAGTGGTTAAACTGGTCAGCTTAATGGGTTTTGATGGTTTTAGGTACTTGTCAAATGGTCAGGCTGGGAGACCAGCTAGACGAAACAGTTCAACAAAACATTTTTCCTGCAGGGTCAAAAGAGCATGTGAGCAATGTTGCAGTGTCATAACAAATAATAATATATAATAATAATAATAATAATAATAACTCAATAAATAAAAATAATAATAATTTATATATATATGAAGAGTTCAGATGCAAAAGCCTCTTAGTGCCATCTGAAATTTTCTTCTAGAATGATCATTTTTATAAAGCTTGTATATTTAGGTTCAATAATTTCACTTAAATGGCAATGAAAATTACCTATTAATTGTCATTTAAGTGAAATTACTGAACTTAATACAAGCTTTATAAAAATGATCATTCTAGAAGAAAATTTCAGATGGCACTTAGAGGCTTTTGCATCTGAACTCTTCATATATATATATATATATACATGAATATCCATACTTGGTTTGCATGCACCATAATGAATATCCTTCACTGACCTTTGCTCATATATTTCAATGACTCATGCAATTATAGACACATGTTTCTCTGAAGTTCATAAACTCTGTCCTTGCAAGCTCAATGCAAGAAGCATTTTAATTCAGCATGGAGTGGTGTTTAGAAATCAAAATGGGAAAAATGGAAGCTATCATTCATTTGGCTGTTTTGCAATTTTATTCAATGTGTGTTAAAATGTTTTGGTGGACTGATTAAAATGAGTCCAGAAAATGTGATAAAAAAAACCCCAAAAAACCTTTTTATAATACAGCAACTAGTGTTAATTTACACACCTTGAAATGGAAGAATTTGTATAGAAATGAAAATGTTACCTAGTATTTTTTATTGTTAGTTCATGATACCGACTGCATTAATGTCTCAGTTGTGTCTTCTACACAGCAAGGAGAGAAAATGCAGATGTTCTCTGAAATCTGAGAAAAAGACCCCAGTGATCTCATATGTTTCAGTTTCATACGAGATCTCAACAATGTGCTCGGATTTTCCAAAATACCAAAGTCATTTTTCATCAAATTCTCCCAAGAGTAGATTTTCCCAAGTTATTCTATGGATATTTATTTATATTTCTCCTAATAACTATGAGCTATGGAAACATCTGAACAATATACGAACATTTAAAATATATTTTCATCTGTCTTGATCATGATAAGGTGAAACTATTCGTTGTTGTACTCATTGTACTGATAAAGCTTTTTCAATCAATTCGCACGCCTCATTCAAGGTGAGATATTCACATCATAAATTTGTGCTTTATCTGCAGAAACAATGTTATAACAGCTGTTGTGTATTATAGTGTGTTATAAGACAGCTGTTTCATTCTCCAGTTCTTCCAAGTGTGAACTTTCACAGCCGTGTCTGTGAGAATTAAACGTTTCATCCTCTTTATTTATGGTCACGTCTTGTTTAAACCCAGAATGCTACATTAAGTGTTCAAAAACCTGTGAAAGAGAACAGAAAGGATCAGACAAATAAGTATTTGTTCTCCAAAACAGAATTGTGCTGTTTCACATGTTGTCACGTTTTCCCTGGCAGTGTCTGATATGAACTACAACAGCACGTCAACACCGGTCTTATCACTCGCTTCCTTGACAATCCGTATTTGCACTGTACGTTACTGTATAAGCTCATTTTCCAGTAGAGTTAGTTTGAGTTTAACATGTTGCAATCTAAAAATGTGATTTGCATTGGATTTAAGCACTGCAGCGCTTTTATGAGCCCATTTTTAGTTTGATTTAATGATATTTTTCAGTATTAAATAATCATTTTGTATTGCTCTTGATTAAATTTTTTTTTTTTCATTGAGCTCATCACATCTTGTCTTTTGAACTGCCCTAATATATGCAGCTCACTAGGACTTTATGAACTTCAGAGAAACGTGTATCTGTAACTACAAAAAGTCAAGCAGCTCTGCTTTCCATTGCCAGAGATTGTTGAACCACTAGAATTTTCTTATTTTATATCATGATATTTTTTAATTTTATAGCCTATTCTTTCACTATATTATTTTTGCATGTTACAATAAGTTAAAATTTGTTAACATTAGTTAAAGGGATACTTCAGGATTTAGCATTAAGGTTTGTATCAGTAGAAAACCTGTAGTATTTTCGAATTACCGTGCTTTCCTCCCTCATATCCCCCTGAGAAGAGAGATTTAGGTATTTTTTGTCTGGACAAAATGGCGATTTTTGCGTCATCGGAGGATTTTTTTGGCCAGAGGCTAGAAACTACAGCCAGTAGGAGGAGCTCGTTCCGCATGTGTTCAACCCGCCCATAGAGGGTGGGATCTCACTCACAGAATGTACACATAGTGTCAGCCATCTTTTTTTGGAAGGTAAGCCAACAGGCTCTTGTTCTGTGGAGAAAGCTGAGTATTAGGGGTTACCATCCCTTTTTCCCGGACATGTTCGGTCGTCGAGATCATCCAAAATGTCCGGGATTCGGCTTTTGCTTTCTACAGTCGCCGTTCATTGTTTACATGCACACCTTTTGTTTCAATCTAACTGAATTCATTCCGATTGGTGAATCTGAATGTAGTGTTTACATGAACGCTAAACAAGTGATCGGTTGATGTGCGTTAAAGCATTGCTAAGAAAATTCCCGCTCCTCCGTGAGAGATACGAGACCGGTGCGCTCATCAGTGATGACGCCACCGGCCTCGCGCCGTTCTCCCGCGCCCCTCAGCCTCGTCCTGCTCGCCACAGTAAACATGATGAATGGCGACTGTAGAACGCAAAAGCCGAATCTCGGACATTTTGGGCGATCTCGAAATCCCGGGAAAACTCGTCACGATAAAACAGCGTCTTTTCAGTTTCGTAGCTACTAGTAGCTGTCCTCTGTAACCGGTAGGCGTGGCTTGGGAGTGTCCTCCTAGAGCAGCGAAGCAAGTGCATTCTGGGAGTTGTTGTCTTTCATCCACATGAGCCAAAAAAAAAAACATTTTCTGGCTTTTCTCAGTCTAGAAGGCACCAACTTCTAAAATAATTTCACATTTCTACTACATAAATGACCCAATTTAAATACACATTCATCTTTCCAGCGGCGAAATATCCCTTTAAGGAGATCTCATATGTGACCAGTGTTACCAGTGGCAACCTGTCACTCACCTGAGATCCACCAATAGCAAACCACAACCATTCAATCAATTCCCCACAGACCAAATTAAGCCCCGCCCACATTTGTTCTTGTTCCAGAAGCCGTTTCACTCAAATATACATCACAATAGCGCATAAAAGACTTCAGTTTAATGCCAACTTCTACTAAATGTTTTTAATATTAGTTTTAATTTTAGTTTACGATAATGACCCTGTAAATGACGTCGTGAGTCCAGTGATGAAGAAAAAGGGCATCCAAGTCTGCGTGTTGACATGCTATATATAATTTACTCACGTCTTGACGTCGGGGAACATTATGTGCAGATCGCTTTGAGTGCTCAGGTTTGTCCTTGGCTACCTGAAGGCTTCTCAGAACGGTGAGCTAAAATTAACACCACCCATAAAGGCAATGGTCTGTAAACACACACGCAAACAAAGGTCAGATAAACTGGAGATCAGGACTGGCAGTGTTGCCTAGTGGTGCGTGTAAAGGAGCTCAGGATGAAATGCAGGAGTTGCTCAGGTTATTCTGGGATACGGGATGCCATATGTTGGACACTGGGAATACTAGAACTCACTAGCCGTCATGTTGCTGTTTGCAATGGAATAACTAGCATACTTACGTATAATTTGTGTAAACCAGACACTGGGCCAACAGAGACATAATGCATAATAATGTTAAAAAGAATGAACCTTTTAGTAAAGTGTTAGCAAAAATAAATAATAATGAATAATGTAAATAATATTCTGATATCCTGGTGCATTCTGGGATACAGTTTTGTTCTGTTAAATACTGTACATTTGGTAAATGTTGTAGGTCTAGTCAGGGCTGTTTCTAGCCTTTTTGGCACCCTGGGCAAGATTCCTATTGAGCTTAAAATTAAGAGTTTCAACCCATGAACTGTGCACACTGAACAAAGAAAATGCATTGACTTGTACCTGGACATTAAAAAAGACATCTTTTTAGTTATGATATTGAATCTCAGTCTACATTACATTATCACTGGTGTTTATGATTTATTTATACAAGTATTCATGACGTAAAATTCATATAGGCTAAATGTACTGTATATATGAAAATGAATATTTCAAAGTATAGGTAAATTACAATACTTTTGTCCTAATTTCTTCACTTGCAAGAAATAAACCATTGAGGTTTTATTTGGGAGAAAACACCAGATCACCATGCTGATCGCGTGAGCAAAGTGCGCACTTCTCTTTAAATCACGAAGCACAATCAGAATGCCTACACTGAAAAAAACAATAAGTAAAATTTACTCAAATTTTCTTTGGCAAGTTTTTGCACGAATATTTTTAAAGTAAATTTCACACGCATATTTTTAATGTAAATTTCACAAATGGAATTAAGTAAACTCTACTTAACTAAGTTAAGTGAAAGTAACAAGAAAATAAGTCATTTTAACTTGGCTAGTAAAAGGTTGAGTAATATTTATTTAGTTAAAGTTTCCTTTGCAATACATTTCACTCAAACAATATAATATTGAATTAAGTATAAGCTTTACTTAAAAAATACTTAAGTGATTAATACAATAGATATTGTGTAAGACAGCATATTTATATATCAGTTGTTAAACGACATGTGAACTAGAGTTGTGACGTTCGCGAACGAACCGATTCTTTTGAACGGCTCATAAACATGAACGATGGGAGCCGAGTCGCGGCTGGAGGGGAGCCATTCTTTCTGTCGTTCTTTTTTTCCTATGCGTGTTTCACACAGATGCACACAAATTAGCTCCTCCGCGAGACAGAACAGTTATAGGGGGAGGGGTGCACCCAGCGATGTAGACATTTCCATTTTATTTATTCTAATTTTATCTACAGTATATATTTAAAACTTTAAATATTTTTTGTTTTCTATCAAAATGTTCTTGTGTGATAACAATGTTCTTGTGTGGAAGTGTTTGTAGTAAAAGCTGTTTTGCACAGAAATTCATTGCAGCCGGCTTTGTTTTTGATGTTTATTTGTGAGTATTGTATGAATAACATAAGTCAACGTAGCTTTACACATACACACACTTTGTACTAAAGGTAAATCCAAAATAGTGATGTCACTGTCTAAGCAGAGGGATGTTGTGCAACCCTATGGAATATTAGCCTGGTAATACCAGACTCTGCTACTTCACTTTGCTTCGTAGACAGAGTCTGGAATGGCATAATAGAGAAGTGTTTTCTCTCTCGCGGGGGGCGCTTGTCTGAAGTTTAAAATCATTGGTTACCCGTAAGCCAATCACATAACGTTTGGTTATGGCGTGTGTTATGCGCATGCTCAGCAGCATCTAACTTCCACTGTAAACACATGTATGATGCGAAAACAAAACCATCGAGCGAAATACCGGAGTGAACATGGCTGTGAACGACTTTTGCAGATTATGTGAAGTAAAAATCTACGCATCCACGGTACAATCAGCGTCTACGTCACGGCTCTCAGCCCGCCCTCTGTTTGTTGATTGGCCCGGCTGTTTTCAGGCCGGTGGAAAACTGAAAGATACGCTGATATCTCAGACTGACTACAGGAGCGAAATGAAATTGTGCGGAAGTAGGAAGTCTGACGTAGTCAGGCTAATGGAATATAGTCCACACATGACAAATGAGGTAATAATCAATATTTCAGAATAATTCAAACTCAGATATTGGTGTGTGATATCTGAGTTTTAATTATTTGACTACAAATATCACCTCATCATTCCTCCCAGTGATTATTTCCAGGATAAACTGAGATGCCCCCAAGCTGGCTTCTTAAAACTGACTAAATATTTAAAAAGAGCCAAAAGAGCCGTTCTTTTGAACGGCTCTTTGAAAGGAACGGATCGCCAAGATCCGGATCCCCTTTAAAGAGCCATCAATCCCATCACTAATGTGAACGCAGAGAGCTCAATACTTGGTAGACAATACACAATGACAGTAACATTTGATGGATCGTTTTTTGTGTTTGAATGTGTCATTTTGAGTAGAAAATGAACTCTAAATGGCACAAAATGGCAGGTTACTAATCCTAACAACAAAAGCAATGATGAAACAGTGTAAATACAGTTTGAAAACAGTGAAAAATCAACCTCATTAATTATTCAAGGCCCAGTGCATGATGGGAACACCAGTATAAGAAAAGTTGAGTAATTTTACTTAATTTTATAACGTTGATATTTACGCTTTCATTTCTAGACGCTTGAATTGAATACTAATATAGAATTTACTTAATTTTTTTTTTTAACTCTTGCCTGAACTAACTTTTACATGTAAATTACATTGTTTTTTTCTGTAGTATTTACTTTACCACAAAATCATTTTTATCAGTGTATATAGGCTACTTGATTAAAGTCTTGTGCTGTTTAATAAAGGCACAAAGGCAAAGCCATATCATGGTTTCTATTTTAGCTCGTTGGCAAAATATAACGCTAGAGACCTTTATGTTAGGCTCTAAGTTTTACATCTCATGTGTTGGGAGAAGAGAGAAGAGCAAGTTCTTCAAAAGGCTGATTCGAACTCGGGTCGAATGGTGTCAAAAGCTACTTTCAAGCACCTCACGCCCTACGACATAGGCCACTGTAGATATTTAGTGGCGGGCGTCTTTTTGTCAAAAAGACAGACACTTATTGCATTCATGACCTCGAGACTAGATTACTGTAATGCTTTATTAGCTGGTTGTCCTGCATCCTCAATAAACAAGCTACAGTTAGTCCAAAATGCCGCCGCTAGAGTTCTTACGAGATCAAGAAAATATGATCATATAACACCGATTTTATCATCACTGCATTGGTTACCTATAAAGCTCCGTATTAATTACAAGGTATTGCTACTGACTTATAAAGCCCTAAACGGCTTAGCTCCAGTCTATTTAACGGATCTTCTATCGCCCTATAATCCATCGCGCTCTTTAAGATCACTAAATTCAAGGCTTTTGGTCATACCTAGGATATCCAGAACCACCAAAGGAGGGAGAGCATTTTCACATTTGGCTCCAAAACTCTGGAATAGTCTTCCTGATACTGTTCGTTGCTCAGACTCGCTCTCCCAGTTTAAAACTAGATTAAAGTCGCATCTCTTCAGCCAGGCATTCATATAATCCTACAGTTCAAACTACAATCCGGCCTCTAGCTCATAAATGCCAGAGGAGAACTGGCCCCCGACTGAGCCTGGGTTCTCCCAAGGTTTTTTTTTCTCCATTAGGTCACCTGATGGAGTTTTAGGACACCATTAGGTCACTTGATGGAGTTTTTCGGTTCCTTGCCATGTTGCCTTTGGCTTGCTCAGTTGGGGATATTTTGGGGATATTTATTTTAATTTTATCAATCAATAAATTCCACTTGAAACAAACCTTGTTGTATTATTTTAATTTAATACTGTGAAGCTGCTTTGATACAATCTGTATTGTGAAAAGCGCTATACAAATATACTTGACTTGACTTGACTTGACTTATTAGTGCAAATACCTAGTTTGCCTATGCCTAGAATCGGCCCTGGGTCTAGTAATTGGAACAATGTGCATGTAGAAATGAAGACATTGGAGAAATATTTAGTTTAAAGTGATCTGTCAGTTATTATTTATATAAAAAAACAGAAGGCCACTGGCATATGAATAGAATGCAACGGTATTGAGATGTTGCACATTCCAGGCAGGAAAAAAACAAAACTAAAAAACAAACCCAGAACAAACAGTCTTCAGTCGCTGTTGTTGTGGGTGTTGTGCAGTTTTGTCTTACGACATCTCATTCAGATATGACTCCATGTAGCTCGGCTTACAGTCAGTCTGACAGACAGCTTTTAACCCGTGCTTGTCTTCATCCGTCACTAGATCCTGCTTTCAATCTTGATAAGGTTAGAAATAATTCACAAGGTTGTCCGCTGGACAAGCAGGGGGCAGCATGCAATTTTACAAGAGTTTGGTGGGGAATATTGTTTTAATTTCGGTATTGGATGGTAATTAGTTTACTTTGGGAAAGTTGTAGTTGTGTAATATTCTAGATGAAAGGTTAAAAAAACACGTCTTTAACACCAACTGCACTGTGACGATTACTTTGACAAGCACGCAGCAGTATAGACTGCATAATTTATAAGAAAGTGACAAGACGCTGTTTATAAAGTTTTTACATGAAAGGCTCCAAAAGTTGTTGCTGTTATCTTCCTAATTCCCCCAATCCCCGTCATGCATTAATATGTTTGTGTCAGTCTACATGGTGGATGAGAATAGTAGAGGAAAAATAAAAAGGAAACTTGTGAGACACTCAAATGTGTGTGGTTGCATGAAATGAAGGTCTAAGAGCTTGTATACTGTATATATAAATGGTTCTTTTAAAGTGCAGCTATTATGCTTTTTCATATATTATCTTCCATGTAGTGTGTAATACAGCTGTTTGTGAATGTAAAAGGTCTGCAAAGATTTATAGTGCATGACACATAAGGTTATGGTCTCTTAAAAGAAAGAATAGATAATGAACTGCAGAGACAGTCGTCAACAATTCCTGTTATATGTAACAAATTTGCATAATGCCCGCCCACAGTCTTCATTGGCTGCCCGTGAACAACGTCTTCTTTGCCCCGCCCTCAAATACAGTTTTGTAGCTGAGACTGGAAGAGTTTGGTTTGTGTTCCAGAAGATGCTTGTCTAGCTCCGCAAATTTACTTTGATGCACTTCCCAAAGGATGAGGACTCATGCTGGAATTGATATGGAAAAAACTGATGCCATCATTTATATTGTTCGTATCACTGTGTATCAAGAGCTGAGGAAGATCCAGAGCTGAAATTCATATATGGTAATAGATGTTATGTTTCTGACACGTGCTCTAAGCGGTCGACCAATCACAACAGACTGAGCCATCTGACCAATCAGAGCAGAGCAGCTCACGGAAAGGAGGGGTTTAGAGACTGAATATTCGAACAATCCGTTTTTAGTCTCTTTGAGAAACGAGGTGATGCTGCAATGTATATTATGAGAAAATAGTTTTTTAACCTTGGATGCATGTAAACCTGTTGTAAGAGCCCTCAAAAAATAAAAAAAATAAAGAAAAGAGGAACTTTTAAAATAGCATAATAGGGGCACTTTAAGAACTGATCACTGAAAGGTTCTTTGGGGAACCAAAAAATGGTCCTTCTATGGCATCGCTGTGAACCTTTATTTTTAAAGCCGCTCAGATCATTTAAAAAAGTTTGATGAGAAAAGTTGATGAGTTCATAATGAGACTTCTGACTTGTCATTGCAGATTTTGGTAAATCTAAGCACAGAAAGTCTAACATCTGAGAAGTTTTGCACTCCATCATTGCAGTCTAGGAGAAAGGATTGAGATATTAAGGAGATCTCGACGGGTTGCACTGACAGGAAAGCATGCTTTGAGTGGTTCCAGGTGAGGCATGTAACAGTAACTACAAAGAACACATCATTTAGTCAACGACTCGATGGTTTACTAACAAGTATCGAAGACGTCCTGTTGATATGCATCGTTAAATCATCACTCTACGACAGAAGAGAAGCTGAAAGCTGCATGCTGATCTCTCTAATGTTTCATCTGAGTGTCACTTACACAACGGCGACGTCTCCGCACTGATGTGATGCTGAGGGGAGCGATGCGTCTTTCGGCACATTAAAAGAGCAGGATGAAATGAAGCCATGCCGCGCTGTCATAAATGAGGAACGGTCCTGTTAGATAGCGCCCCGTGGGCTCGACTTTACTCGACGGAGTGATTTGTTCACGGAATATCACGACGTGGATAGCTTCTCATTCATGATCATTAAAAAAAATCTTTGTTTGTATTATTTTATAATGCAGCTGTCAAATAAATCATCAGTCATGACTATTTCTACCTAAAGTCAGTCACAGTAAAGTCAGTCACAGTAAAGTCAGCCACGTATGGCAAGCCGTTTTAGCTTAAATTGTACCCAGCGTTACTCGTCGTAATTGCATTCTTACTAGTAACAATTCCAATTAGAGAGCTCTACAAATACATTTTTACTACTCATATGTCTCCATTGACTTCCATTCATTTTTAATTACGGAGCTCTACAATTGAATTGTTACTAGTAAGAATTCCACTTAGAGAGCTCTCTATTTCAATTGTTACTAAGAATTCAATTACAGAGCTCTACAATTATACATATCTTTAATTCGTTTTTTTTTTTACTAGTAAAAATTCAATTAGAGAGCTCTGTAATTGCATTCCTACTAGTAATAACTGAATTGTAGAGCTCTCTAATTGTAATTGCTACTAATAATAATTGAATTAGAGAGCTCTTTAATTGTAATTGCTACTAGTAATAATTGAATTGTAGAGCTCTCTAATTGTAATTGCTACTAATAATAATTGAATTGTAGAGCTCTCAAATTGTAATTGCTACTAATAATAATTGAATTGTAGAGCTCTTTAATTGTAATTGCTACTAATAATAATTTAATTGTAGAGCTCTCTAATTGTAATTGCAACTAGTAAGAATTGAATTGTAGAGCTCTCTAATTGTAATTGCTACTAATAATAATTTAATTGTAGAGCTCTCTAATTGTAATTGGTACTAGTAAGAATTGAATTGTAGAGCTCTCTAATTGTAATTGCTACTAATAATAATTGAATTGTAGAGCTCTTTAATTGTAATTGCTACTAATAATAATTGAATTGTAGAGCTCTCTAATTGTAATTGCTACTAATAATAATTTAATTGTAGAGCTCTCTAATTGTAATTGCAACTAGTAAGAATTGAATTGTAGAGCTCTCTAATTGTAATTGCTACTAATAATAATTTAATTGTAGAGCTCTCTAATTGTAATTGCTACTAATAATAATTGAATTGTAGAGCTCTGTAATTGTAATTGCTACTAGTAAGAATTGAATTGTAGAGCTCTCTAATTGTAATTGCTACTAATAATAATTTAATTGTAGAGCTCTCTAATTGTAATTGCAACTAGTAAGAATTGAATTGTAGAGCTCTCTAATTGTAATTGCTACTAATAATAATTTAATTGTAGAGCTCTGTAATTGTAATTGCTACTAGTAAGAATTGAATTGTAGAGCTCTCTAATTGTAATTGCTACTAATAATAATTTAATTGTAGAGCTCTCTAATTGTAATTGCAACTAGTAAGAATTGAATTGTAGAGCTCTCTATTTGTAATTGCTACTAGTAAGAATTGAATTGTAGAGCTCTCTAATTGTAATTGCTACTAATAATAATTTAATTGTAGAGCTCTTTAATTGCATTCCTACTAGTAATAATTGAATTGTAGAGCTCTCTAATTGTAATTGCTACTAATAATAATTTAATTGTAGAGCTCTGTAATTGTAATTGCTACTAATAATAATTGAATTGTAGAGCTCTCTAATTGTAATTGCTACTAATAATAATTTAATTGTAGAGCTCTTTAATTGTAATTGCTACTAATAATAATTGAATTGTAGAGCTCTCTAATTGTAATTGCTACTAATAATAATTTAATTGTAGAGCTCTGTAATTGTAATTGCTACTAGTAAGAATTGAATTGTAGAGCTCTCTAATTGTAATTGCTACTAATAATAATTTAATTGTAGAGCTCTCTAATTGTAATTGCAACTAGTAAGAATTGAATTGTAGAGCTCTCTAATTGTAATTGCTACTAATAATAATTTAATTGTAGAGCTCTGTAATTGTAATTGCTACTAGTAAGAATTGAATTGTAGAGCTCTCTAATTGTAATTGCTACTAATAATAATTTAATTGTAGAGCTCTCTAATTGTAATTGCAACTAGTAAGAATTGAATTGTAGAGCTCTCTATTTGTAATTGCTACTAGTAAGAATTGAATTGTAGAGCTCTCTAATTGTAATTGCTACTAATAATAATTTAATTGTAGAGCTCTTTAATTGCATTCCTACTAGTAATAATTGAATTGTAGAGCTCTCTAATTGTAATTGCTACTAATAATAATTTAATTGTAGAGCTCTGTAATTGCATTCCTACTAGTAATAATTGAATTGTAGAGCTCTCTAATTGTAATTCCTACTAGTAATAATTGAATTGTAGAGCTCTCTAATTGTAATTCCTACTAGTAATAATTGAATTGTAGAGCTCTCTAATTGTAATTCCTACTAGTAAGAATTGAATTGTAGAGCTCTCTAATTGTAATTCCTACTAGTAAGAATTGAATTGTAGAGCTCTCTAATTGTAATTCCTACTAGTAAGAATTGAATTGTAGAGCTCTCTAATTGTAATTCCTACTAGTAATAATTGAATTGTAGAGCTCTCTAATTGTAATTCCTACTAGTAAGAATTGAATTGTAGAGCTCTCTAATTGTAATTCCTACTAGTAAGAATTGAATTGTAGAGCTCTCTAATTGTAATTCCTACTAGTAAGAATTGAATTGTAGAGCTCTCTAATTGTAATTCCTACTAGTAAGAATTGAATTGTAGAGCTCTCTAATTGTAATTCCTACTAGTAATAATTGAATTGTAGAGCTCTCTAACTGTAATTCTTACTAAAAATGCAATTACGACGAGTAACGCTGGGTAGAATTTAAGCTAAAACGGCTTGCCATAGCTACGTTAACTGTTAAATATAACATTGACATAATTAATTGCAAAAAGTAAAGCATTAACTTAAAGCATCATTCTAGAATAAATATCGGCTGCTTATATTCACTCAACCTAAAATAGCATCTTGTCTTCAGAAATGGAGGAAAAGCACCAAATCTGGTCTAGAAATATAGAAATCTAATGTTGACCTCATAATCAAATCCCAGGTCTTCAGTGTCCCAATTTTTTTATTTTTTTTTATGATATACGGATTCATGTCATTTCAATATATAAAGAGAAATGAAACGCACTTCTGTTCTTCGTTGCACTCAGTCAATGTTTTCATAAATCTTTCCTTTAGGACACGGGTCGGCAAGACAGTAAGAGGATTCGATTGCACAAAAGCAAGAAAGATCAAGTTTGGTCTGTTTTTTTTATTTTTCTCAGAATAATATCATGATGTTGCATCTCACAGATAATAATATTAAGCCAGCATACATGGTCTTTAATATTGAGCCAGGAGATAAAAAAGGGCACGTCAGGTGAAAAAGGCTGCTGACCTCTACTTTAGGGACATGCATGAGGTGATGCATGGAGAAACATTGCCTGACCACCTCTTTCCCAACAGCAGTCTGACTTCCCACCTCTGGACTGACCTTGCTTTGGGCACAGACTCTCCTCCAGCGCCTGACCTTTCGCTGTATCCTTCACGTACCTCCCGCTCACCATCTAACTTAACTTTAAAGAAGACAGTCAAGTCAAGTAAATGTTAGTCAAGGTGCACCAAAAACAGTGAAAGAGTTTGAAAAAGCAGTTTAATTCAGACTGATCGAATCATTCTGATTCATTTAAAATAATGGATTCGGTAGCACTTTTTTTTACAGTCCTGTAACGCATATCAATATATGACCCTGGATCACAAAACCAGTCATAAGTCGCACGAGTATATTTATGGTGATAGCCAACAAATACATTGTATGGGTCAAAATTATCGATATGTCTTTTATGGCAAAAATCATTAGGGTATTAAGTAAAGATCATGTTCCATGAAGATATTTAGAATATTTCCTACCGTAAATATATAAAACATTTATTTTTGTGAGTGAATGCAGCACAATCACGAACATAAATGAACAACTTTAAAGATGATTTTTTCAATGTTTAGATTTTTTTGCACCCTCAGATTCCAGAATAGTTGTATCTCGGCCAAATATTGTCCTATCCTAACAAACCATACGTCAATGGAAAGCTTATTTATTCAACTTTCAGATGATGTATAAATCTCAATTTCAAAGAATTTACCCATGTGACTGGTTTTGTGGTCCAGGGTCACATATTATGTTCTTATAGTAATAACAATAACTGGTAATAACTCACTAACCTTGATCCTACCACTAAACCTAACCTTAACCCATGTATAGTTACCTTATATTACCCAGTCTTTTCCTAGGTAAGTACACTGTAAGTACACTTACTGTAAAATAAAGAGCAACCATGGATTCACAAATCAGACATCACTATGAATTGTGAACAGGTTTTTCTAAACACAAACTCCTCAATAGCAAAATCTAGCCAATGAATTATAACCAGAAAAAAACTATATTCTAGTAAATATACACCGCTGATCATAAGTCTGAAGACAGTAAGATGATTTGAAAATAATTCATACTTTTATCCAAAAAAGAATGCATTAAAAATTTCTTGAGCAGCAAATCATCATATTAGAATGATATCTGAAGGATCATGTGACACTGAAGACTGGAGTAATGATGCTGAAAATTCAGCTTTGATCAGAGGAATAAATTATATTTTACTATATATTCGCCTAGAAAACAGTTATTTTAAATTGTAGCAATAATTTACAATATTATTGTTTTTACTGTATTTTTAATCAAATAAATGCAGCCTTGGTGAGCAGAAGAGACTTCTTTCAAAATTATCTTACGGTCTCCAAACTTTTGCACAGTAGTGTATATTGATATGTATACTAGATACATCTTTTTTTTTTTCTTTTTTTTTGTGTGAAATTCTCAGGGTTTTCATGACCATTAGAACTCTGGATTAAGTATACAAATAGTTTTAATAGAGCAAAGTTAAATCTCAATTTCTTACAATGTTGCCCATTCAACACCAACATGATCAACCCAAGGCCTATATAGCCGAGGAAACACGTCCACGGGAAATGTTCACAGACTCGTTCCTTATTTCCCAGTAGGAAAACACCTACAGTTTCTGCTTAGCATTCAGCAGTTCTGGCCGAAGCGTTCCCCTCTCGATTTTTATTCGTAATGAAGTCAGTGGACTTCAAAGAAGGCGTTTGATATCACTTGCCAGTGTGACGATGAAACCAGCTCATTAGCTGCGGCTTTGATAAGAATCAAACAACTTATTATAATGTTAACCTCGTAACCCAACAATGAAACACGGTTAACCTAGAAGGAAGGGGAAACGCTGTTATAAATCACACCTTTGCCGCACTTAGGAAATGCGATTCATTTTCCAGTATTAAAGAGATGCCCACGGCAGAACACATGCTGTTGAAGATAAGAAGATGCTTGATCAGAATGGATCTGTCCTATGAAAGAGCATCTCTGGCCAGCGAAGCGTTTCCAGGAAAAGCTAATAATAACCGTTCCTTTTCTTCAGCAGGAAATCTTTTGAGAAGTGTGATTACATGTGAACGGCATGAATACAGTTTGAACAATAGGCTGGTGCTAAAACGTTGATGTTTTCTGTAATCAGACTCAGTTTTTGCATGTTCTGAAGAAACATGTTGGGTGGCTGTTCAAAAAGTAAAAAATCCCACCATCAAGTCTTTGTAATATTCTGGTCTCTAGATATATGGCTCATCATGTCCCACTTTCAATGCAAGTCTGTGGGATTTGCCTGTGTTATCATGTGAAAATCATATTTCAGATCACTTAGAAAGGTAACTAACATTAATTGAAATTAATCATTAATTAAAATATATAAAAACCCTTAAACCTTTATTTCAGCCACACTGTAAAAAAATATTTTCATGATTTGTTATCACAATTTTTTTTTCTTTTGTCAAATCAACTTAGATAATTAATGTAGTTCAGATAACATTATATTTTGAGTTTCTGTTGATTAAATCAATCTCCTTCATTGCATTAACTCATTTTAATTTCAAAGAACTCAATATTTTAAGGCAAAGAGGTAACTTACTTTTTTAAGTTAAACCAATAATATATATATTTTTTACAGTGTAGTTGCATTACTAAAAAAGAAATAAAATTAATACAATCTAAATAGACATATTAAAAACATTATAAAAGTGAGAACAAAATTACTAAAACTTGAACTAAAATTACAATGAAAATTTTAACTGGAATAAAATAACACATAAAAAAAAGTATTATAAATATATATAAATATAATATAAAAAATATTGTATTTCAGCCATTTGCCAATGCAACAGTTCGTTTAGTTTAATTTGAAGTACTAAAATTACAAAAATAAAAATGAAATAAAAATTAACAACTAAATAAAAACAATAAACACACACAACAAAAATATTAAATTAACTAAAATTACAATTAAACAGAAAATGAAAACTATTTTGAATATTACTAAATACTATAAATATATACTGTATATATATATATATATATATAAACATTTAAACTTTTATTTCAGCTAGTTGCACTACTAAAACTCAAATAAAATTACAATGAAAAAGAAAACTAATTCACACAGCTCACACTAATTGTCAAAAATGGCAGATAATGTCAACTATGACAGGCATATGTTCTATATGAAGTCATTAGGAGACTGGTAAATACGTAATTACATCAGGCGGCGATGTTCAAATAATCCACCCAGCTTCACTGATTAAATTATATGATTTAGCCTCTAGCTCTTTGTGTGAACACTTTAAAGCACGCTTTTATATCATCATGTGTGACCTAAAAAACATAAAGAAAGAATTCCACATTTTTCTCCATAGCTAGCTGTTGAAATCTGAATCTGACGCAACCTGAGAAAAAGCAGGGCTATTCCTGAAGCCCGGACTGAAGGGAAAACCCAAGACAATAAGGGCTTTCAAGTGTTGTCAGATGCTGTTCTCACTTGGCCTCTGTTGGCAAGCGGCTTCCTCACTGTCAGCGTCTGACCTTCTCTTAGCGAAGAGCGGAGCGAGAGCAGATGGTTCTGGAAGGTCCCTCAGGGACATCTTCATATACTGTATATGAAGCTATTAAAACCAGCGGGCTGAGGAGAAGAGGATTGTTCTGAAATGATATAGCTCATTTATTTTGTTTGTGTAGCTGTCTGGCAAAAACGCTAATGAGCAAGTGCTATCCAATAATAAACAACTGTTTATCTGATGGGATCTGTTGCTGCATTTGAGTGAGGATTGAACACCAAATTCACACCCATAAAAAAAGATCAAAAATCTCATTTACAATACAGATTTATGTAATTTAATTATAAAGTTTTCCCATTGTCATGGTCGTGCTTAGTCATGTGACATATGCTCATGTGCCCTGATTGGTTCCCTTGGTTCATGTGTTCCGCTCTTATTGGTTTATTAGTGTTTGTGCATATCGTCGCTGCCCGATGAAACTCACGTATGTCCAAAACGGTTACTTTTCAGGAAGTGAAAAAAACACCGTAATTTAAAAGCAGTTGAACTTAAGTCATACTTGGTACGGCATCTTTAAATGTAACCATATTCTTGCCAGTGTAATGATATAATCCACATTTGACCAAAATCGAGTTTAAATGGACATACGTGCATATTTTACAGTAACGGTGGTCGATACGCATTCTTCCGATCATTAATTAGAATGGCCAAGTCGCGTTTCATATTGACAGATGAATAGGCTACGCTCAGTTTATTAAATAGCCTACGTCTCAGTTTATTAAATGTCTCTGGCAAACTATGAAGGGACAATGAATCAATACATGGCAATGCTAGACAGATACTTTGTTTGCACAGTCCTACCGTTGAGAACTGTTGAGAACAGTTGTCAAAGACAAACGTTTGCTGATACTTTACCTCACAGTGTTTTTTGGCTATCCAATGCTGAGCTTCCAGAGACGCTTAAGATGAAACTTCACGAGACCGGCGAGATGCCTCCACATGGTGGGAGATACGCGGCGTGATTGACAGCTTTGACACCAAATGGATATACATGAAAATCAGATGACATGATTTCACAACTTTTCATCGGTCATTTAGATATGTGAAGCATACTGTATCCGGAAATGAACCCGGACATTCTATCCGTCGAAAAATCTCAAAATCGGCAAAATGGACATACGCGGTTTTCATCGGACAGCGACGATATACTGTATTTGTGTATATATAGCCCTCATGTTACTTGTCTCTTGTCTAACTATGTTTGTGTAACCAAGCATGGTTCATATCTTTGTTTATTGTGTATTTTGCTTATGTTAATAAACTGCACATCTGTAAACGCGCCTTCAAAGGACTGATTGTTTCAATCGGATGGTACTACAGTAGTTAAGTTTGTGCAAAAATGTTAAATTAATGCTTCCCAAGCATTTTTGTCAGTCGAACCCGGAGATTTTAAGTTAATATTTCAATAAATGTAACGACACATTCTCATGTTCAACGTTGGTTAATGGTCAACACATGCTTGTAAATAAATACAATATTATGTATTTTTTGGGGTTAGTGTTTAATTATTTTGATTGTTTTATTTTAATTTTTTTGTGTGATTTTAATCATATGCACAGATACAGATACCTTTTTGGACAATAATTAATGGATTAAACTTTGGATAATTCCCATTTTTTCAGCAATTCCCTCCTTTTTTTTTTTTTTTTGCATCTGTGTGAACAGGCCCATAGGAAACCTTTTTTTTTTTTCTATTAATATTAAAATTACAAATATTCATGCTTGGTGTGAACAGACCTTTAGACCAGCATGTAATAAAACCATGGCTATGAGACCAGCACAGCATTACTCACCTGCAAAACTGTTGGAAGTTACAGAAAGAAAACACTCTAACACACTAGACCTGAATTTTGATTCAAATGAAATCATCACAAGCTAAAAACAACAGCAGAGAAGGGCAACTCGACGAAAAATTCACTTTTTGGTGCCTTATCAAGAAAAGTGTCACGTTGAATGAAGTTGGAAAGGCCTTTTGAGAGGAGTGAAAAAACGCCTACAGCCAAAACAACCACGCAAGGCGAACGGAAATCACGTTTCTTTTCTGAAAGTGTTTATTGCCATTCTCTCAAGTGCATAATGTGTGCATGCATTAGTCAGTAAGGAAGATATCGCTCTAATAATTTCCCAGGAAAAGTGATGCGGAATGGAAAACGAATGGTTGGCGTTCATTAGCAGTAGCCGGTGCAGTCTTGCGCCGTTTCTTTGGGAATGCTGATTTTTAAAACATAATCACCTCATTCATTTGCACCGCAGACACGTTTAAACGCCTGATCAAGTATTCCGAGTTGGTCGTGGTTTGTAGGGAAATTCAAAGGGCATTAGCTCAAAGTGACTGCATCCAGAAAGCAAAACAAAAGGGGCAGCATATTTATCCCTGTGGTATTCCAGGCTGTGTTGTCCCAGACACAGTGAAGTTTCCAGCTGTGAAGAAGCCATCTGTTCTCCTCTCCTTCATTTTAATTAGCGGTGGTTCTTTCCTTTATCAGCGCACGCCTGACTTTCTCTCCGGAGTCTCGGAACGCAGGATTATGACAAACAGGTCATGCGATCCATTGAGGCCTCCATACAAACACAGATTAATATTTTAACGCCCCTAATTGCGTCGTCAATGGAAATGGAAAGGACACGCTCACCTTTTGTCCTAATTTGTATTAATGATGTTTATGCCGTTTTGTGGAGTGCAACAACTATATTGATTTAAATTATCTGAGGCGCCATATTGCAATGCACTTGTGGTGATCGCCTTTGTGAAGGATGCAGAGCAAAAAACACCAGGAAAAGTTGAATAGTTCAGAGTTTTAACTGGTGGGTTGCAGCCTAAAAATGGGAGGCGTGTTTGTTACGATTGTGTACAGTAATGCAAAACAATGCATAAAACCTGATGAAAATGTACACCTTCAATGCATTATAAGTTTCTTCGGATAAAAGTGTCTGCCAAATGCATAAATGTAAATACCCTCAGAGGATATTGAGAAACTGATATAAAGTCTGTGTAGCTGTTTTTAACAATAAAATATGTGGGTCAAATTGACCCACAAACATCACATCACAGAGTATAGAGGCAGATCTTGAGTGACGTGCTAATGCTATTTACCCATATACTTTTGCATAAATATTTCCATACTTGCAAGACTTTGACATCTGTGTTTTGAATTGACTGGACAGTTTCATTTGATTCCCATAAATCAGCCTGATCTCATGAAAATGCGTCTCTATAGCACGCTTTGTGTTTATCGTGCAATTTAAACGCGAAAATGAGTTTTCGCGTGCATAAGATACGCACTTTATTGCGTGTAATACACACGCACCCCCACAACACTAATCCTAACCAATCGTATAATACACACGTACCCCACACAACTACTAAACCTACCCTAAACCTACATGCGTATCATATGCACGTAAAAACTCATTTTCGCGTATAAATTGCACGATAAACACAATGCGTGCTATAGAGGCGCATTTAGTGTGACCGGGTTGCATAAATGTATCAGTTACCAATTTTAGCTGCATTTTTTGCATCCGTTTAGATACAATTTTAAGATTGCAAAACTGATTTCGGTCTTCATCAAACTTGAAGGCAAAAAAAAAAAAAAAAAAAAACATCCTGCAATATCATCATAATTTCATATCTCCAGCAAAATCATTGCAGATGTTACATCTATTAAGGATTAAAAGGATTCTAACATAATTTGCGAGTTGAACATCAGGCGGTCTGGTTTGGACTCAGTGTGGTACATCATGCTGAGATTAAAAGAGCTCTTAGAGGCCCTTACAAAAAGATTGCCCATGAGTCTGGGAAGGGTTTTGTTTCCAAGTCATTTTGTAGTTAGTCCACTCAACTCCAGATTTTCAACCATTAGCAATTTAGACAAGCCGTCCCACCATTTCAGCCAGAGAGAGGAAAAATAGCAGCAGGAGGACTGTGCACACAATGGCATATTACTACACTACTCCAACTATTCAAGAATCTTCAGTCATTCTGTTCATACAACAGCATGCAGAGCAAAAATGGTGACATCCATAAACAGAAAGGCATCACAGCTATTTAATAAATGCATCCAAACAAGGCAAGAGTTCGTCCACCGAATCTTAATTTATTGACGGAACCCGTGCATGTATTTGGTACTTTATCCCACAATGCAATGCACTCAACTTGACCAGTGCTAAGATATTTACACATTGCATTTTGATAAATGCAAAATAACTGAAATGACAGCTGGACGCCACTCACTGAATTACACATGCAGCATTTTACACACCGTTTCACTATTTTTTTAAACATAACAGGCAGCAATCCGTTCTGAATAGGAGGCAGTGTTCCATTCCGAACATGATCAAGGTCTTAAAGAACCCCAGGATAATATAAAAAGGGATTTATAAGCAAGTCTTGCCTCAGTTAATGTCAAATTGCATGAATCAACCATCCAAAAGAGACTTCATAACTTTGCCCAAGATGCAAGGTCAGACTCAATGAATATAGATACGCAACTGGAGTGTGTCAAACAACATATAAGATCAGATCAAGACTCAATGTGCTCTGAATATATAAGGCAAAGAAATGAGTCTGACCACAAAAACAAAAGCTATAAGTGGATATTCCATGCATTGAAACAAGTCAAGTCAAGTCAAGTCAAGTCAAGTCAAGTCAAGTTTATTTGTATAGCGCTTTTCACAATACAGATTGTATCAAAGCAGCTTCACAGTATTAAATTAAAATAATACAACAAAGTTTTTTTTCAAGAGGAATTTATTGATTGATAAAATTAAATTAAATATCCCCAAAATATCCCCAACTGAGCAAGCCAAAGGCAACAGTGGCAAGGAACCGAAAAACTCCATCAAGTTACAAAGACCTCAAACAAGCTGGCGAGGGTAATGGTCTAAGTTTAACTGATTAAAACACGTCGGAAGTCGGAAATCTACTTGCCTTTGCTATCCTTTAAACCAAACAGCAAGAACATGCAAATGTCTGCATTTGAGAATTTTAACTAAGGTCAGAAACTCTCTCACTGCTTCTGCATGTTCCTGTATATTAGTCTTTGATGGGTTTCACTTTCTGTGTGTCGCTGATAATGAACAGTGAAATGCAGCCAGCATCTCTCCCATGGATGCTGTTTGAGTCCTGCTGATCATGGCACCTGAGCGCTCGGCTCGGCTCACCGAGGTTCAGCTTATCAGTGCAGCAGGATTCAGGCCTGGGAGTCTGCGGACCCTCGCTGGCCTTCCCATCATTCCAGTCTCTGTGTGAAGTCCCACATGACAAACACGGCCTGTCAGTCAAGAACTACTCTACTAACTCTGAGATGCACCCAGCTAGACATAACAAATAAGAGCAGATGCCTATGAGGGTGCATCATCAAACGCGTACTCTGATTATTTTTGTGTGTGCAATAAATAATGCATCATAACACCCAACATATACCTGTCCAAGTTTGTTGTTATAAAGTTTACTTGTAGGTACACCAACAGGTAAATGTGTGAAGTTGTGACATTATATTCTATGTCGACCTTTCTCTTTCTTAATGTATCACCTTTTAAAAATGACATTTAATTTATACAGCATTTTTGGCACTCTTTAATATTTAGCGCTCTTTTTTGAGTGACAGCTCGCTCTCTGTAGCCGTCTCAGTTCAAACGGCACAGAGCGCACGTGGACTGATAATCTCTTCATCTTTACAATAGATTAAAGCATGAAACAAACATGAATGAACACCAGAAGGTACTGTATGTTGGAAGACGCAATACAATTTATTGAAATATATCACATTTCATGTAATCGCTCAAATCAGTGTTTCAACAGCGGAAAGAAGTCACACTTCCGAAATCGGCAACTCTCTTGAGTAGAGACTTATTTTGAACAAGTAATTACTTCGCAACCGCTAAAAAAGTATGTTCTACATAGTTCCGAATTCAGTCACAGTCTTTATGCGCGATTCATTGAATCATTCATTCAACCGATTTGTTTAAACAGACTGATTCATTTAGGCCTGAAACAATTGACTTGCTATATTCAGAACAGCATACTACCTTACTACTCTTACTATTTATACAAAAGCATACTGTATCCCACAATGCAACACACTTTGCACCTAAAACACACACTACAGACATTGATGCACAAGATTTGTTCTAGGTTCCTCTAATCTTGTAAAAAAAAAATAAAATCAATCAAACAAACAAAAAAAATTGTCAAAAAGCCTTAACTACGGTTGAAAGGTTTTCCACATACTATATATATTTTTTATAAAATAGAAGGCATTATTCCATTATTAGTAACTGAAATTCTGATATTTGTAAATAACATTTTCAACCTTTTTTGGCAGTCTATTATTAGTAGTATTAATGACATGAAACCTTGACAGATTCTAACAGGAAATTATAATAAAAACCAGTTTTTCTACCTTTCTCCGCACTTATAGACTGCCAAAGAAGTGCTGATGACAGTTCGAGTAACATGTGTTGCATACACAAAGATGTGCAGTATAGTCTAGGTTGAAAAGTTCATAAAACTGGAACTGGAAATGTCTTTTCAGACGACGTTCTGTTTGACAGCAGAATATCCATTTCAATGTAATTTCAATAAGGTGAGTTGAGACAGTGTCATAGCCAAAGATGAGAAATATGCATGTTACACACGTATACTTAATCACTGTGCTGGAAGAAATATTGGAATGGAAAGGAATGTGAAAGAAGTGGGTGATGTATAACCTGTTTCACCTCTCAAAACGTGATGATAATTACATTTCCAACCAAGCGTTTATCATTGAACTTTAGTGAGAAACGATTTAAGGAGATAGAATTGACTTTTAAAGAAAAATCTGCATTATATGTAAAAATTCTCTCAGTCTGAGGTATTTTATAAGCACTTCTAAATCTAAATCCCGTACATTTGGTTCATTCAATTTTAGAAGCTTTCTGCATATTCAAGCTGACACCAAGAACAAATATTCCAGCCCGATCTCACGGGAAAACGTACAAATTCTACAAAGTGGCTTATTCGTACGAAATCATACGACCTGACTCGTACGAATTAGTACGATTTTTGCAAAATCGTACATATTTGACGAATTGGCCAATTCGTATGAATTCATACGAATGACCTACCCCTGACCCCGCCCCTAAACCTACCCATCACGTGGGTTTAGACAAGTCGTACGAATTAGTACGAATTAGCCAACTTTTTATCATTCGTACGAATTCGTACGAATTGGTCGTGAGATAGCGTTGAATATTCCCTCAAACAAGACTTGGCTGTGTGGGACAGATGTACAGTTGGGGTTAGGATTTAGAGTTAATGTAACTTGTGTCAATCGTTCAGCTGATGAAAATCTTCCAGTGGACAAAAAAAAAAAAGGGTTGTAAAAGTTAGATGTGACCTTAAGACTACAAGGTGTGTTGTACAATAGCATGCAATACGTTTTTGTTTTGTTCTTGGTGTGAACAGGCCTTTACATGTGCATTACGAGTCTTCTTCACTTCGTTCATCACAACAATCGTTTTCACTTTATTTTGGTCCCCTTTAGACATTCTTTGGACTATAAGTAATGTTGCAGCCACATGAACCTACACCTACTCTCATTAGAGTATTAAGCCCAATTTATACTTCTGCGTCGAACTTATGCCGTAGCTACGTCGTAGGCTGTGTGTAGCGCGCGTACCCTTCGGCGTACCCTGAAGTCCACCTCTCCAAAAATGTAACAACGCGTCAACTCTACGCGGACGCAAGCTCTGTGATTGGTCTGCTAGGACCGCTCCCTCGGGTTTCACATGCTCCCTCTGCGCGCGTGAACGCGGACAACGACGCAGAAGTATAAATGAAAACCAACGCGTTGCCTACAGCGTAGAGGCTCCGGCGTAGGTCCGACGCAGAAGTATAAATCAGCCTTTAGTTGTGTATTACTGGACTGTTAGGGGTAGGGTTAGTAGAAATGAAGGGTTAAGGCGAATAAGTTGTACCTGCAAAGTTACTTATAGTCAGTAGCATGTCTGTTGGGGAGCATCAAAATAAAGTTGCAGATATTACAGTAATCAGACGGACTACTAACACTCTAATGAGAGTGACATGTAGGTGCAACAACGTTACTTACACTGTAAAAAAAAAATGACATCCCCAAGTCAAAAATTTCTAGTGACTGGTCACATCTACATTTTTCAATTAGTGTGATGATTATTTCTCATTGAGCCAATGTTAACAGACTATTGCAACAAGAATTACACTTGGGCCAATTTAAAAATTTAGATGTGATCAGTAACTAGAAAATTTTGACTTGGAGAGGTTAGAAATTTTTTACAGTGTATAGTCAATAGAATATCTAAGTATTACCCAACAATCAAGTGCCAATGACTGTCGGCCTCATTCAAATGAAAGGCTTTGTTTAGTAAGACCTTTTACACAAACATCACCAATGTTCTCCAGAGTGTCATGTGATGAAACCCATGAAAGGGCAAGGCTTGTTTAAATGGCATTTTGATGGCATTTGTGTACCCCCTTTAACCTTTCGTTGAATTTCATTTTTCTACCTTGATTAAATTTCATATTGGCTTTATTCTCATGCCGACCTTTTGCCCCTGGTCCCAAACCGCTGCTAATAATGACAATCATTGTTATTGTGGATATAGAGAACATGCTCAAACATACACAATACCCATACTGAAAAAAGAAAAGAAAAAAAAGAAAAAAAAAGTCTCTGTATTTTCACACACAATGATTCATTCTACTCTATGGCTTTGTTCAAGTGAGCTGCCATTGTAGTCTATAGGGAACATCACAGGCACGCCTACATAAAAATGACTTCTAGTTTATCTTTCAGTATTATTGGAGCGACTACTAAAACATGTCAGCCTCAGACACGTCTGAGCTCGTTATCAGTTAGCTGTTAAAAACACACTGTACACAGATGACACTTTTATGTCATTGGTTCGCTGAGTGTTTTTAAGAGTTGTTTAGAAGTTAGCAGTGCCGCTGACAAAAACAAACGGCTGCTAATTTGCCACAGTTTGCGCGATTCGTGGCATTGTACTTTAACAATCATTTGTGTTTTTTGCAAAACTCTTCTGTCTTAGATGTTTATTCCATCTGTATAAAGGGAAAGTTCAAAAGATAATTTCACTTTCTGCCAATTTCTTTGCCATTGTCTTCAGAATGCTGCAACATAATAAGCTTCTACCTTTCTGCAGAATAAAGTACATCATGTGCCAACTGTCTGGCTTGTAATACTTTTTTAAGCTCTTAACAAGTTTATTAGTGAAAAAAATGGCCATGCATGGAAATTAGTGATGATGATTAGTGATAAAAACTGATTTGCAAATCCACTAATGCACTGCAAATTAATCATTTGATTTCCCCTGTTTATCAGATTTTATCATATTTTTTAACCGAGCACATCACAATATATTATGAAACTACACTCTTAGGTATCAGGGTCTCATTATTGCCTGCAAATTCGAACTGTGACAAAAAAAATATATATATAAAAAAATAACAATAAAATAGTAGTTAACTATTTCACTAAAACTGATAGACTGGGTCCTTAACAAGAGTAAGAGGAGGTTATATCTTCATACATCACAGAGAGACACAGGTTTAATTAACTCTAATTGCATGTTTATATAAATCTGACTTCAGAGTTAATCAGTCTTTATCCCTGTGTCCAGCAGTGAATTTAAACATAAGAGGAGCCCCTCTGCCTTTGAATTTAGCAACTAATTACATACAGACGAGACTAAAAAGTGGTTAACTTTCAGAAGAGAATCCTCAGAGAATCGTGCAATCCATTTTACATTTTTGATTTGAGTTTTTGATGTGGGCCGTGGGGACTTAAGAACTTTCTGAGTTTGAAAAAAAAAACCCCACTAGTTAGGGGGAATTTAGTTGAAATAAGAAGCACCAACAATTAAGAACCTGATATAGTGTGAAACAATATATTAATATCTGCCTTCTGGCTATCTGATGTTCTCCACGAGCACTGCTATAAACTCAGGGTTGCAGAGAGGAAGTGGCGCAAATCAAAAGATCCCACTGACCTTGGTTTGTATCAATCACTCCTCTCTTCCTTCTCTGCTAATGTCTCTTCTGCTAAAATGACATATACCACGACAAAATGAACAATTCTTCTGACTCTCACATGCTTTTCAAAACCTTCTCCTCTCTTCTTAATCCTCCTCCTCTCCCTCCTTCATCAATCCTAACAGCTTACGACTTTGGCAGATTCTTCATAAATGAAACAACAATCATCAGCGCACAATTTTCCACACCACAAATTGACACTCACATCTTAGCCGCTGACACACACATTCCCCCCTCCTTCTCCCCGCTCTCAGAGGCACAAGTCTACAAACTCATCCTTTCCAATCACCCTACTAGCTATCCGCTTGATCCTATCCCCACTCATCATTGTGGAACACACTCTATATCCAGCACTTTTAGAAAATTACAGACCAGTAGTCCTTCTTCCATTCATTGCTAAAACACTTGAATGAGTCATGTTCAACCAAGTCTCTACCTGTCTTGCACAAAACAACCACCTGGACAACAACCAGTCTGGTTTCAAAAGCGGCCACTCAACTGAGACTGTTATTGAAGCTCTGAGTCTGGCAAGAGCAGCTTCCAGATCCTCAGTACTCATTTTGCTGGATCTCTCTGCTGCTTTTGACTGATCTGATCCTCCTGTCAAACCTCATGGCTACGGGTATCTTAGGAACCTCACACCAATAGTTCAAGTTTTACCTCTCAGGGTGTCATGGAGGGGTAAGGTGTCTAAGTTGCAACATCTAGCTACTGGGGTGCCTCAGGGCTCAGTACTGGGACCACTTCTCTTCTTTATCTCTATGTCATCACTAGGATCGGTCATTCAGAAACATGTTTTTTCCTCTCACTGTTATGCTGATGACACACAACTCTACCTCTCATTCCAGCCAGATGATCCGAAGGCAGCTGCTCACATCTCAGCCTGCCTGACAAACTTTTATTGCTGTTCCTTCAACTCAACCTTGCGAAGACAGAACTGCTTTTGGTCTCAGCCAATCCAACACTTCATCACAACTTCTCCATTCAGCTAGGTTCATCAACCATAACTCCATCAAGGACAGCCAGAAACCATGGAGTTGTGATTGATGATCAGTTTAACTTCACAGACCATATTGCTGTAACGGGCCAGTCTTGCAGATCTGCCTTAAACAGCATTAGGAGGATCAGGCCCTTCCTATCAGAGCATGATACACAACTTCTCATCCAAGCTCTTGTTCTATCCAGACTGGACTATTGTAATGCTCTCTTGGCAGGCCTTCGAGCTTGCACTGTCAAACCTCTGCAACTGATCCAGAATCCTGCAGCAAGAGTACTTTAACGAGAAACTCATAACTCATAAAATTACACTGGCTGCCAATTGCATCAAACTCAAGGCACTGATGTTTGCCTACAGAACAACAATTGTTTCTACACCTCTATACCTAAACTCACTACTTCAGACCTATGTGCCCTCCAGAAGCTTGCATTCTGCAAGTGAACGGCGTCTTGTGGTGCCATCCCAAAAAGCACAAAATCACTTTCACAGACCTTTACCTGGACTGTTCCCTGCTGGTGGAATGACCCGCCTGACTCAACCCGAGCTGCTGAGTCTTTAGCCATTTTCAACTTATTATTCTATATCACTCTCACTTACTATTCTATATATCTATTTGAAAATAACTTGCTGTATGCACTGTGCTAGACTAACTGATACTAGTCACAGCACTTGCATGTTAATGCCCTATTGTTGGTTTGACTGCTTCTATTGCTCTCCTCATTTGTAAGCCGCTTTGGATAAAAGCGTCTGCTAAATGATTAAATGCAAATGTAATGTAAATTGAATATTACTGTTGCTACTTAGTGTTAGAAGACATGTACAAATACCGAACATAAAGTAAAAATAAAATAATAAATAAAACATTGAAGTATGCCATAGAGACCAAAGTAATATGTCCGATAGTTGACTCTTTAAGACTTGAGCGACTAATCAATCACCAACTACTTAACCACACCCTAGCAACTACCTAAGCTATCTTAGGAACTGCATAGCAACACACTAGCTACCACCACAACAAAAACATCCTAAGATTGCCCTAGAAACCTCATGCACGGAAAAAAATGTGGTGTGTAAACTATTTTCACTCAGAAATTGCTAATACATTTTGAAGAATTGGCAAGTAACACACTGAATTAAGCTTGAAATTCTGATGTAGAAATACTGAACTACTCATAATTGCCTAGCAACTGCAACTCAATCTATTGCATATGTTATCCAATGCACTGCATCTCAAACTGGTTTACCAGAAGCAGTCATGATCGTGGCATGTGGGCTGTGATGAACATTAAAACATAATCACACTCAAAGTGTGGGCTCCCTCGCGGTTTACACCTAATTCTGGCTTATTAAAAATTACCAAAGCTCTTAAGCTGTAATCATGCAACTCGCTGCCTATGATAAGGCTTTCTTTATTGGTCTGTATTGTGGGAAGAGATAAATATGTGCTAAGGAATCTAACAACTGCCTCCACTGCACTTTGAAGCATGGCTACTATAGCAGGCCAATTCAATTTTTCTGAGTTTTACCTCGAGGTTAAAAGTTCAGCTCTTCATTTCTTATGTTGTGAACAGTGAACAATAAACTAAATCACACATTTTATGAAAGTGTGGACGGAAAGAAGGTGCACACTTTTATATAGATGATCACAGCAAAGTTTCTGACATTATGTCGGTGATATTTGTGATCAAACCACCCACTGGCGACATTCTTCATTTACTATTTCAGCCCTGGCGCGAATGATGTTTTACTCTCCTCCTGCTTCTACCTCTAGCCTGAAGGGCTCCTGTGCTTTGGGGAAACCAGAGCGGGGTCAGGAGTTCACATGTGGGCTAGAGTAAAGATCTGATGAAGGAAACAAACATTCTCCCATGATCCGCACTGAAGGGAAGTGTAAGTACAGGTCCTGCACAGCACATCCGTTCTGGAAATACCCTCTTCTTGCTGATTTGCATCCATAGAGTGAGATAAATAACATTACAGGACGCTTACTTTTGTCCCAATTTGAAAATTTAGGAGTGCATAAAGAACGTGCATAAAGAACTTTAGGGGTACAATGAACTTGTATTAAATAATGCAATTCTCCAGTTGACTGATTGGATTAAGAACTGCGATAATTATTATTATTTAAAAAAAAAAAAAAATTGCATTACAAGCAGCCTAAAAAAGTTTTTGGGGAAATGCTATGAAAATAAGTTGAAGCCTAGAATACGAAATTATGGAATTAAATATGCATTAAGGAATTAAATATGCAGAAATCAAAACAACGGATAAAGCCAGGTTCGAAATTATTTTTCAGGAGATTTTAGTGGGAAAAACAACAACATCTTAAGTGTATTTGTATCTGTAGATTTCAATTACAATATAGATTTAAAATAAATAAATAAACAAATAAATAAATGAGACATCTCCACTTCAGTAGTCTCAAATGACACTTTATGAAAGGCCAAATTGCCCAAAAACTTAAAACTGACCAATGCATGTTTTTGCCTGTATCGTCTTGACTTAAACTCACACGTGAGTCCTGGAAGAGTTTGCCTTTAAGTTGGCATCCTCTTATAGCTCAACTACTTTGTATTCCATGCCTAGTTTCACTGTCCTACAGAACCCTGATGGGCAGACACAGCTCCTCTGGCATTTTAAAGTGCTAATGCCTGTAACACGGCCCTGCGCAGCTCAGCGGACGACCCAGTGGAGAAAATGGGGATGCTGAGACAATAATTAACTCAAGATAAGTGTAAGAGAAAACAAGACTCCCTATGAGATGCACGGAGTTGTTACTGCCGCCCTGCTGTGACTGGAAACAATAACACAGAAACAAACTGCAAAAATTTGTGCTTTAAAGTGCTTTAATTCAACCAAAATAAATGGTCTGTCATCATTTACTAACCCTCATGTTTTTTTTTTTCTTACATGTGGAATGTACCACACAGCGACTTCAACCATCAATCTTTGCATTACTTATGCAGGTTACACTTTATTTGCATGGTCTAATTTAGACATTCTCCTAAGTAACTTTGCATCTAGGCCTACATGTCAATTACCAGAGAGTATTTGTAGTCTGTCTGCTTAATATCTGCTAACTCTTTATTTTGATGCTTCTCAACAGACATTCTACTGACTATAAGTAACTTTGCAACTACTTGTCAACTTATTCTACTAACCCGAACTTTACTGTCTACCAAAACTCTCTGAAAATGTTGTGCATGTGCTGTGAAACAGGCCTTAAAAGTGCTTTTAGATCAGGGCCCGTATTCATAAAGATTCTAAGAATCCTCTAAGAAAACTCTTAATTTAGCTTAAAAACTTTTACGTAGGAGTCTTAGATTAAAAGCGATTCGGGACCGATCTGAGAGCAACTCTGAGTAAGGAAAAGACAAAAACTTTCATCTTAGTAAGGAGGCGGGGTTGACCCCGTTGCTATGTATGACACAATCTTTTGAAGACTGTGATTGGTTGGTTGTCCAAGAAGAAAAAATAAATAAAAGTGATTTTAAGTATAGGGTCTATTCTAAGCCTTCACTTTGAAATTACATGCGTAATTTTTCCTATTTGACCGTTCTCACACACACACACACACATTTTATATGTGTATATAAATCCTTTTTTTTTTTTTTTTTACCATGCTGTTAATTTCCTATAAGGTATTTGATTGGCTTAGAATGATAAAAATTGTTCCACTCTTTCCAATTACACTGATTGCTGGCATGTCTATTTAAGTGGTGGTTTGAATGTTGGTTTTAATGTATCAAACATGGAATTTTCCCAGTTGCCAAATATCGTAATGTAGTGATTACTTTCATTTCTGGCACTGTGCTGTATCAGAGATGTTAGCGTGTCTCCAATAAGATCAGTCACAAACATGATCCCTGCACGATCTAATCTATAGCGTCTTATTAACTCACTGTTATTCATTGTCTGCAACACATTTCTTCTCCCTCTTCGTCTTTCTGCCATTTTCTCCTCTGCTAAAGAAACTCTTAAGCCTCTTAAAAGTCCTCGTCCGTGCTCCTAACAATTTTGAGCTTAAGACCTCTTTTAAGGGTTAAGATGCTTTCTGAATTACTTTTTTCTTTACTAGGATTTTTTCTTTAATTTTAAGAGTAAACGCCCACATTTCTAAGAATTTTCTTAGAATTTTGTCACTAGGAGCTACTCTTTGCGTTAAGATTCTTTATGAATACGGGCCCAGATCATGATAAACACAAATATTAAAATGAGAATAAGTATAAATCTATTATAGACAAAGTCAATGTGTGGACAGGATGAGTTGTTTCTATAACATCCCTTACGAAAATTACCCATGATTATACTACAAATAAAACCAAAAAATCATGGTTATTATAGTTAAACCATGATAACTACAAATTAACCATGGTTTTGCTACACTAACCATAGTTTAACCATGCTATTTGTTGTAAAACTGTGGTTATACAAATGGTACTCAATCTGCTTAAAAACTATGGTCACCACACTTTTGCTATAATAAAATCATGGTTGATTTTAGTAAGGGATGTTTGTTCATCAGTTCATGAATTCTCAACAAGCTTACTCTAAGAATCTGGTGATACCGAGAAGTTGTTTTGATGGCTCAATAAAGTTGTTTGATTATGATATGCAGGGCATGAACCTCTTGATATTTGGTTCATGCTGTACATTTTTACTCAAACGATTCCTCTTCTTCGCTCTCTCGATGAGGTTACATTGAACTTTACTCTGACATGTAAAGGGAAGAATTTGTGAGCATCTATCTAATTTGAACAAACAGACGTGTTGATAGATGGGGGTGGCCATTAATATTAATCACAGATCTCAGACATTCTGGGAAAAACAGACTGTCAAATCATCAAATATTTAGCGTTTTTCAGCTCTCAGTAAGCAGACCTGGACTTCAAAACAAACATTGTCAGATTTGGTTTTATGGGTCTAACCCCGAGGCCGTGATATGTCTAAATTGCTTGTCTTGACATAGCGCATTACCTCAACATCTGAATCCAGAGGTCGACAGTGTTGAAGATATTACTGATTTAAATTCAACAGGGATTTACACTGGAGTCCAAGAGACCACATTCAAAATGTGGGGATTCAGAATCCTATTTAAAGGGATGGTTCGGACTCAAAGTAAAATCAACCCTAGGGTCCTTTGCACCATGACCTCGAGCCAAACACCCCCCAGAAGCCTTTTTCCCCTTGGTCGAACATTAAAGTTAGAGCTTATTTATGGCTTAGTGCAGGCGCTAATGGATCCAAGGTTGTATCTGGTAAATTACCGCACTAATAATGCCCAGAATGGTACCAAACTTCTACAGTAGTACAAATAGGTTCTGTACTCATAAAACGAGGCATTGGAAAGTTTGTAAGTGCATCAGGAGTTTATTTAAATAACACTTGCCTGATGGCTAATGCTACCGCTAACCCGGACGTCGACGTCACTTCTCTGAGTTGAGAAAAGCACGTAAAAGTCCTGGCAGAAAGCGATGCATAAGGATGTAGTGTAACGACGAATTATATTTTTTTCCGAAGTGTTGACAACTTAGTTTTAACTAATAATTGTTGCAAACTGGTACTACCAACAAAATATTAGTGCATTCCTGGAACTGGGCGTCGTTACACTACATCCATATGCATCGCTTTCTGCCAGGACTTTTACGTGCTTTTCTCAACTCAGAGAAGTGACGTCGACGTCCGGGTTAGCGGTAGCATTAGCCATCAGGCAAGTGTTATTTAAATAAACTCCTGATGTACTTACAAACTTTCCAATGCCTTGTTTTATGAGTACAGAACCTATTTGTACTACTGTAGAAGTTTGGTACCATTCTGGGCATTATTAGTGGGGTAATTTACCAGATACATCATTGGATCCATTAGCGCCTGCACTAAGCCATCCGGCTGATATCTCTAAATAAGCTCTAACTTTAATAATGTTCAACCAAGGGAAAAAAGGCTTCTGGGGGGTGTTTGGCTCGAGGTCATGGTGCAAAGGACCCTAGGTTGATATATTACCCTTTAAAGCTGGAAATAAGGTTTAAGTTTTATGTTTTTAATAAGTAAATAAACAAATACATATTGGAAATTCCGATTTTCCAGTAGGAACTTTTAACTGGAATGCTCCCTCAAGTAACTCAGAATCCAAGGCTGCTCAGTGCATCAACTGTAGTGAAACGGTAGTAATATATTGTTTATTAGCACTTCTGTTTGTCTGTGTCTCAATAAACAGTGCATAAAGAACTATCCAACCTCTATTTGTGGACATGATACTCTGGCATGCATTATCTGTGCAGAATACCACTTTTGTATGTGTTTGTATTCAGAAAGAGAAAGCACAACAATGGATTGCCAGGATATGTTGCTGTCTATCTTTTAGTTTTTGGAAGCATTTTGTTTGGGTACATTTGTAAGACATCCTATGGGATTAATATTAATATCATCCTAACAAAAAAACAAAAAACAAAAAAAATGTTGTTTTTGACTTCAGACTCTCACCAAACACTCAAATGATTAAACCCACAGACATGGCTGATTAGGAATCAAATCGGATTCAAGCAAACACAGTCTTTTGACTTTCCACGTTTTATACAGGATTAATTTTCCATCACGCAAAACTCAACAACCTTGTTTACTGCCAAGTCAGCCCTAATCAGCATAATTATCAGCCAGAACTTCCTCAAACTGCATTAGCCGATCCGAGACGCCTTCAAAAATAACAACCGGTCTGTGAGAAAAGAGCCCGGCAAACATGGCGATCTTTCCCGGTTCTGTCGTCATTAGAAAGCAGCGCTGCCGGAAGCGAGCATGTTAAAGACGGCTGGCAGACGGCCTAGTTTCCCACTCCGACCCTCACAGTCAAGCCTCAGTGAGTTACATGACATTAGGGCACCACAAGGAGAACAACAAGCTGCCTACACAATGTTGCCGCCACTTTTGAGGACACACACAAAGGGAATTCTGGGAAGGGAAGAAATGTTTGACACGGAGCTCTCTTGGGAGAATAATGTGAGTTGTTGTAACGCTGCTGGAATACTGTATTAATTTCGGGGGAACAGTTTAAGGAATACAAAACAAGAATCACAGTAACGTTGTCTTACAGACAGTCTATTCTTCCAGAAAATGATCGGCGTGGGAGTGATTTCTGATTTGCATAATATTCAGATTTAATGGCTTGCTAAAAATAAGACAGAATATGTCTTTGGCTTTTTATTTTTAGGAAACTGTACGTGTATTTATTCAGTTGATTCCCATTATGAGAGACAAACTGAATGACCCGGAATATTTTCTATAAAAAAAAATGCAATGCATATGATAAAAACATACCATCCATCGTCGCATTATCGTCAATGCTAAACCAAAGACGCCTATTTTTTTGGTGCTATTTTTAAAGGCTCAGTCAGAAAGTGGAAAATAGTCAAATTAAATTATGAAGATTTTTGGTGCAAAAATTTATATACTAACAAAATTTGCCTGCACTCAAAAGACTAATAACAACAGCTTATTGGAGTGTTTTACACTTTCCACTTCAAATTTTCACCTTATTTTCAAAGTGTTGCTTGCAATTAGCTACTGAGTGAAACTTATTTAAAAAAAAATTTCGAGTGTACAACTCATTTTTAAATCAATTAACACTGATATTTCCATTTCCATTCCACACAATATTAAGTGGATGTATAATGATCAACATTATTATGTCAACAGAACTCATCAAAATAATGTTTGCAACTTAAAAGGTTTAATTAAAGCAACAGACCGTAGTCAGAGTAGCGCCATAGACAGGAAAGAGACGAGACTGTGAGGGATAGAAGTACAGTACATGTACAGTATGTGTCTATCGATACTGCAACAGCTTTAAACACCCTAGACCCAATAGTGATTTTTATCATTTATTTCCCATGTCGGTTTGGGTCAAAGCTTTACTGGTCAGCAGGAGTACTTGTCTCTACAAGCGCACTTCTATCCCAGCCCGTCTTCATCTTCCTCTGGCACCTGCTGATTTAATGTGTTGTCAGTGGTGCGATCTCAGACTCAATTTCTTAGACTCACTTCAGCGACGAAGCCGACACATCGAGAATCTGGGACACGTTAATGTATGGAGGAGATGCCAGTCCTCTGGCTAATGACGGGAGAAAAAACTCCAGCGACCTCGGCGGTGGCACCGCAGTCATTATTAGCTGGCAAGAAAGTGATGAAAGCCCTGGGAGGAGTGACATCGCTGCCTCCTTCATCTGGGAGAGGATGATGAAGTCAACACTCCTCTGCAGGAGGACAAAATAAAGAGGGCCGCGAGGGTCCGGCATGTAGTTCTGTGGATAGATCCTAAAAAAGACAGCTTGTGTAAGCTGATTAAATAAAGAAGGGCCTATGTGGTCATATTGTTCACATGTTGCCTGAATGTGGGTCAGAATTGCAAGATGTGTTACAAGATGTCTCTGTTCTGTCAAGTCAGATATTTTAAGCACAATATATGATTAAGTGACACTTGGCTTGATTATTTGGCGCTAAATAGATTTTGTATCTACCCCAACTACATTTTTAGGCCAACAAATTTAAATAAAAAAAAAAGATGTTATAAGATATAATAGATACATTATTGGATAGATATGGAACTATGTAGGAAGATAGATAGATAGATAGATAGATAAAACAATATCTACAATGGATAGATATATAGATAGATAGATAGATAGATAGATAGATAGATAGATAGATAGATAGATAGATAGAACAAACAATATCTACGATAGATAGATAGATAGATAGATAGATAGATAGATAGATAGATAGATAGATAGATAGATAGATAGATAGATAGATAGATAGATCGATCGAAAGATAGATAGATAGATAGATCACACAATATCTACAATGGATAGATAGATAGATAGATAGATAGATAGATAGATAGATAGATAGATAGATAGATAGATAGATAGATGACACAATATCTACAATGGATAGATATATAGATATATAGATAGATAGATAGATAGATAGATAGATAGATAGATAGAACAAACAATATCTACGATAGATATATAGATAGATAGATACATAGATAGATAGATAGATAGATAGATAGATAGATAGATAGATGATAGATAGATAGATAGATCACACAATATCTACAATGGATAGATAGATAGATAGATAGATAGATAGATAGATAGATAGATAGATAGATAGATAGATAGATAGATCAAACAATATCTAAGATAGATAGATAGATAGATAGATAGATCACACAATATCTACGATAGATAGATAGATAGATAGATAGATAGATCAAACAATATCTAAGATAGATAGATAGATAGATAGATCACACAATATCTACGATAGATAGATAGATAGATAGATCACACAATATCTACGATAGATAGATAGATAGATAGATAGATCAAACAATATCTAAGATAGATAGATAGATAGATAGATAGATAGATAGATCAAACAATATCTAAGATAGATAGATAGATAGATAGATAGATAGATCAAACAATATCTAAGATAGATAGATAGATAGATAGATAGATAGATAGATAGATAGATAGATAGATAGATAGATAGATCAAACAATATCTACAATGGATAGATAGATGGATGGATGGATGGATGGATGGATAGATCGAACAATATCTACAATGGATAGATGGATGGATGGATGGATGGATGGATGGATGGATGGATGGATGGATAGAACAATATCTACGATGGATGGATGGATGGATGGATGGATGGATAGATAGAACAATATCTATGATGGATGGATGGATGGATGGATGGATGGATGGATGGATGGATGGATGATGGATGGATAGATGGATGGATAGAACAATATCTACGATGGATGGATGGATAGATGGATGGATAGAAATATATCTACGATGGATGGATGGATGGATGGATGGATGATGGATGATGGATGGATAGAACAATATCTATGGATGGACGGATGGATGGATGGATGGATAGAACAATATATACGATGGATGGATGGATGGATGGATGGATAGAACAATATCTACGATGGATGGATAGATAGATAGATAGATAGATAGATAGATAGATAGATAGATAGATAGATAGATAGATAGATAGATAGATGAGTCATTGATAGTGTTCTTCTAATAGCACACTTCATTCCTGTGTCATCTTGATATTGCAGCTGCTTGTTTTCGCTCCTTCCAAAGATTATTGGCCCCCGCTGAACATCTCCCATTAGAAAGCAAGTGATCAGAGATGGAAATATGTGCAATTACAGCAGGCACAATAATTGAAGACGAATGCTGGTGTTCTGTGGGGATTTCACAGTGAAATTGCTCTGGCAATCGGCACAGATGTTTTAATCAGAGTGCGCTGGCCCATGAAACCCAACATGTTTTACACAGACAATCGGAAGGGTTTTTCCTGTCATAGATGGAGCGCGTCATTGGAATTTTTGTTCTGATGGAGCCGGTTATTGTTTTCATTTTGCTCATTAAGAATGATTAAGGTACAGAGCAAAGTGTTGGCCTGGTTTTCTGCTCTGCAAGAGCCGGCTGTGTATTTATAACGTATCAGAACAAGACAAAAGCGGCAGATCATTCAAATAAAATCTAAATGTTTTCATCACGGCTGAGAGGTGTTAGGCACCACATCAACACACAGCCTCAAGTGGCTCATTGCTTTCAAACAGTGGCAGCAGTGTGATAAAACACGTCAATGTTCAACAAATGTTTATTTTAATCACTAACAATTCCTCAGAGAAATAAAATAAATCATTAGCCAAACTCCAGGCCATTTAAGGCCGCCAAGCAACACAACACACAGTTCGGCAGATCTGCAGACCAGTGGCAGTTCTAGACCAGTGCTTCTCAACTGGTTTGGCCATGGGACACACATTGTCCCATGCTCATTAAGCCACGACCCACTTCTTTAGGAATTATACAGTGCTGAAAGAAGTGGGCCGGTATGCACTACCTATATTTTAATCTGTGGCGTACCCTCACTTTGTCTTGCGTGCTGGCACTTCTCACGTGCTGTAATATAAGAGTGAGCTCTATCAGCACAGTATAACGTCTGACAGGTCAGGAAAGTTCGTATTTCTAAGGTTAGAGACTTTTTATTTCGTAGCAAGTTATGAAAATAACGTTAGAATACTAAAACCGACAAATAGCCTGACAACACATCATCTGACCGCTGTGGAAGCTTGTTTCCGCCACGGAATAAAACATTTTAAAATCAAATTGCGACTCTTTATCTCGCAATTCTGACTTTTTTTTTCTTTTCGAATTGCTAGATATAAATTGCGAGTTAAAAAGTCAGAGTTGAAATATATAAAGACACAATTGCATGATATAAAGTCAGAATTGTGAGATACAATTTTTTTTATTCTAAACGTAAATCTATAACTGTATAAACTCGCAATTTTGTGTTGTAAAATCAGAATTGCAAGATATAAACTCGCAGTTCTGAGAAAAATAACACGCAATTGCGACTTTATATCACGCAGGTCTGACTTTATAACTCGCAATTACGACTTTATATCAGGCAATTCTGAGAAAAAAGTCTGAATTGCTAGATGTAAACTTTCATTTGCGAGAAAAAAGTCAGAATTGTGAGATAAAAAGTCGCAATTACATTTTTTTTATTCTGTGGTGGAAACAAGCTTCCATAGACAAAAATCTTGGTTTCGTAAGGTTACATAGGTCAAAAACAACGGAAACATTAACTTTATTTATTTATTTAGGCGGGGTCATCGAATGTTTTGGCAGGGCAAGTACATGGAGCCAGCAGAACAATATTAGAGACAATATTTATATTTTTAGCTAGTTAACAGTAATACTTGTTAATAATAATGATATGCTGAAAATCATTATATCATAGTAACGCCCTATAGCAAGACAAACTATACCAAGTTAGGGATATAATTTCTTATTTTATTTATTTGTTACAGAAATAAATAGCCTATAGGAAAACCTGATTGATCAAACACTGAACAAATGTTTGATGCGATTTAAGGGTTTTAATAGTAATTAGTGAAGGACAGGTGTCATAAATCTCTCGGTTTATAAACCTCTAGGCTGCCTGGATTGCAGAATGCATCTATCAGATGAGACAGATGACAGATTTTGACACGGCTCTGAAAGTATCAGCCTGGTTATTAAAGAAGTGAAGAGATCTAAGCAGAGAGAATTGCAAAACCAACCGGAGCAGCCGTATAGTATATAATTAAACACTCCGTTTCAGCCGACTTCTATTTTTAATTAGTAGTGTTTGCTAAGTCAAGCATCACTACTACTATTGCTCATACTGTGGGTTAGTGATTCAACAAACCTCTAACACTAAGTATTTTACTTTTGGGTACTTTTATAAAATATCACACTTAAATGGAAGGATATTCAGATCCAATTTGAGCTGAAACAACAAAATTGGTTGAACTATACATTATGCAACCATCCAACTCGGAGTGATAAAGTACAATGAAAAATATGCAAAAAAGCATCAATAATTATCTTAAACACCTGCTACTTTTGCATGAGTCATGAATAAAGAAAAGATAAAAAAATAATCGCATTAGTGACTATTAGTGACAACCACCATAAAAGACCCCAATATTCAATAAAGTTGGACATTTATTATTAATAATTATCTGAATGAACAATCTGTCAAGTAATATACTTCATTCAATGCACTCCAAAGTATCGCTCTTGTTTTCTCTTGAAAAATAAATAAATGAATAAATCTAGTGATTTTGCATTACTCATTTCACTAAGGATGCAAAATGACAATATGCAAAGTCTTGTTTAATAGCGAACACAAAAAGTCAAGTATAATAAATGCTTAGGTTGAGCTAGGGCTCTTAATTTTAATAATGGACAAGCAGTTTCTTATCTCCACAATACCCTGGGTATATTACGACCATGTCATTCTGGCACATCTCCCAGAAGTGTCCCGCTTTGACATAGTGCATATTGGATACTTAATTCATGGGCATATTTTTAAATATTCTTATCTAAGCCTCAAATATCAACCAATTCATTCAGTCATATAGACCACTTTCTGTAAACCTGTCACAATTATGTGTTCGGTATATGGACAAATATATTTTTTTTTACTTTGTATACAATAATCATATACAATATAATAATAATAACAATAATAAAACAGCCCCATGTGATTTAATTTTATGCTGTAAAAATGAATAATATTTATTTAATTATTTATTATACTGTGATAGGATTTCCCTTATTTGATGGCAAAACTTGATTGAAATTTAAACTATAAAATGATTGTGATTCTCAAATAATTGCAATTAGAAAGTGCATATTGGATACTTTATGAGCATATTTTATAATATTCATATCTAAGCCTCAAATATGAATTAAATCTGTCATATTGACCACTCTCTGTTCATTTTTTTTTTTTTATAAAAAATCTGATACTAGATCAGTTATAAATTCTCTGCATGCAGTTTTAGCATTTTCTTGCTTCATCATTTAATCAAACTTACAGGTTTTTTAACACAAAACTGGGATGCAAAATTAAATAAATTTACACCACTCATAATGTAATATGCACACAATGAGCTAATTTGACAACAATATAGCATACCCCATTTTGAAGTATTCATCATTGCATAATGCATTACATTTCACATACTATGTAAAAAAAAAAAAAAAAGAAAAAGAAAAAAAAAGAAAAAACCCAGAACACCTTTATCCCACTCCGGACGTCCCCATGAAAACATCCGACACTTTGGCAGCGCTGCGACACTCCTCTGCTCCGTTGGGCTGAGTGTTGACATCAGCTGAACCAGGGTCAATCCATGATGGACTCGTCCCTGTCATAGTGTCCCGCTCTGAAGGAAGTGGACTAATCACCGGAGCAGGGCTCAGGGCTTTCACAGGAGAACAGAGGGAATTCACTAAAAGACTAAATCTGTGGCTCTCCATCAGTGCTGTCAGACAGCCTAGAGGACGCCGTGTGAATAACCGTTCTGTGTGCATACCTGGAGCAATGCCTATCGGCCTCATGCCCACAAGCTGGAAACACTGACAAATGATCACTGCTTTTTCTTTTCAAGGGGAACACTAGCAGAACTGAGAGTTTGATTTATTTTTTCCACAGCAACCGCCCTAACTCCAAGTCGGTTTTACTCTTTCCAGTTTAGAACAATTAAGAAGAATCAACTGGAACCTGAATGGAAAGCATCAGTGACATGCTGTGGATTACTTCAATATTAATACTTAAATATTGACTTTGTCCTATAGTTTGGGGGAAGTAAAAATAGCAACAAAAAAACGTGTTTAAACTGCCAAAATGAATTAAAGGGATATTTCACCGCTGGAAAGATGAATGTGTATTTAAATTGGGTCATTTATGTAGTAGAAATGTCAAATTATTTTAGAAGTTGGTGCCTTCTAGACTGAGAAAAGCCAGAAAATGTATTTTTGGCTCATGTGGATGAAAGACAACAACTCCCAGAATGCACTTGCTTCGCTGCCCTATGAGGACACTCCCAAGCCACGCCTCCCGGTTACAGAGGACAGTATCGGGAGAAATGATACAGCTAGGTGACTAGTCGACTTGAAACTGAAAAGACGGTGTTTTATGGTGAGATCCCCCTATGGGCGGGTTGAAGACATGCGGGACGAACTCCTCCTACTGGCTGTAGTCTCTCGCCTCTGGACACAAAAGCCTCTGATGATGATAAATGATGATTTGTGTGTCATCTGAGGTTTTTGTCCAGACACACAATACAGAAATCTCTGGTCTCAGGGGGACATGAGGGAGGGAAGCACGGTCACTCCAAAATACTACCGGGTTTCTAATGATACAACGCTTGCTAATCACTGAAAGATGCTAATCACTGAAGTATCCCTTTAAGAAAGAAAGCATGCAAGCCAATAAATCAACCAATAAATGTATGTCTCTTATTCTAGCATAAAAATATATACATACACACGTTTAAGTCTTACTTTCAAACTACAACTTTCCCCATAGACTTCCATTGTATATGCATGACTTTAAAGGCACAATTTAGTGTGTTTTTATAAACAGATGGAGGTCTTCAATGTTTTCTGCTTTAAGGACAAATAGGAGAAACTGGCTCATAAAAATGAAAAGAAAAATGTGCCTGGAAAGTCTTGTTTCATTTCTAGAAACTCGTGCCAAGTGTCGTTTCAATCATGAATTTAGTTTAAAGCTGTACACATCACAGAACAATATTAAACTTGATCCAAGTTGCTTTCTTAAATGCAAGACTATCATGTAATTATATAATGAATTATGGCACTGAAATGGTGAAGTGTTCATTAACAAGCCCTTCAGACGTGATTGCAGCAGGTGTGCAGCATCTCTTTACACCAACCGTTATAAAAGACACATCTCTTACAAATAAATCCATGTGAAAAAAGTTTGCAGTGTTGCTTTGGAAAGGAGTTTTTTGCACTCCTGTTGTAGTCCACTTATTTTTAACTTTACACAACATGAAGAAAAATAATGGTGTACTGATAATCCATATGATGTTATGAGGAAGACTGTGAATCTGTGGTTACTCGTGAGATGAGCTTCATGACCACAAATGGTATCATTTCCAGCTAATTTTTCCTTCAAAGTCTGTGAGTTTGACAAATCACGTTTACGTTTTTGCCATCAGAAAATACAATTTTAAATTTATACACATTTGTTGAAAAAGCAAGTTGACGATGGACACAACAAAAGCTTAATCCATTTTTTTTTTTTTTTATCAATAGTTTCAGACCAAACACTGCCATAGGTTGAATTCAAAATTGCATACTTTTATAGTTTCTGTTATATAAAGATGCGTCAGAAATAATAACAGTAGTAGGCTTACACTATAAAAATGTTGGGTTGTTTCAACCCATGTTTGGGTCAAATATGGACAAACCCAACATGGTTTAAATTAAACAGGTTTGTTTAAACCAACGGTTTGTCCATATTTGACCCAAATATGGGTTGAAACAACCCAACATTTTTATTTCTGACACATCTAGGAACTATAAAAGTATGAATTGAAGCACTGAGATCCACAGATGTACACAAATGATGTTCACAATGACTATTAAAGGAAGTATGTGAGTTTATAATGTGGAAGATGTAACGGATGTAAGTCTTCTTTACAAATATCTTAATGGGTGGTGCATTGAATCCATAAATACATTATTTAACCACTGAATGAACTTAAATATGTTAATTTATACCAACAAAAAGATGAAAATGTCTCCCTTTAGGGTGTTGAATGTTTTATAGGATGTTTTCTGTTGTGTTGCTATGCAGTTCATAAAGTATTATTATAAAGTATTATTTCTTTGCGTTTTATTGTCCGCTTGTGGTGCGATTGTTTATGAAAAGTAATAGCACAACTCTTTATAACAAGCCACAGTTATTGTGACAAAAAAGATAGACTATGTGCAAAAAAGTGGTCATTCTTGCCTTGAATTCACTTTGGACAATAAAGTACAATAAAGAAATCTGAATCCGTCTGAATGAACATGCAAAGCACGAGTCTCGCCCTGCAGTCATGACCGGTGGCGGGTGTGGTAATCATCCGAGCTAATGCATGCATTAATAACGCCACATCTATGGACGCTCTTGAGTCCAATCCTCCTTTTTTCCCGGCACTTTGGAGACAGTAATTGAGGAAGGCGCCTGGCCACACTGCCTCCGGATCACATTGCCTCCATTAGCCACACTGATGAAGTTTTTTCTTCATCGCCCCAAATGAAGGAGAGCATTTCCATACCACGAATCCAATGTCCTGTGGTGCGATGTTTTAGCCCGGCGATCCTAATGGGAGGCTATCAGTGCACTAGCTTACCTTCAGCAATCTGCATTCAGAACAGTGACTTGGCAATTTGCTTGCTACTCACTCATGCTAATGAGTGCCCTGAAAAGACGCCGGCGAACGGGGAAATTCAGTTCCCACAGCTTCCAGTGGTGTTGAATATGAATGCCGAGCCAAAGGTTCTTCACGTCTTTGAAGAATAGGCTGTTGGCTCGGAGAGCGAGGATGCTTGGCTAAATGGGTGAAGTTGGCGTGTTATGTGGTCTGACAGGGTGAAGGTCCAGTCAGTGCAAAAAAAAATAATTATTATTCTTAATCAGTATTTCTGTCTTGTTTTCCAGCAAAAACATCCTTATATGCCACTGGTGCAATTATTATTTTTTTTTTTTTAGCATTCATTTAGCAACATTTTGTGAGGTTTATATGCTTAAAACAGAAAAAAAGAAAAGAAGATTCGCTCCTGTGGACATAAATTAAACTTAATTCAAAATACAGTACATTCTCTGTATACTTAGTTATGTATTTTGCAACAAAACTTGCTTCTCAAGTAATTTATCTGCTTTTAAGCAAGATTTTTGTTTTGTTTTGTTATTTTCACAAGAAATATTCTTCTGGCTGTGAATGTGCGCTGTTTTTGACAGTATTGTTTTTCTGCAAACATGCGGTAGCCTGATAAAAAACAGTTCATCTTTCAAAAAATATATCTCGAGACCCTTGTTTTTTGTTGTGTTCCTTCAAAATTTCAACTCATTATAATTTGTTTATTTCTTTGCATGAGATTTGTTTTTAGTTTTAGTTAGTTTTTAGTTAGTTTTACAACTTTTTTTTTTATTATGCCAATTCAAATACATTATTCAAATCAATTGGATAAACCCAGTGAATTAAGTTTAGTTTAGTTTACTAAAATTAAAATGATTTTGTAATCCAATTATTTTTCAAACAAATATCTTAATTTCAAAACTGAACTTTCAGTTCTTTTTATTTTCATCAATATTATCACAATTCATTATAATCATTAGACTGTCTGCATGTTTATGGTTTATGACTTCCCAAGCTCATTTCCTGTGAGTATACAAGACTTCTGGCTCATTAGTCACTATAGGTAATTAATTAGAAGAACAACAAAGTGCAATAAACTTTGCGCAACAAACCAGCCATTTACAAACCATTTCTGATTACGTTACTAAATTAATATGATAAAAAAATATCCATTGGCAATATCAAGCAGCATAATGGACTGTGTTTGTACAGTACATGTATGGCACAGATACTGTATTTGAAGTAAGAACACATGCTTACAATTCTCTGGCCAATGTTTTGAACAGAAAAGCATCTTACCATTTTTAGCTGAATCTATTGGAGAAACAGTAAGAGTGGTACAGTAGTTTTCGTACCCTGTTATATCTGTAGTTTCGCCCTGATTCACTCGAGAGTCAGTTGACATGTTGGTCTCCAAAAACATTGCACAGAAAAAGTGGCATAAACACCACCATCACAATCTATTCATTCTTATTGAAAAGTAATTCTTAGTCACATAAAGGAGAAGAGTGCACATCTCCCAGAATGCCCCAGTGCAGAAGTTAGTTACGAGGACTCTCAGCGGTGTTCATTACTGTGGCCTGCCGTAGGGACATGCTTCCCATGTGCTCAGCCATCTGCAAATTCCCATGGCTACTTGGATGACAGAAGTCTCGAAAATCCTCGAAAATGTTAGCACACAGTCCCACATGGATTTTCACTTTACACTTTCATTGTTTTTCATTGGTTATCATTAGTTTTCATTATTAAGATTAGACTTCTATGACTCACTTTTGCTCATATAATACAATATCCCCAAAAAGGACTTCATTCATTCATGTGTGAATGTCATTGTTGCAGCTCCTCTCTTCCCAGTCTGTCAGTAACGCTCTGTTTAGTTCCTGACTCTATGAAGCCCCTCCTTCTGAAAAGCACACTGTGCTCTGATTGGTCGGCTGGATCAGTGTGTTGGGATTGGTCGAGCGCTTAGAGTGTGTTTGGGAAATGTCCCGCCCCTTACCATAACCGTCAGTATCAACACACTACTAACTTACTCAACCAGGCCCCGTCCCTTTATTCTGTGTATGAATTATTTAAATTTGGAATATTGTGACGTGTTCATTTCCGGATGAAACTCAAGACTACAATGGAGGCGTTTCAGGGAGTTTGTGCTTTGCAATTTTGCAGACCTAACAGCAACGTTACACACTAAAGAAAGAAAAAAGAAAGAAAAAAAGAAAAGATTTGGACACTTTAGCTGCTCTCATACATGTGCAAATGTCATTGCATTAGAAAACAAAATATCAAACTAAGAGTCATTTAAAGAAAGAAAACACATTTAAAGTTGTCAGGCATTTCAGACTGCAGATGAATATTAGCTAAACACTCCTGTTCAAATTAATACTGTATGTCTTAAATAGAATGGCAAAGATGCTTTACTTGTTCCCTGTTGCGGTGGTTTTGTGGTCAAGTAAATACTACAGAACAAAACAATGTAAAATGTTATTTCAGTCAGGAATAAAAAAAATATAAAAAATAAATAAAAAATAAGTAAATTCTATATACTCAATTCAAGCATGTAGAAATTAAAGCGTAAATATCAACGTTATACAATTAAGTAAAATTACTCAACTTTTCTGATACTGGTGTTCCCATCATGCACTGGGCCTTGAATAATTAATGAGGTTGATTTGTCACTGTTTTCCAGCTGTATTTACACTGTTTTATCATTGCTTATGATGTTAGGATTAGTAACTTGCAATTTTGTGACATTTGGAGTTCGTTTTCTACTCAAAATGACACATTCAAACACCAAAACGATCCATCAAATGTTACCGTCATTGTGTATTGTCTACCAAGTATTGAAGTCTCTGCGTTTATATGACTTAACTTCTAATATGTAAATATGGTGTCTCACACAATGTCTATTGTATTAATTACTTTGATATTTCTAAGTAAAGCATTTACTTCAACAGCATGGTTTAATTCAATGTTATATTGTTTGAGTTAAATATATTGCAAAGTAAACGTCAACTAGATATTACTCAACTCTTACTACACCCAAGTTAAAATTACTTAGTTACTTTCACTTAACTTAGTTAAGTAGAGTTTACCTAATTCCATATGTGCAATTTACGTAAAAAAGATGTGTGCAACAACTTGCCAAAGAAAAATTAAGTAAATTTTACTTACTGTTTTTTTTTTTTTCAGTGTATCCGAGTGTCACAACGGTGCCATCTGAGCCTCGAGAGTCGTACAGTGTGTGTGGTTTCCACGCTGGCAAAGACGGATGAGTTTGGGAAAGCTGAACCTCAGCTAATTCTATGACTAATCAACGTCTTGGCTTTCCTAGACCAGTGTTTTCACACCAGCTGGAATCACACAGTCAATAACCATTCGCTCTGAATGAATCACCTTCACCGCCATTGATCTGCTGTCAGATTCATTTACACAAATCGGTAGTTACGAGTTTCTTCTTGTCGGTGTTTGCTAGATAGTGCACAAAATCTGGTTATTGTTAGTCTATTTGCAAACGCATATGTGAGAGTTTGAAAGGGGTGAATTGGTATGCAAACCAAGTCTACATTGTGAAAGTAAACTGATTAAAATATTTATTATAATGCATTTTTTATATCTGCTTATTTACCAATTAGTTGCTTTCAGGCAGCAGCCTACATCTCATTGAAAAAAAAAAAAAAAAAAAAAAATGGTGTAGGATTTACTTTGAAACGAGTTTCACTCCAGTACATTGCACAAATCATTTTTAAAGAAAAAAGCAACACATTGAATTAAACAAGGAATTTTTGAAGTAAAAGTATTTTATAGCTCCAATAATCCTTGAAAAATCAGTGTATTTGCAATACAGATTCTGTGCATGAAAAGTTTTTGGTCTAATTTCACATGTGATGTTACGACGTCTCCTGACTGCCTAGAGTTTAATCATAAGCAATAATAGCAGACTCCATTATCTTAAATAATGAGATGCCGCAGTCGTACATCATTAACGGGCAGTGTAGAAATAAACAAACATAAGGCCTGAGACTGACTCTGCTCATGTGCGTGGCTGAGCTGTCATTTGCATGCTGTAGGTCTCGTCTTTACAAGATCACTCGCATTTCTGAATACAAACAAGCCCATCTCTCTCTGCGCTATAATTGAGAACAGGCACAACGTATTACACTCTCTAACAAAGGCCTATGGTATTGAACTCAAGCAGTTTTTCTTAAAGGATTAGTTCACTTTCAAAAAAGTTTTTGCTGATAATTTACTCACCCCGATGTCATCCAAGATATCCATGTCTTTCTTTCTTCAGTCAAAAAGAAATGAAGGTTTTTGAGGAAAACATTCCAGGATTTTTCTACACAGAATGGACTTCAATGGCAACCAACTATACCAATGTTCAAAGAAGGTTCAAATGTCCGTCTCAGTGCAGCTTCAAAGTCTCTACACGATCCCAGTCGACAAATAACAGTCTTATCTAGCGGTCATTTTCAAAAAAAAAAAATAAATAAAAAAAAAAAAAAATATATATATATATATATATATATATATATATACTTTTTAACCACAAATGCCCATCTTGTACCATCTCTGAGATGTGCCACACATTACATCATCACGTTGGAAAGGTCACGAAATAAATAAAAATAATAATAATAAAAATAAATTAAAACAAAGATGTCGGACGATTTTGAAGTTGGAGGAGAAATTGAGATGACATTTTTCACCCTTCCCTACCTTTTTGAACCAGAGTACACAGACAAATAACTTAGATAGATGAGGTGACGCGTGACTTGTGACCTTTCCAACATGATGACGCAATACGTGGCGCATCTCAGAGATGGTACAAGACGAGCTTTTGTGGTTAAAAAGGTTTTTTTTTTTTTTTTTTGGGGGGGGGAAATGACTGATCGTTTCGCTAGATAAGACCCTTATTTCTCGACTGGGATCGTGTCGAGACTTTGAAGCTGCATTGAGACGGACATTTGAAACTTCTTTGAACATTGGAATAGTTGGTTGCCATTGAAGTCCATTCTGTGTAGAAAAATCCTGGAATGTTTTCCTCAAAAACCTTAATTTCTTTTCGACTGAAGAAAGAAAGACATGGATATCTTGGATGACATCAGGGTGATTAAATTATCAGCAAAATTTTTTTTGAAAGTGAACTAATCCTTTAACTGACTTAAGTGTGAGTTTTCAGAAGAAAATGTGAGCATTGCTTTCTTGTGCATCACGGAAGAAGAAGCCTTTCCACAAGCCCAAGGTCTCTTAACAAAGGTATAGTTGAGAAACTGAATGTTGCCAAATGTTCCCATGATTTTCTGTTTCAGCAGTTGCTAAGATGTTTTTAGTAGTTGCTAGGGTATTTGCTAGAGTGTTCTGTACGGACATCAGATTGCTTTGCAGTTTCAGGCGTATACACCAAGTATCGATTTCGACCACAGGATGAAGATGTGAAATGAACACACTGAGGACTTTATCTTATTAGATTAAAGCATATGTGGACATTTGAAGTTGAAGAAAAAAATAAAATAAATCACAATATATTTTATTGCAATACTCAGCATATTGCAAAATGTTTCAAATCGCAATAACATTGTATTGTGGGTTACAAATCGTGATATTACAGGGTTTCATGGTGATTCAAAGCTTTCCCATCAAAACTTTCCCAGTTTTTCTGTGGTTGCTAATATGTTTGATAACTAAATGGTTAAACCGCAAACCCCTTTTACCCTTGAACCCCCATTCAACCGCACGGACGGTAAACTTTGACAAACCGCTTGAATGACAACTCCAGAGAACAATCGACTCTTTCTTTATGCCGATATGCCTCATGGTTCTTGCCACCAATAAATGACGGCGTCAGCATTGCTCACCAGTACAGGGAAATGCCAGTGTGAATGGGGGCTGTTAACCATATGGAGGAATGTTAAAGAAGCCCTCGGAAGACCTGGACCGACGCTCGATGCTTCCCTTGCCAAGGGACTGAACAGCTTCACTTCCAATCTCCAAAATCCACTGAAACTTTCCACAACTGGGCTTCAAAACAGGGTCAGAACGGACAATGAAGTTAATCTTTCCACCAAAATGAGCAGTGCAAGGTGCTTTACCCTCAAAAAATGTGGGAGTCAAATATATTATATATGAGCTTTTTTATTTATTATCATTTAAAAAAAAAATGTATGTGACCCTGGACCACAAAACCAGTCATAAGTCGCACGGGTATATTTGTGGTGATAGCCAACAATATACTGCATGGGTCAAAAACATAGATTTTTATTTTATGGCAAAAATCATTAGGATATTAAGTAAAGATCATGTTCCATGAAGATATTTTGTAAATTTCCTACCTTAAATATATAAAACATTTATTTTTGTGAATGTAGAACAATCGCGAACATAAATGAAAAACTTTAAAGGAGATTTTCTCAATGTTTCGATTTTTTTGCATCCTCAGATTCCAGATGTTCTAATAGTTGTATCTCGGCCAAATATTGTCATATCCTAACAAACCATACATCAATGGAAAGCTTATTTATTCAGCTTTCAGATGATGCATACATCTGATAAGACTGGTTTTGTGGTCCGGGTCACATACATACATATATATATATATTTTTTTATTTTTTTTTATTTTTATTTTTTTTTACATATTTTAATGTTTATTTAATGCATATTTTAATTTATTTAATGTATGTATTTATTTATTTATTTATTTATTTATTTAATTATTAAATTATTTAATGTTTAATTATTATTTTAAACTATTTTGTCTATATGACAGGTGGTTAATACAGGACTAGATAACATATATCAAAAAGGATAAGCAAGTTACATTTTATATATATATATATATATATATATATATATATATATATATATATATATATTATGCACTAATGAATCATTCACAATAAGACCAGGAACAGGATAGGAAAGTAGGAATAGTAAACAAACAAATAAAATTAATAAAAAAAAAAAAAGGAAAGTAAACCGAGTTTGTTTTGACTTCATGTCGACTCAGTCAGGCACTTTTAGAAGTTTTGCTCACATCTCTCTGAACATTAATTAAAGGTCACAATGCACTAGATATTTGCGATACATATCCTGGTGAGGCAATGCATTGGACCGGGAGGTTTCTGTGAGCCCGCGGCCACTGTCGCGATGATGCATACTGGTCATTAAAATAGAGCCACCTTTTGGAAAGCTTTATGTCTCCATTAAGAGAAGTGTGCAGTTCTTTTATGTGGTGTGGACAGGCTGTAAAGCACGGAAAACACACAGTGTAGTCTGCTTACAAAGACCTGGTGAGAACCGAGAGGACTGTAATTCTCTCATAGATATATATATTTTTTTTATTCGTAATAATGCTAATTTTAGATGTGTCCTTTTGTACTGGTGAGGTTTTCAGTGCACCCTGAAGAGACCTTTATGACTCGGATGTTGCTCTATCATTGCTTAGGGAACTTAATGGAGTTTCATTTTAGTATCAGGTTTATGTCAGATCCTCACAAGAGTTGAAAATAGACAATAATTAGAGTTTAGAGATATAAAGTTATCGTGGAGCAGATAACTCAGGACATATGATTTTGGAAGAATTTGATGAGAAATATTTGAGTTCTTTATGATCTCACACTTTGATATCTTGGTAAATCTGAGCACAGTCTGAGATATTGTTGAGATCTTTTTCTTGGGAGAAACATTCGAGAAGCAAGAGACTTCAATGTCATTGCTGTCTAAGACATCTTTGATGTTTCCTTTCCTCCAGCCTATAGTTTATTTCTTTCAGCCGTGAATATAAGCTTCTTCTGAAAAGATTGGCAGACTTCATTTCTTAAAATTATTCATTTTCTGAGTGCTAGCTTCTTGGATGGTCAATTGTAATTTCTGTCAAATGCCAGTCAGAAAAGCTTCACTTGTGGATTGGTGGTAAACAGATGTAATTTCAGCGCTCCGCTCTACAGTCAATTTCATTCTGACAGTTTTTTTTTCTCCCAGACTGTGTGTTTGATTTGCATGCACACACTTAGGGCGTTTTCACACCTGTCTCGTTTGGAGCGTTTCAGAACCTGGTGCGTTTTCTCCCTTAGTTCGGGTCTTTAGGCACATATGAACACAGAAATTGCTCCCAGATCCGCACCAAAACAATCGCTCCGAGATCACCTGAACAATGCCCAGTAAAACGGCTGAAACGGGTAATTGCATTTTTTCAACAAAAATAAATTTGCATTGTTTAAAAAAAAGATATATTATAAATATTTTAAATAACACAAAACAACTAAATGGTGGTAGGTAATACATCTGATTTCATATACTGCTTTAGTAAAAAAAAAGATTCAGGGCTCTGGGTCATGTGACAAGTGACAGGCTAACGTAAATCCAGCGATTCTCAGCTAGCATGTAATAGCGTTGTAGTTATCTGGTCGGACTCGTTACACCAAAATATGGACATAAGGAGATTTTTAAAACGTCGAGCTCCAAATGACACAAATAGTCAGTCATCGGGATCTAAGGATAGCTCTCACCTGAGACTATTATCGACGCACATGCAGGACGCAAAAAACGAAAATTACTGTTGCACTAGTCTGGACAATGTCTAGGTCTGTAAGTTTTATTTCTCTGCCAAATAACTGCTTTATGTTTCAAAAGTGGAGAGTATTGTGTGACTGTTCATTTTTCCCTTGTCTCAAAATGTTTTTTAATCACTCTCATTGCCACAATGTGTTTTGAAAAAAGGAAAGAAAAACTTAAAAAATCTTTTCGTTTTGGTTGAAGATAATATTTGAACAGTGCAAAAGTGGTCCACATTTCATTGATCCTAATTGTGTCCGAACGAAGATGCGATGCGAAGTCAAGTGGCTGTTTATGCGAAGTTCTACCTGTTTACAAATATGATTGTATTGTTGTACTGTTTTTTCTTGGGTTAAAAATAAATGTGTTTATTTAGCATGTTTGTTTTGTCCATATGTGCTAGTGCTGAGTTCCCCAATTGATAGGCCATGCAGGTCCCAGCTGCTACAAGGATTTTTTTTATTTTTTTTGCCCCCCCGGCTCGAATGTCAAACTCCGCCTATGGGTGTGAGGTGTGTTAAGAGTGTCCGAACCTGATCGGAAGAACGTCAGAGCCTCCCCGATCGCAAATCGTAAATATTCAACATGTTTAATATTTACGATCAGAAATCCTGATGTGTGTGGGGAACTCCGAGGACAAACGCGCGCACGTTCTGGAGATTATCACGTGAAACAAAACAATATCCAATCAGAAAGCGAGATTATGGTCATTCTCACACACACACACACACACACACACACACACACACACACACACACACACACACACACACACTTGCAGGAAGCTGAGTGTTAAAGGTTCAGTGAGGTTCTATAGAGGGATTAAATAACTTTTTCTAAAGAGTCAATAAATCCAATAAAGAATAAAATAAAGACAATAAAGAATTAATATATTTCTGTATAAAAGGTTATATGTAATGGTGGGTACAATGGGTTTTTTTTCACGTGAATTTTCTGTGAAAATCATTCCAAACACTATCATCGCAATTTCTTCCTGCATATCTTCCGCCATGCTGTCACGGGTGTGGTGCAGGTTAAAGGAGATTCAAAGACCAAAGGCTCCAATTCAAATGATTTACTTAAATCTTCCTCACAGGTACATACAGGCAGGCCGGATGACAGGCAGGTAACACACCCTACGTATAACTAACAACCGACAAGGACAGACTGAACCGAGGAAACTAAATACACACAGATGAACTGAAAACAGGTGATACAAGAGAGGGTAATTAACAAGACACAGGTGATACAAATGAACTAATGAGGGTAACCAGGGAAACAGATGAGCTAAACAGAAAAACAGAAACACAACACTGACAGTGACATGACACATGCTTATTCTGAAGTCTCGCGAGATTTCCTGTGTTCACAGTCGAGACTCTGGTTGAAAATCTGTTGGTGTGTGGTGTGCTGTCTTTGTCACATCATGGCACACCACACACTATAGGAGCAAAACGCTTAAATCTAGGATTTTTTGTCCTCATGTTTGTGGTCTATCACATTTTAAAAATCGAATAAGATGTAAAAAATCTTTTGGTGTGTACCCAGCATAAGTAGTTTTGGCCGGACTGTTTGACTACGTGTTTTCAACTGATCCTCTAAGACAGGATAAGTCTGTTATACATGCTAACATAACGGAGACAAACAAACTACCAAACCATGTTCATTATTATCTCAAATTAATTTAAAGAGTTTTACATATTCCATCAAGACGTTGAAGATCGACCTGTTTTCAACGTTGAAAGACGTTGAAGATTTACGTCTATTCAACGTCTAATAGACGACCTTTTGCTCGCTGGGTGTGGTCTCGACCCGATTGAAAACAAACTCTGGGGTGGTTTGGTTGAGGTGAGAAAGCAAAGCTACCTAACAGACCGACGATCATAATTCATAATGGGAAATGTGTTATGAAAAGCAGCCGTGTCTGATTCTGTAAGTGAGCACATTAGTTATCGCAGGTGAAAACCAAAGAGCGCCTCTTCATCTTAAAATGTTGTGTATTTGCTCTTATCCGTGCATTGCAAGAATGCTGTCCAGATGAAGCATTGATTCCCGCTCTAACTGCATTATTAATAAATATATAATTCATAAGTTAGAGCGGGAATGAAGTGTTTGTGTGTCACGACAGCTACAGATAAAGCTACAATAACTTGTCAATCCACCTTGATGGATGACGCAGAGGAAACTCTGACCAATAAGAGGACAGTTTTACTCACATGTGATTTGCATAAACACATTTTGGTACGTTTTGAAATATTCCCTTGTTAAAGTGAACCGGACCAAGAAGAAAAAGCAACATCTTAACAAATGAAGTCCCTGTTTCGGAAACCAAGCAAACAATCTAGAGGTCTGAAAACACTCTTAAGCCCTATTCGGACGAGATTAACATTACAAGGGTAGATGGAGTAATGCAATTTTACCACAGGACGTCTGTAATATTAATGGCCAATTCGCACAGGATAAGATATCTCAGTAAAACTAGCAGAAGTGAGAGAGTAACTCGATTTGCGCATCGCCATCACTCCTGTCGTCATGTGTATATTATGTTGCTTCCTGATATCACGTGCGCAAACACATACCTATATTTATATATATAAAACAGTTATGTCCGGTCGAACGATGTATTAATTAACTTCAGATTGGATTGTGTTGGTAATAGGCTCTTATCTAACGCTAAAAGATGTTTCGTGTCTCTAACAAGTGCTGTCGATCTTCTTTCTGATCTGAATGGTGTGAAACACTTGAGTTTTGCCACAGACTCGTCCCAGTGTCTAGAACGCAACTGAACGCTTTTTCAAGCGTCTCTATACTTGGAAAAACGTGGAAAACTACTTCTAAACAGGAAATGAGGAAATATTTACGTACATATTTACAGCGGGTCTATTCGCACGGGTTAGTGTCACCTGAGGTCATTTTTCCAGACCTTTTTACTGAAGGTAAAAGTCGCCGTAATCTTTACTTACATTGTCCGTGATGATCACTGAGATGCACATTCAGATGGGACTAAAATCACAGAGAAGCTCTGGTAATTATTACTCTACCCCACCTCTCCATGTTACACTAGTCCCGTACGAATAGGGCTTTCGAAGCGTGTGGTTAAATATCATTCCTGTTGCAGAATGCTAAAAATCCTGTCAACACGCATCACAGTTCATTTTAAAGGTGTGAGAGGTTCAAAGTGGTGTGATCTTTTTGTTGTTTTCAATATGAGAACTACGCAAACAGTGAATGAGTCATACAACGTCTCCAAACATAGGTTTTTAGAGATTTTGTCATGTACAAATTTATGATGTCTGGCCCAGGAAAATGAACATCTTCACCCTTTATTCAAATATTAGAAAGAATGTGTTAAAGATTTTGTAAACATGTTGCATACAGTAGGTGTACTTGGAGTCAATTTTATTATTTGTGATAACGCAATGAAACATGCCTAATTGTGTGTGATGCAAAGAAATTATGAACACATGCAAAAACAAGAGAGAACCAACATAATATTAATAACTGACTATGGTGAGTTATTCAACAAACACGGTGAGTAATGTCTTGTCCTGTTATTATCATGCGTCGCGTCTGAATGCGTTGTTGTTTTTGGAGCTCTATCGATTTGATTTATAATTCTTGATTTTTCTCTCTGCCTCGCTGCCTGCTGTGAGTGTGTTTGCTTCGGTGCTGTAAGCTCCGTCTTAGCCTCGTATTTCCTTGTTTTGAACCATCATTTACTACAATTTCTAGTTGTTTATATTACTACTAAATACAGCTTACCCAAACCTGACATCGCTAGCTTCCGTTACTACTAGCACAACACGCTAGTAATTCGCTAGCCTGTTAACGCGCCACCCGTGCGCTCAGCTATTTTTATTTATTTATTTTCTCTCGCGCCTTTGAGTTCATAAAAACTCAGGTGAGTAAGAAACACTCAACAAACACGGTGAGTAATGTCTTGTCCTGTTATTATCATGCGTTGCGTCTGAACGCGTTGTTGTTTTTGGAGCTCTATCGATTTGATTTATAATTCTTGATTTTTCTCTTTAAACTCGCTTACAACGAACATTTTCTACTTTTCCTCACTGAGAAGCACTACTGCTCAAACCTCATAGTTACAACGCGGACTGTTGAGCAGACGCGTCTCAAGCCTATTAGTGATCCAACGCTGCATACTCTTAAAGATCACGGCTGAACGCGTCTTCTCCACACTCACTTACAAACAAACATTTTATATCCAAGATTATATCCAAGACTTCAGTCATAAATTAGTATTAATATTGATAGCATCACTGGTAGCTTCGTTGCTAACTCACTGTCCATCTGTTAAAATGGCGAATATATCAGATGTAAGTAGTCTACCTTTTGGTGCAGCTGAGGACACATTTGAGCTGCACGCACTGCAGTCTGAGCTGGAAGCTGTTGAGAAACAGATCCACGACCTTTTATTGAGACAGGCCGAGCTGAGAGACCGGTGTTTGGCTCTTGAAACATCACGCGCCGATGCACACAAATCAGTGTTTAACGTTACTAACCCGCTGACTCCGACCGCGTCTACTCCGTGCGTTCCTCAGCATCGGTCGCAATCAGCCATGGTCTCGTTCACTCCGGCTCCAACACGCCACCACGAAGCCTGGATGGTTCCGCAGCGGAAGACGCGAGTCAGGTTTAGACCAAGACTTTCTCCGACCCTCCCGGTTTTCGAGTTATCCACACAAAACCGCTTCTTCCCCTCTACGCGAAACAGAACGCGATGCTGTGATCATCGGCGATTCCATCGTTCGGGACGTACACGCTACGTTAGGTAAAAGTAAGGTGCAAAGTCACTGCTATCCTGGTGCTCGTGTTGCTGAAATCGCTGCTCGCGTTCCCGAGATCCTGAACGGTGACGAGCGCTTCGGAACTGTGGTCCTGCACGCGGAAGTGAACGACATCAGGCTGCGCCAGACGGAGATTCTGAAGAAAGATTTCAGGAATCTAATCGATACGGTACGCAGCACATCGCCTGAAACAACGATCATTGTGTCAGGACCGCTTCCCACGTACCGACTAGGGCAGGGGTCTCCAACACGTCGTTCGCGAGCTACCAGTAGCTCGTGGCCTGATTGGAGGTAGCTCGCCAAGGGCCGTTCACATATCGCGTCTTTTGCGCGCTCAAGTTCGTTATTTCAAATAATTGAAGCGACGCGCACATTTTTTCCAGGCGCAGCGAGTCAACATGAAGGATGGGGGTGCACCCAAACACTACAGGTGTTTTTTTCTTCTCCGTAAATAAATCTTGTAGTAGAGCTACAGCAAGCGTTTCTCAGTGGTGGAAATCCATTAGCTATTAAAACTTATTTTAAGACGCCACGGGAAAATCGGACCAAATTTTACTTTTAATAATAAAAGATAAGCTAATGTGCAGTGTAAATGTCAGTAATTTATCTTTTTTGACTCATTCTTTTTATAAAAATGATTTAAAGGCTGAAATAAGCGAGGTTTATCTTTTTATAAAACCTTTTTTGTCAAAACTTTATTTGAACTTGTCCATGTTAGTAGATGCAAGACTCTCCTTTAAAATCTGGCCATCATTTTTTATGTTATTATTTTAATGTTTATGTAAACAAAAAGTGCATATTGATGCTAATTTTATTTGTTATTTGCTGGTTTTCAACATAAAACTTGGTGAATTGATTTTATTGTGTAGTATTAGTACTTTTTAAACAGGACTCTGTGATAACCGTGATAATTTTGGTCACAATAATCATGAAATGAAATTTTCATGCCATTTCATCTCTAGTTATCATGCACTATAAAATCAACAATAATTATGTGTTTTTAGAGTATAATATGCAAAGTACAATTTTCTATACATTTTTCTTTTATCTCTGACATTTAAGGGTGACATATATAGGCCTACAAAAACTCTTTTAGGTCTAAAACAGTTTGGATAGTTGTAAATATGAGAGTTATGAGACATTATTTAAGAGATTTAAGTATTGTATTACGTGAGTAGCTCTCGGCCACTTTCATTTTTAAAAAGTAGCTCTCAAATGAAAAAAGGTTGGAGACCCCTGGACTAGGGCATGAAAAGTTCAGCAGATTATTTGCGCTAAATGAATGGTTAATGTCATGGTGCAATGAGCAGAAACTGCTCTTTGTAAATAATTGGAATCTGTTTTGGGAGCGTCCTAGGCTTTTCCGTGCTGATGGCTTACACCCAAGCAGATTCGGAGCAGATCTTCTGTCAGATAACATCTCCAAAATGTTAAATACCCTTTGACTAGTCTCTGCTGCGCCAATTCAACTGATATAAATACTAGTGTAGAACATTGCATAGAAACCGTGTCTATTCCTCGTTTAGTGAGATCAAATAATAAATCTACTGCAGGATCTAGGAAAAATCTAATTGTTATTAAAACAGAAAATGTTGCTATTGGTAAACAAAAACTATTTCTAAAGCTAGGTCTTCTAAACATTAGATCACTCACACCTAAGGCAGTTATTGTAAATGAAATAGTCACAGATAATAGCTTCGATGTACTTTGCCTTACTGAAATCTGGCTTAAACCAAATGATTATTTCGGTATTAATGAGTCTACTCCTCCTGGATACTGTTATAAGCATGAGCCCCGTCTGATTGGTCGTGGCGGAGGTGTTGCAACCATTTATAGAGATATTCTCAATGTTACTCAGAAAACGGGTTATAAGTTTATTTCATTTGAAGTACTTGTACTAAATGTTACGCTCTTAGATGTAAGAAAAACATCCCTATTATCTCTAGCCTTGGCTACCGTATATAGACCGCCAGGGCCTTACGCTGATTTCCTAAAAGAGTTTGCAGATTTTCTCTCAGACCTATTAATCAATGTCGATAAAGCATTAATTGTTGGAGATTTTAACATACACGTAGATAATCCAAATGATGCGTTAGGAGCTGCGTTTACAGATTTATTAAATTCATTTGGGGTCAAGCAAAACGTCACCGGACCAACTCATCGTCTTAATCATACACTCGATTTAATTATATCACATGGAACCGATCCAACCGATATAGATATCATTCCACAAAGTGATGAAGTCACTGATCACTACATGGTAACTTGCATATTACGTACTGCTGTAATATGTCATGCGGCGTCGCGTTATCAACCAGGCAGAACAATCCTTCCATCCACCATAGATCATTTCTCAAATTGCTTATCTAATCTGTCTCAGCTGCTGCCTGAACCCAAACAAACAGATGAACTAGAAGAACTAACTAGCACTATGAGCACCATTCTCTCTAGAACATTGGATGTGGTTGCACCTATTAAATTAAAAAAGGTCAGAGAGAAAAATAAAGCACCATGGTACAACAATACTACTGTTACGAACTGCTCCGAGACAAGAAGGTTGAGGATCCAAATGCAGTTTATTTAAAGTGTTATTCAGAATTGCATTCAAAATCCAGGCAAAGGTCATACACAGGCAGGCAATCCAACAAACAGACAAATCCAGAGGGTGAGGCAAAAACAGGAAAACCAGGACACGGGCAGAGATCAAGAACCAGGAATAACAACAACAAAGGAAATGCTCAGAAATGCAGTGGAATAACGTACAAGACTTCGCAGGGAATAATGAGGTGAACCAGGCTTATATAGGGTGAACTAAACAATATAATGAGACACAGGTGAATGTGATAATCAGGGATGATGAGTCCGGGCAGTGAATTATGGGAAATGTAGTTGTGAGTGAATCATGATAGTCTGGTGTGGAGTGCCCTCTGGTGGCTTTCAAGGGCACTCCAGCTGGTGACCGTTACAACTACGCATGTTCTAAAGAGAGAAACCCGTATTTTAGAGCGTAAATGGAAACAAACTAATTTAGAGGTCTTTAGAATCGCGTGGAAAGACAGTATGTCACGTTATAAAAAGGCCCTAAAAGCGGCCAGGGCTGAGCACCTCCGCAAACTAATAGAAAACAACCAAAACAATCCAAGGTTTTTATTTAACACCGTGGCTAGACTAACAAATAAACAGACGTCACCCGAACAAAATATCCCGTTACAGTTCAGTAGTAATGATTTCATGAACTTCTTCACTGAGAAAATAGAAAGCATCAGAACCACAATTGTAAACGTTCAGTCTTCAATCACGCCTTATAATTCATCTTCAATCATCACCCCGCAAGAACAATTACAGTGCTTTACAACTATAGAACAAAAAGAGTTAAATAAACTTATCACTTCATCTAAAACAACAACATGTTTATTAGATCCTATACCAACTAAACTACTGAAAGAAGTGTTACCTGTAGTGGAAGAGCCTCTCCTCAATATTATTAACTCGTCTTTATCTTTAGGTCATGTTCCAAGAACATTTAAACTGGCAGTTATAAAACCACTCATTAAGAAACCACAATTAGATCATAATAACCTAGCAAATTATAGACCCATTTCAAATCTTCCATTTATGTCTAAAATATTAGAAAAAGTGGTGTCCGCTCAACTGGGCTCTTTCTTGCAACAAAATGATATCAAGTTTCAGTCTGGATTCAGACCGCATCATAGCACTGAAACTGCGCTCGTTAAAATCACAAATGATTTACTTTTAGCTTCTGACCAAGGCTGTATCTCAATACTAGTTTTACTTGATCTTAGTGCTGCGTTCGATACTATAGATCATACATTACTCTTAGATCGACTACAAAATTATACTGGTGTTCAAGGACAAGCATTAAGCTGGTTCAAATCATACCTATCTGACGCTACCATTTTGTCTATTTAAATGGAGAAAAATCGATCATTACTCCAGTAAACTATGGAGTGCCGCAGGGATCTGTATTAGGCCCTCTGTTATTTTCAATATATATGATGCCACTTGGAAATATTATAAGGAAACATGGAATTAGTTTCCATTGTTATGCTGATGACACTCAAATATATATTTTTGGGGGTGGTAGTGGCGCAGTGGATAAGACACATGCCTTTGGTGTGAGAGACCCGGGTTCGAATCCACTGTGAGACACCATTGTGTCCCTGAGCAAGACACTTAACCCCTAGTTGCTCCAGAGGCGTGCGACCTCTGACATATATAGCAATTGTAAGTCGCTTTGGATAAAAAGCGTCAGCTAAATGAATAAATGTAAAAATGTAAATATTTCATCACGGCCGGATGAAAACGCTAAATTTTCCAAATTGACAGAGTGTGTTAAAGATATAAAAGATTGGATGACGCGTAATTTTCTTTTATTAAATCCAGACAAGACAGAGGTAATACTTATCGGTTCAAAAAACCGCCCACAAAACCTTGCACAATACAACTTTAACATCATAGGATGTCCTGTTACTTTATCCTCTACAGTAAAAGACCTGGGTGTTATACTCGATTGCAACCTGTCTTTTGAAAATCATATTTCTTATGTTAAAAAAACAGCCTTTTTCCACCTTAGAAACATTGCTAAGCTACGTAATATGCTATCAGTTTCTGATGCAGAAAAGTTAGTTCATGCATTCATGACCTCGAGACTGGATTACTGTAATGCTTTATTAGCTGGTTGTCCTGCATCCTCAATAAACAAGCTACAGTTAGTCCAAAATGCCGCCGCTAGAGTTCTTACGAGATCAAGAAAATATGATCATATAACACCGATTTTATTATCACTGCATTGGTTACCTATAAAGTTCCGTATTAATTACAAGGTATTGCTACTGACTTATAAAGCCCTAAACGGCTTAGCTCCAGTCTATTTAACGGATCTTCTATCGCCCTATAATCCATCGCGCTCTTTAAGATCACTAAATTCAAGGCTTTTGGTCATACCTAGGATATCCAGAACCACCAAAGGAGGGAGAGCATTTTCACATTTGGCTCCACAACTCTGGAATAGTCTTCCTGATACTGTTCGTTGCTCAGACTCGCTCTCCCAGTTTAAAACTAGATTAAAGTCGCATCTCTTCAGCCAGGCATTCATATAATCCTACAGTTCAAACTACAATCCGGCCTCTAGCTCATAAATGCCAGAGGAGAACTGGCCCCCGACTGAGCCTGGGTTCTCCCAAGGTTTTTCTTTTCTCCATTAGGTCACCTGATGGAGTTTTAGGACACCATTAGGTCACTTGATGGAGTTTTTCGGTTCCTTGCCACTGTTGCCTTTGGCTTGCTCAGTTGGGGATATTTTGGGGATATTTAATTTAATTTTATCAATCAATAAATTGCTCTTGAAACAAACTTTGTTGTATTATTTTAATTTAATACTGTGAAGCTGCTTTGATACAATCTGTATTGTGAAAAGCGCTATACAAATAAACTTGACTTGACTATGGTGTAGTCAATGTATGCTTTATGTGAAGCTTTTTTGGTTTTTATATTGCATTGTAAAATAAAAAAAACTGTAGCTGTAGCTTGCCTTTTTTACCAAATAATTTTGTCAGATTTTTGTATGTGTGTGTGAGTGTACAGTATATATACTGTATATATAACAAAAAGTATTTTCCTCATATTTTCCAGGTTTAATCAAACTTTTAAGGTCAATAAAAATAAATATCCCTTCTGGACATCATGGTTTGGTTTAGTTTGTTTAGTGCATTAATAAGTTTCTAGCACAAATTGCTACAAGCACTTCCAAAGAATGGCCAAAGTACATTCATTCAAGACGCTCCTTTAATGAACACGGATGTTGAAAATAACTAACCTGAGATTAGCATTCAGACTGGGTCGATGTCATTAAGTGTGCACATGAACTTGAGTGTTTTTTAGTCCCAAGTGACATGTTATTTTCTGCTTGACTTGGGCTCATCAACAGGAGCACAACACTGCCTTTTCATTGATTGTCTCAGAGTAATTTATTATGTCTTAATATGATGAGAAATACTCATTACTTTCATCTTTGCCTGGAATTTCTCCATTTTCTCTGTGTGTGACCCGTGATTCACAGACCATATTTTGTATTTGCAACTTTTGAATTGTTGCGTTTTCTGCACTAAAAATATGAAAATGCTGCCTAGTGAAGTGTCATTTGCTATAGCAGAGTGTGAAACAAAATTAGACAGACATAATATTATATTTCATGCACCTTTGCTTCTTAGGTGAATTCAGCTTATTCAGAGGCTTTTACTGAAAAACAAGACTATACTGATTGGATTTTTGCAGTTTGCAGCTTTGGTTTCTGCGCTGAACTCGTGCTGTAATGCGATAAAACCTTGCATTGTTAGCATGGTGTCATAATTTGACAGGAGAGCAGAAATTAGCAGAGAAAGGTCTCCTCTCAGTCCTATTTTAGTCCACAGCGAGGATCACAGCAGTCACAACAAGTCAGTCTTCACTAGTTTGTCGAGCACAATGTTTCTTAAAGGGCATTGGGTGAAATATCCAAGTCTCTAACAGATCCCGACGGGCAACACATTTAACACTGAATATGCATGAAAGGACCTCCTTAAAGGAATAGTTCAGCCAAAAATAATTCCCTTTCCTTTCAACATGCAAGGGAATTTTAGGTGCAAACTGCTCTGTTGCAAAAAATGAAAGCATACAGTGACTTTTGACCATTGACTGTCTAACAGCTTTGCATGAGGCATTGAAGTTGCTCACTTGACAGTCCTCTCAGATCTTATATATTCAAATATGATGCATGAAGTCACATTGTGCTGCAAAGAATGACTGTGGATTTCAGTATTCACAGCACAGTGCTATCTTAGCGTATTTAGAGTCAGATTAAAGTGGATTGCGGGTGGAATCGTGAACTGTTTAGTGAATTCACTCCACTGACTCGTATTCAAAGCAGTATTACTTTACTTTCCATAATTTGAAACATTGATTGATTGATTGGACTTGTTGTGTCACAGGGTAAGCCTGTGACTATGCATGGACTGAACACGCACACACGCACATTTCATACATACACCGGCGTCATGTTAACACGGTCTGTTTGCCAGCACTGACAATCATGTATACACGGACTTGTGTAGAATTTGATGCTATTGTATGTTTAAAGGTGTGTTGTGGTGTATTATGTCCTGTATGTTGATATTACCTGGTTTACGCGAGATATATGGGGAATCAGTGGCTGTAACATCAGCGCATATAACATGATAGGATTGTTGTCTTATGTACAGAAATAAATCACCCCACCATTATTATTTGATTTATATTGTTTATTAAGTACAGTGTTAAGAATGTTACAAATATACTTACCACATTTGACGAGTCATTTGCCAAACCTGTTCAGTTCAAAATCCGGTCTATTTATACATGGTGTTAGCGCGTCCGTGTGTGTGACGTCACCGGGGGTTCCATCTATCATAGCTGTACAAAATAAATGTTTTATGAGTTATTTGTTTGATTATTTGTGTGTACATAATGTGTGTGTATCTGCAGATATGAGTTGTTGTATTTATTATTGTTATTATAGTGAGTTATGTGAAACATAAATTACCTTTTCAAATGGTACGTCCCGGACCAGTGGAGGAGTTAGGCCTATAAAAAGGCTCCAGAAATTTAGTATGGGGATGGGAAGTGCTGTATGTGTCGTGCAGCTGCACGTACAGGTCAGAGTTTGTCTTGTTAATATAATTTATTTTGATCATGTGTCTGGTGCAGTTTGTATTTTGTTGCATTTACGTTTTGTTTTGGTGTTTTTTTCCACAATTATTGAGTGACTCATCGTGTGGCAAATAAACTGCACTCTTGAACCTGACCAACGGCTTCCTCTGTCACTTCGGGCCTCCATCCGCTACTGCTATCTTAACATGTTGCCTAGAACTTTAAACTTTACATTTATGCATTTGGCAGACACTTTTATCCAAAGCAACTGTACATTGCATTCAAGGCACACATTTGATCAGTTCTTGATTTCCCTGATAATCAAACCCATGTACTTAAGCTACAGTAATATAAGGCTTCATTTATCAAATAAAACATGTAATTTGCGTATATTAGATTGTTTCTCATAGCTAATGAGCATATTTGTTACAGTTTGTGAGTTGTGGAGGAAAATGCATGAAAATGCTAGTCTACTATTTTCTGCAGTATAGGTCCAGTACATGCTTTATTTTCAGTATGAAACATGGACCAGATTTTTTTTTTCTTATTTTTCCACTGCTAAGTCGCAGAGGAAGGCCCTTAGGTCTGATTAAAGTTGCAGTCGACAAGAAATGTTGGCTAGACGCTGATAAAAAGCAATGCTAAGGTCAGTTTTGTTTATGCTGTGTAGGCCTGACTTCCAGCCATACACCTAACTGAATGAAACCGGCTGGGAATATGTGATGGCTTTCCTTGAACGGACTCCTCTGATGTTCTTCTGTCTGGCATGGTGCAAGTGGGAACTGAGCATCTCAAGTTGGATCCGTTTCATCTGCAGATCCGAGTGTGTTATGGCAATATTTGTGTCTACCGACACCTCCTATTAGCAGAGCTCCCGAAACACTTCAGAAACACAGACGATTGTCCTGAGACAACACATGCTGGTCGTACACAAGCATAACTCAAAGGCTTTGGTTACATGGAAGGAAATCGCAACGGCCACAAATGATCAATGGCGCAGCTGGCAGACCCATCTGGTGGACGGCTCTTGGTGATCTCATTGATGTCGCTGGAATATCATGGGAATTCAAATCCATGTTTCCCCCGCGATGTGTCACAGGAAAGGGCCGACGGGAGCACTTGAGCATCTCTGATCCTGAAACAAACAACTGTAGGGAGTGCGTGGACTTTGTGTGAACTTTGATTTGTCAGCGCAGTTTGAGACATTGTTCTGAAGTTCTAGTCTAGTCAGTCTGCAAGAAAGCACGACAACGTCATCATGTCTTCATCTGATCTTCCTGTCGAGGAGAAACAGAGATCTGATATATAATTCTTCTCTCTTATGGGTTGACTTGAATTCAGCATTTGGCCTTCAGAGTGTAAAGTACAAAAGTCAAAGAGTAGTATTTTTGCAGTATTTTCTTTCTTCAATTTACAGTGCTATGCATAAGTTTAGACACCCATGCTAAAGTTGACTAAAAAGAGGAATAAAAAATAATCTTTTGGAAATTGAACTTAATGCCTTAATTAAATTTTTTGGTGGAAAAATCCAACCTTGGGATGGTTTTATTTCAGTTAGCCTAATAGCTGGTTTGATTTGCATTGAGAGATGATCTTATGGAATGTACTCCATGCCAATCTCTAGGTATGGTGAAGGCTATGTGATGATATGGGGCTATTTTAATTCCAAAGGCCAAGGGAACTTTATCAGGATGCATAGTATCCATGAAGTGGATCCAAAATCTGCCTGCCTCTATGGGAATTTAACATAGGGGTGTCCAGACTTATGCACCCTGTATTTTAAGGAAGAACATTTATTTATTTACGATACATTATTCATTCACAAAGAAAACTGGTGTCCTTAAAGGTTGGATTTTTCCAAATTTTTTTAATTAAGGCATTAAGTTCAATTTCCAAAAGATTATTTTTTAGTCCTCTTTTTAGTCAACTTTAGCATGGGTGTCTAAACTTATGCATAGCACTGTAATTAAAAGTATTTTATTGGCATGATTGTGTTTACATACAATATTGCCAAATCATTATACAAAACAAAAAACCAAACAAGTGATTACAAGAAAAAGAAATATAAAACTAATAAGTAACAATAAAATAATACAGACAATAAGATAAATTAAAATAATAAAATATATATCTTATTTCATGCATATTTTCTGTATGCATCAAAAAACAACATGATCTACTATATTTGCATAAATGTGTAGTTTTAAACCAATGCAATGCACTCAACTTCACCTTCCATTTCTGGTGTGACGAATGAAGAATCCAAATGTTTTTTTTTTTTTGGCATCTCCTTCTTGACTCATTTGTTCAGGAACTGGCAATGTGTTTTACAAAATATTACATGCAATTACATACCAAAAAGTGCAAAACATTTCTGTTCTACTAATTGGACACCGCTTGCTAAATTAAACATGCATGTATAGTGAGGTCATGTGACAACTACACCTCAGTTAAAAAAAAACATTTTGCAAACTGTTGTGCGTTTATAAGAAATAGTACACAATATATGTGTTTAGTAATCAAGTCAAAAAGTATTAAAAATTGAATAGGTCAATGTTGCATGCAGGTACTACTGTTAGGAAACGTTTAGTACATAATGCATACTGCTTGGTATTGTTAAAAGAAAATAGGGTTACACTTTATTTTACGGCGTCATTGTCACAGTATAATTATATATTTAAGTACTGAGTAATATTAATTAAGTGCATGTTCTTACTATAGGGTTAGGGTAGGATTATGGTTTGGTTGAGGGTTAGTTGCATGTAATTATGCATAATTAACTGTTAATACTAATGTAAGTACATGTAACACGGACACTGTAAAATAAAGTGTTACCGAAAAGAGTATAAGTGTACAGTAAAAACTGCACAGTTTTACACTAATATCTCACTCTGAGCAAAACTAGCCAGAATGAGACGAGTGAATGATATCTAGTCCACATTTCACTACAGCACTCAATACTTTTTACCAGAAAGTCTTCAAAAGTTCAGACAGACACTGCTGTGTTTTTCATTCTTTTTTTTTTAAATATGGATTTAAATGTCATGTAGAACAATGTGTGACTTTAAAAAAAAAGAAATGCTGTCGGCTTATAACCTCTGCATTCCACATAATCATTAATATTATTACATACGATTGTTCTCAGCCAGTTGACCCGTGTGTGACCTGTTTCACTTCTGGAGCGAATCAAACCCACACACTTCCATCTGGTTATTGTGACCCGTGGCCGCACTCGTGGAAATTCAACGAAATAACTCAGATTAACTATTTATTTCTGTGTCTACATCGCATGGAGGTTTTTATATATAAAACATGAAACATCAGGGCTTCGGCAAACACCGTGCATATCCATCATACAGGGAGAGCTCGATGCATACAATGAGATAAAAACATTCGTTCACACAAAGAAGACAGCACAAACATACATAATTAACAACACAGATTCATAATGAATGAGCTCCAGTGACTAATCTGAGCAATTATCCGAGAAGCTTTTCTCCAGCCGTCTTATCACATTTGGCACCCGATCCGACAGTCCTGTCCATCTCTCGAGAGCGAGCGCATGAGTGTCCGGCACGATCCTGTTGGCCACAGTTCATTTGCTACATATTTAACATCCTTTTGCAATTTCTCAGAGATGGAGTAATTAAGAACATGAGCATAATCATACAGTAGCTGCTTAACTGTGACGATGAACGGATAGCAATGAATCACTTTGTATGCAACACCAAACTGCACTTTGATTTCTGAATTCTTCATCACACATTGTCCTCGCTGAGCTGCTCTTCAGGATGAATACGCTGGAAGGAGTGAGATGAAATCTTTTTGAAACCTTGCACTTTTTGCTCACTTATTTCCTCTGATGACGATGATCTTAAACCAAGTTCTGCATGTTTAACGTGAGCGTTTGAGTAGCATGAAATAACCACATCTGGATTCACACCTGGTTTGATTTGACCGTTCCCTCCTCCCTCTTTCCCAGCCAAGGCTCATTTTAAAACAAGCTTGTGGCAACATTTCTGCAAAACGATATTACGTTGCTTCTTGGATGTTTTGCGAAACTTTAAAAGTGAATTGCAGTGAAATGCCTTAAAGCAACGTTAGGTTGATCCAAAGACATGAAATTGAATCTGGCAACATTTTCTCATGTTGGTTGTTGTATGTATTGCATCTTTATCTGGTAAATGGCACTGAAAAGTGAATGCTCTTTTGCACGTACCACTTTCATCACACTTAACCGATAGTGCTAAGAAAAGCAAACGTGAGATAAAAAGCAACAACGCCATATAAGCTTGCATCTACAAGTCCTTGAGCTCTTTAAACGTAATTTGTGTTTCACATGATGGGACTTATAAACGATTGTGTGCAATGCTGCACCGAAAAAGTTTACTACATCAGAAAAGAGATGGAAAATTGTCATCTTCAGCATGTATGAGTTTACAAATCATGCACTATTGTTAGTGTTTTAAAGTCATAACGTTGCCTGACGTCGTCATACTCAGATTCTAGTCAGAATGTGAGTCTGATCTGCTCCATTGGGCTGTGATTATGAGTTGTGTTTCAACCGAACCAGGAGAGAAAATGCCTCTGCACTCAATTGGATAGATAGATACAACCAATCAGAGCGACGGAGTAAGTGACGTATGTTCTTCATTCATCTTTCCGATCGACAAATGCCTTGATCGCGGTTCTCTGTTCCTCTTTTAAAATGACAAATGCCTTGTCGATATCTTGTATAACAGACGCGATGGCGGAATCTACACATGATGTTTCATAGACAAAGTTCGGGAGGAGCACGTTCAAATAATCAATCCAAAATAATCAATCCAATCAACTTGTCCTCAAACAATTACCATGTCTACCCTATCGGCATGAGAGGAAGCATATATATATTCACTCTGCCAACTCACCTAACATTCCTTGACAGTTTCCAGCATCCCTCCACTCACTCTCGGCTTGTTCTTCCACAGCCAGGAATACGGGGGAAGTACTTTGGGTCGGGCCGAATACCGATTCCAGATGCATTTATTCTATCTGACTTATTTGTAAGTGTGAACTCGTGAAATCTCAATTCTCCAGCGGCAGTCATCTTTGTTGTAAACGAATTCAACCCAAGCGCTCTTTGGTGATGTGGATGATTACGTTACTGTTGATCATCTGTCCATCATCGTATAAAGCCCGCCCTGACAATTTGATTGGTCCGAACAGCTTTTGTTCGGGCATAATAGCTCCACAACAGATCAAGTCCAGACCGAACTTCCCGACCTAAAAATGTTGTGGGCGGGGCTAAGTTCGGCTGGCATCCAGGATAGTCATAACGTAGTATTTTGCAAGAAAATGTCTTTGTTAATCAATAATCTACATGCAAGACTACACGTCTGCGCACATATGTTTAAACGCGCATGTATAGACTGAACAGGTAATATGCATGTGCACGCCGTCAGCGTTTTCACAGCTTCACGTTTTTGAAGCTTACAAGGAGATGATAAAGTTTTTCACAATTTTTCACCATGGAACCTATTTCAAGGTTTGCGTTCTCGAGCCTCCAAACACTGTTGTTGTGCGAATGAACGGGCCGGAGCGCATTAAAAGTTTTCTATTAGAACAGTGTCATGTTAGCGGCCCCTAAGTTAATAACTAATGATCTTCGCAACGGAAGTTAATCAATCAAAACTAACTTTAGCTGGACAATAGCTTTATTCTAGAGCTGCTGTAAAGCCAAAACAATCTCTGTTACTTTAATTTCCTATTATCACTGTAAATCTGCTTTGAAACAATCTATATGGCTAAAAGCGCTATATAAATGGAGATGACTTGACTTAATCTGCCCTTGTAATCATAATTTAGTTATAAAAGTAGTTGTTTTACAGTCGCTAGTGTTAATTTCAACTGGATACTGAAGTGAATTGTATTTATACGAGTTTTTGCAAAAATGTAGAAGCACGTTTTTCCAATGAACCTGTGTAACTCTTTTCACATTGCACTTTTAAATCACAATACATTTATGTCATCATCGCGAGAACCAATGAAGAAGCATATACGATGCCAGATTCACTGTGTTATTGAAGGATCTGTCCCTTTGGATTTACCACTGAACATGTACATGCACATTGCATTATTTTTTGTTGCAGATTGTTTGAAAGAGATGAACAAAATGCTGTTTATTCAGAGGCAAGCTAAGAGAAACACAATGACAATGTGTGTCTAGAAATTTTTTTATGCATTAGTTTAACATCGGCTGAATTTGATCAGTTTAAAGCAAAAAAAATAAATAAAAAATTTAAAAGGTGTCTCAATGCATCAGCTGCTAATGCTCATGAAAGTGCTTGCATTGTACATTTGCATCATCAGAGCCAAATAATTGAATGTTAGAAAGAGTATGTGTAGTTGTTTGTGTGTTTTACAGACCTCTAGCTGGTGTTAACCCGTTTGTGAGCTCATCTCCCGTGATCTGAGCTGCTCTCCCAAAGGTCGGAGGTTTGATCTCGAGAGAGAAGCAGGATTGAGCCGAACGCCCGAGAGATCCTGAGATCATAATCTGGCTTTATTACTGCTGTGCTCTGGGTCAGACGCTTAACCTCATGTCTCTCCATAGGGACCACTTCTAAAATTGACTCTATATAAAAGTGTCTGCTGCTAAATGTCAAATTATCTCAATCTGTCTCGGCTCAATTAAAGCCACAGGTCCTGCAGGCTCTGGTCAATAATAACAGAGTCAAGATTAATTCTAGTGACATCCACTATATATATTTTTAGGTCATCTCAGGACGGGAACGTTTTGCTTCAGAGTCAGCGTTTGCATTTGATGTTTTCATTCTTTGTAGTTTTACATTTGAGCACAATCTTTCAACGATTCACAGATAGATATGAAGTGGTTACTGCTAACCTTTGAGAAATATATATATATATATATATATAAACGGTAAGAGAAACTGACCTTTGTTTGAACTATGTCAAAAATGTAGGAATTTTCTAAGAAAATGCAGAATTTGTCTTTTTTGCTTTCATTCTTTGTTCAACGTTGCAATTAACTTTAATATAATTAATAATAAAATACTTAATAATTCACTCAAAATTAAAATATTTATGAATAAAAAAATCTGCATGAACTGATTTAATAAAAATGATTAATTATTCATTTAGAATTCAATGAAATGTTTTTAAAAGGGGAACGTATTTCAATTCACAGCGGTTGAACAGAGTGTTTAATTAATACATTTAACTTCTTCTAAAATAATAATAATAATAATAATAATAATAATAAAGCATAATTTTATACAACATTCCAGGACTTTTTTTTCCTTCATGTTTATTATAATTCATGGTTATTGAATAATATAACACTCTCTCTCTCTCTCTCTCTCTCTCTCTCTCTCTCTAATTTCTATTTCAATAATATCACTTTCTCTTTTGTTAGTTTGATGGAATATCCCTTTAAATATTTAATCATCCTCCAGGAAGTGACATCAATTTGGAGGGAATTCAACAGCACAAACACTATTGAGTATTAGCAATAGATTTGATGACATTCATCCTGTTTGATCACATCACAAAATAATTTTGACATCATCAACATTTATGAAAAGAAACTTTTCAGCAAAAGCTGTCACCAATTATACTCTTCACGGACATCCTGTTAGAAATCTTGATAATTTTCATGCCATTGTGTAAATTGATTAAAGTTGAAGTGTTTATTTTAAAGCAGCACTTCCTTAAATTACGACACAAGTCCTCAAAAGGTTCTGCAGAACAGGAATGAACTCAGTAACTAAATGAAGGCCTGAGCAAACATGTATGCAAAGTTGTATGAATAATTTAAAAGGCACTCTGAGAATCGTGACCAACAGATGGATTTATTAAATCGTCTGCACCAAAACCACTTACAAACAGCGACATACTGCAAAAACTGAGCTAGGAAGAATGAAAAACCACTCAGTCCATCTGACGGTGGTGTCCCGTTTCAGGCCTAGTTCCTTCTCTTCTGTCAGTAGTTTTACTATCCGGGGAACAAGATAATGCTTGTTCTGCTGAGGTGGTTGTAATGTCTTAGACCTTTGCTTATGTGTGTAACCTTTTCACAGGACTTGTAATTAATAGCAGTGTTTGCAATAGCCGCATTTCCACTGTCGGGCCGGTGTGAGCCAGAGCTTTCAATGGACCGGGCCAGCTAACAGGCCGAGCCCAAAATCACACTGCAATCACTAAAACCCACCCGTAACACTCCTCTCTGGAACATCGTCACACAAACCCATCATTTCACCAACAAATGGAACTTTTATCAGAAAACTAACCATGAAGAAATCACTGGAAACTAGCGAGATCGCAAAACGAACATGATAAAAGTGGCCGTTTGTTGTTTACTTAAAGATTTATAACCCAAGTATCGATGTTTTACCACAGTTTTACAATGATAAGTGATACATTGATCATAATGAATTCATTTGTGTCAAGATTGCACATTAGTCACAGAAATAAAGCGGGGTTTACTGTTATTTCAGAAAAGAAGGAGGACACACTTACCTATTCGGTCACCGCAGGCGCGCTTGAAGCTGTTTCATGCGAGGGGGGCTGAGGGCTGAGGGCTGAGGGTTGGGTTGGAAAATATGTGACGTCATTATGTTGTGTCTGACGACAAGACATGAAATTTCTCTGTACTGTATATGTGTTGTAGCCATTAAAGAAAACATTTAGTTTCATATTTATGTTTAAATATTATAGGCTAATGTTATTTTTTAATTTAATCAGTGTTGATTATGAAAGTGAACATATGCAGCATGAGAAAGATAAAGATACATCATGAGATGCGCAATATGACTGGAGACATGGAGTGGGTAAGACATGATTTTGACCACTTCATTGAGTTTTGTTTTGTAGAAAGACTATTTTTAAAAGATTTTCGTTTTGTATAAATTGTATCTTAATTTTGATCAATGTTTTATCAACCAATTGCCTGTATTTAATAAATAAGAAGCAAATATATAGCAGACAATGTAATAACGCGCTGGCACAATCACTTGCATTGCACGTGAACTAAAGGGCGCTGAAACTCAGCTTGTGCATCACAGATTTGAGAAATATAGGCTATCTATTACAGAAAGCGTGAAATGTCTCATTTTAAACGAAACTAGTCAAAACGAAAAGAAATAGGCTACTCTCTGATTATGTAATCCATATGAAATGTGTTTTTCTCTCTGGCGTTCATGACGAGTCCGTATCGCCAACTTCATCTTTGCAGCGACACAGACAACACCAGTTTATTAATAAACAATTAAATGTCTCCTTGCTATTTTTGAAACATTCATACTTTTGCCGGTTCTTTGTGGCAATCTTTATGCGTGCGGTCGTGCGCTTGAGTGCGGCTATATATGTACACGCTCATTATCCTGTATATAGCCTATTTAAATAATAAAATAAATATAAAGGGGCGCTTTGTCCACTAATGGGCTTAAATGAACAACTACTAGTCGACTAGAAAAAAAACTTTAGTCGGAGGCAGCCCTTATTCCACATATTTTCGAACCAGCAGGCCATTCTGGGTTGAGCGAGCGACCCTGGGCGGAATTAGCGAGCGGAATATTCAGAAATGCGCTCGATCTCCGCTCACGAGCTCTGATCGGAACAAACAAAGCATCACAAATTCAAACTTAATTTCATTTTCTCCGTAGCTTGAACTCTCACTACATTAGGCGTTAAGAGCGTTTGTTAACACTGTCCATTTATTTATTTTTATTTCACGTTTTTAAAGTACAATATTATGTTAGTCCACAGCCCCCCACTTGGGGGTGCTGATGCTATGACGAGGGGGCTGCAGCACCCCCCTTCCCGCCCTACTGGGTCACCGTGATTTTGCCAAGTAAGACATGTTCCTGGATCAACATACTTTGTTGATCCTGGAATAACATTCCTGTCCCAAAATGTAGTCCTTACCCTATCCCTAAACCTAACCCTAACCATAACTTTTCCCTAAAATCAGAGGGATATGATTGGTGAATAACACTGATGTAGAAGCACCTCACCCTGGTTCTAAGCCTAAACTTGACATAAACTGTAAACTTGTCCCTCAATTCTGATTGATTGATTGGAAAGTTGTTCCAGGATCAACAACGAAGTTGTTCCAGGAACATGTGGTACTTGGTGAAATCACATATTCAGTCACATCTGTTTCTGTTTATTATTACATTCAGAAAGAATTATCATTTCTACAAATTTTCAAAAAATACGACCTGAGGAGCTTTAGCACTCTCTCCAGTGAAAGTCCTAATACAATTATATTTTCAGTCAGAGAAACAGAGGGAGATCCCGAAAAACCGGAGTTGCTTCATTTTTATTTTTTAACATATTCTGAGCTAAATATGGATATCAGACGAGACGTACCGAAAGAGATTAAATACATACACGACTGTGATAGCCTATATGATTTGTCTGATTTCTTCAAGCGGTCGTGCTACCATGTTTACTATGGTAATGGTTAGCGTGTGACCTCAGTGAACATCATCAAAACTTGACAGAGATCATTTATCTATTATGGATCAAAATGAGAAAGTTCTACTCCCTGATACTCAGAATACATATTTAAAACCTCTCGATTAAATTATCGCTTTTTATTTATTTTTTTTATAAACGATAGCTATCAAACCTCTAATGCATTATTTAATGTGCATTCATTTATTTAAGCGTTACTCTTTAAGAGATTTTCGCTTGGGTCTTTATTTTTGCTCAACCTTAAAGTGTCTACAGCAAAAAAAAAAAAAAGAGGATGAAATGTACTCATCTATAATTGACCGGTTTATAGGTTTCTATCCTGCTTAGTAACCGCTGTTGAGTTGAGAAGAATCTCCAGAGCAAATTAATCCCTGAATGACAGAGTTTTACCATGTTTCTCTGAGCACTTAAATGGACAGATCTCCAAGACATGTTATAATTATCTCTTGAGTGGGTATAAGATAACAGTAATATCTCTGGATTTGTCTGCAAGAAAAGTGGATGAAAGGGTTATGATCTTTGGAAAATGTTTTCTTTAGGATAAAAAAAAAGGCTCTTTTGGCTCTTTCATCAAAAGCATTCAGAAATCTGGTGTGCAGACACATTGCTTTTCTTATTCTAAAAACACATTTAATACTCACCTGGACTTATATTTTATTAATGTTTTAACCTAATAAATTGAGATGAGATTTGGAAAAAAATTCAAGACCATTATTTAGCTCTGACAGATTTTCCAAATGTTCTGAAGCCATGCGATAAGTTTGATGTCATTGGTTTTTGCATGTATCATTACTGACGGCACATTTGAATTGATGAGACTCCTGTATAGGGCAAGATTTTCAGTAAATAACAGTGATTTTAAAGCTTTCAAGACTCGTGAGTAAAGCTTTCAAGACTCAATATAGCGCGTGAGTCATAACTACAATTATGGTGCATTTTTGGAGTTCAACTGCCCCAGTTCAAAATATTTTCATGTGTTTTCCAAAAATAAAACTTGTGACAATTTGTTGATTGCTCATGCATCAGTCTTATTACTTGCAGTAGTTAAACAGTATGATGAACCGTTGCCCTCACGAGCCAAGAAATGCATTAGCACTCAAGGATTATCGATTTTAACTTCGCAAAAATCGGAACAATTTTCACTTGCAAAACACCTGTGGTTCCAGATTACTCTCCAACAGCGAGCTGATGAAATATTTACTGAAAGACCTGCAGGAGGCAATCAGAGGAGATTTTGTGTGAAATATCATGAGGGCGACATCATTCTGGCGATCCTGTCGGCTCGGCTCTGTCCGTATGACACGAGATCTGTCCGACGTCTGGAGTTCAGACAACACTCATCACAATCACTTATACTGTAGGAAAATAAATCAATTGTTTCTCCTAGATAGGAGTGAAAATGTTCTCTTTTGATTTTCATATTGTTCTGGACCAGAGAAATCTGACATTAGTCTGCTCTATCTCAAATGGCTCAAACTGTGCTTTGATAAACCAAGAGCTATACGAACTCAAACATTTCTCCATTTGCTCTCCACTTGCTGTCTAGGAGAAATAACTGAGATTTTTTCAAGAGGTACAATTTATGACTTCTTTCCCATAAACAGATTTGCCAACACACAAATATCTGTCATCTCTTAATGTTATTTTAATATTGTTTGTATTTTATTATAGTGTTTGTTAATATTATTTAAAAAGATATTTTCTCAACTTTTTCTTTTTTCTTTTGTCATATCAACTTATGTTGTTCAAATAACATAATATTTTGAGTTTCTATTGATTAAACTAATCTCTTTCTTTGTATTAACAAATTTTTTTTGTTTCAATTAATTAATTAAGGCAACCAGGTTACTTATTTAAGTTAGTTCCCCCCAAAATTTCATATCATATCATATCATCATTTACGCACCCTCATGTTATTTAAAACCCGTAAGACTTTCGTTCAACAAACCAACCAAGAACCAATGAGGTTCATTCTCGTGTTACGCGGCACGTTTGAGCTTCTGCAAGAACCAATGAGATTCATTCTTGTGTAACACAGCACGTTTGAGCTTCTGCAAGAACCAATGAGATTCATTCTCGTGTTACGCAGCAAGTTTGAGCTTCTATGAGAACCAATAAGATTCATTCTCATGTTACGCAGCATGTTTGAGCTTCTGAAAGAACCAATGAGGTTCATTCTTGTATTTCGCAGCACGTTTGAGCTTCAGCAAAAGTTTGTTTTCGTGCATCAAGTTCGGTTGAGCTGTTTATGTTCGCTGACAACGTTTATTTGTGAATAAAAGCCTAAATTCAACCTGTTCATCAAATAAAGCGATCAAGTCTCTTCAGAAAATGTTGACTATACCGCTTGTTTTTAAACTTAACTTTATTAATATAGTTATTTATTTGACTAATTTATGCTTAAAGCAGAAAAAAAAAATGGCAGTGGGCTAAGAAAAAAAACAGTTAAAAACAATAGATTCAAGATAGCTACTCTATACTCTCTTAAACAATCTGAGGTCTTAATATATACATACAGTACTGTGCAAAAGTCTTAGGCATGTTAAAAAAAAAAGGTTTTAAGTCAGTTATTTATATCTTGTGTCAGAAGGAAATATCAGTTTACATTTCCAAACATTATTTTTTGCCATTAATTGTAATAATCCAGTGAGATTTGTGTACGCACAAGGAGTCTGACAACAGCCGGTATGATCTGATCTCACCATCATCGAGTCCGTCTGTGATTACATGAAGAAACAGAAGAAACTGAGACAAACTAAACCCAGAAGAACTGTGGTAACGTCTCCGAGATGCTTGAAGAATCCACAGTACTGCATATATATTTTCAGATTTGCTTCTCAAGTACCTTTAAGGACATTTAGATATTTTACAAAACATTTATTTCGTTTGGGAGATTATGCAGTGTTATAAGAATTTCAAATAGCTTTATAAGGGGATCCTGGGTTGGAAAAGGCTGAAACCTGTTTCCTAGAAGATTGAAAAAGAAAACAAACTTTAACCTTCAACCTCTTCTAGTCCAGGTGAGCGCAGGCTCAGAAACACAAACAGACGTGTGACAGCATGAGTGTGAGCGGCTCACAATAGAGGTCCTTGTTTCATTACGGAGGCCATCATGGCTTAGCAGGCGTACAAAGGTGTAATTAAAGGTTGGATCCCATTCGGACAAAACACATGACTTTCTATAAACTCGTTCAGGACACTTCAGCTCTTCTAAAGCCTTTATATTCAACAAAAGTACCATCTCTACTAATCTGTATTTCTCAGGCCTCCACATTGTCTTCTCTCGCAGCCTGAGGTTTGATCACCTGTCACAAGCTATTGTCACAACCAATTATTTTGTCAAAACCCTTTATGCTGATTTTGGAGTTTTGCAGGTTTTATCTTCATCGTAAAGGTTTTGATCAGTCAGGGGTGGAAGGGCTGGCGGACGAGCAGCATAAATATATCTATATAAACATGCATTACCATAGTGTCAGAAATTATCATTGGCCAACTGAATTTGATTTAACAGCGTTTGGATTTTTATGATGTGTTTCTTTTGTCAGATATTTCACTTTGTTCATATGAATATAGTAACATTATTTGTTATTTAGTCTGTTATACAATTACATACAATTCAGTTGATAAAATGCAAAAATGTTACACACTCTCTCTCTCTCTCTCTCTCTCTCTCTCTCTCTCTCTCTCACACACACACACACACACACTTTATTATTATTTTGTTTTGACATTTTAACTCAGTCCTTTACCCATTTCACCAGTACCAATTTAACCCATTTCAATTAATGTGAGAGGTTCAGCTCTCATGGAGCCACTGGCTAATGCCACACCTCGTGCCCTGGCACAAATCAACCAGACTCCTTTCATGGATCACATGTTTCCATTGATTGGAACATGAATGGCAGAGGCTTAATTTCTTGTTAATGTAGTGCTGAAGGCTGTTGTCCTGAGAGAGAGAGAGAGAGAGAGAGAGAGAGAGAGAGAGAGAGAGAGAGAGAGAGAGAGAGAGAGAGAGAGAGAGAGAGAGAGAGAGAGAGAGAGAGAGAGAGAGAGAGAGAGAGAGAGAGAGAGAGAGAGAGAGAGAGAGAGAGAGAGAGAGAGAGAGAGAGAGAGAGAGATATCCTTGGGGAAGTGTTCAGATGTTAATCAGTAGAAGAGGATTCATAGATCAGGTCAGGTTATTACGCTGTCAGGTGTGTCATGTAAATGTGCCAGTCTGTTAGTGCTCGAATATCAGCTCACCTGCTATGCGACAACACAGCTCCAAGGTCACACAAATACTGCAACAGTATTAGCAACTCCAGCTCTGTTTCAGACGCCAGCCGCTGTCTGCCGCTTTTTACATTGTGACGGTTTCATTCATGGTTTTTCAGGATGTTCTGAGTTCATGCTGGTTGGTTAGAGTGGTGATTCCCAAAAGAGGGATCTGAGAAGAGATCTGGCTTTGATAAACACATGCAACTAATTGAATCGTTTAATATACAAATATATTACAATTATTCATGATTAAGATGACATTTAGGTTATTATTAATGCAGGAAAGCAAAGCAAACCATGTGTATCTTGAGTTCATTTCTGTAGGTGTAGCAAACATACACATATAAGATTTGTTCTCAGAGAATAAACTGTTTAATATGCCTTACCAATTACATTATTCATTGTTTAAATCATGAACCTCATTAAATATAGTTAAATATATGCTTTAAAAAAGGGGGATTTTTTTTTCTTCTTACAGTTACATAAGGAAAATAATTTTAAAGTACAATATTTATAAAGGTCCCATGCAAAATATATATATATATTTTTTTTTTGGAAATATCTCTTTACTCAATTAATGATGAAAGCTAATTGTAATAGTTGTAATATGAGTTAAAATGAAACTATTAATGGTTTGGTGTAGAAGTTATTCCTGAGCCTATTTTATGCACAGTTCTTGTTTTGCATTTTGCATCGTTTTTTCTTCTTGCTGTCATCGGTATGAAAAGCCCTGCAAGGCTAAAATGGACTGCAAGGACCCACTAGATGAAAAATGTGCGTGAAGCTTGACAAATGAGCTTGACATCAATGCCTTTCCAAAACATGTAGACAATTTGGTCCTCTTTCATGTAAAAAATGTCGTTTTATGACATTTTAAGAAGACAAAACTTATCTAATTGATGTCCATGTCACAGTTGTATGCAGGTGAACAGGATTGTTTGAGTCACCGCTGGACTCCTGTAATGTACAGTAAAATCGATTCATGACAGTAGTGTAGCTACACCTGTCTGAGGTGAACTGACACTAACAACTTTAGTGCATTAATGGCCAGCTCAGTATAAACCTTCAATTGGAGGCAAATATCAGCTTTACAGATCAGTCACAATATTCCTCATTTCAATAATTCCCGCCCAAGGCATATGCAAAATAAGTGGGCGTGGCCTGGTTGAGTTAAGTTGAAACTTGTGGTTGTGGTAAAGGGCGGGGCATTTCCCAAACACACTGGAAGCGCTCGACCAATCACAACACACTGATCCAGCCGACCAATCAGAGCACAGTGTGCTTTTCAGAAGGAGGGGCTTCATAGAGACAGGAAGTAAACAGAGCGTTACTGACAGACTAGTCTCAGCCTCAGACGTCACGCCCACAAACCGTTGGCTGAACGTCTGATGCATATGGCACACTTTTCTGGAAACACTTCAGGAGTTTCGAAGTCGCGATCTGATTGGTTGAATTCTACAGGATGTCCGGGAGACGTGTGTGTCGCATTCTTTATCGGCCCGCCTGGAAACAAATGCCGTGATGCCAAAACCCCTCGTGGAAGAAGAAAGCCTTTGTGTTTACAACTGCGACAATAGCGCTTGCCAGGATCAATTAAACGCTGGATTTTCAAAAAGTATGTGAAGTTTGCGGCTCCATTGTTGCAGTAAACTTGCACAACGTTCATGAATGAATAATTTATTAGATGCACACCGGTCTGTTATTGTAGGGACATCGACATTATATTGCCACGCCCCTAAACATGACGCGGAACAAAACGAACTGTGATTGGTTGGGTTACATGTCAGTCAAACATCCTCTTGGGCGGTCCTTGGCCAAGAAAAGCTCAGATAGAGTCCAGACCTTCTGCCGTCAGTCTGAAGGTCTGGCTACGCGAGACTACTGACAGACTGGGAAGAGAGGAGCCGCAACAATGCAGAATATGGAGAAAATAATGTTTTTTTTTTACATTTAAGCATGAAAACCTGCTCTAGTAGAGCTCAATAACTAAATCAAGACTTTGCAAAAGGGCATAATATGGTCTCTTTAACTTAATACAGGAAAACCAAATAAAACCTTGTTTTGGAGAGTCATTTATCACTGCAAGTGTTGCTTCCTTATGTGGCGACGTTCACAGGTCTCGAGGTGACAGAGTTTCTGATCATGCTTGGTTTTATTTTTGTTGTTAATTTAGAGTGAATTCTGAGACTTGATGTTAAGAATTATGCATCTCTCTGATCCGCTTGACTAACTAACACTTTGATTAAGTTATTAAAATTTTTTATTGTAAGTCTAGGTAATAGATTCATATTGATTGCTAAACGGTGTTTTTAAAATCTTGAAGAAAAAAAAGATACGCAACCTTGAGATTTCATTAAAACCTAATCACGTTCCCTTAAGGTTTCGCTGTGAGTTGCTTCACTTTCATGCTGTTTACATGCTGCTAACAAAATCACAAACTCTATGTTTCTCTCTCAGAGCGCCAGTGGATATTCTCATCTCTAGATACTGTGTGGTGTGTCATCCTTTGAAGTAATATTGAAATATTATACACTTTAAAAGTATATGATGAAATGTTTCATCTGATAGGAGCCATTTTAGTACATTAATATTTCAAAATTACTGGAGTTACTGCTGCTGAGAGAAAAAAAGAAAAACAGCTTAAAGCTAAGCCTAATGTGATTTGCTGGCATGATTGCTGAATTAGCTGGTCTCACAGCCTGACAAGTGTCCAATTCCACTCTAAAACTGGTAAAATACACCAACTAAGATTTTACACCAGTTTAAGATTGTTTTTCAGCAGTTTTTTTTAATATTTTTTTATCATTGTATTAATCACAAGTTTGGGGGTATATAAAGGGGTCATATAATGGCATTTTTGTACAAGCTAATATGATTCTTTAGTGTCTAAATTAAAAGTTTGTAATATACTTTAATTAAAAATTCTCATTAGTATTGTACACTCATTTTACCTGGTCAAAAACAGCTCTGTTTTCAGCACGCCGTTTAAGTGCATGTGTCTTTAAATGATAATGAGCTTTGCTCACCCCGCCCCTCTGTTCTGTGCGTATACCGTAACACAATAACACAATAACCATGACGCGTTGTTCATTATAAACGTGGGATTATGAATTATATCGAGAACGTCGTACATAGAAAACATGCCGTAATGTACCCTTAGTGTAAACAGCCGCATTCATCGTGAAGCGTGCTAGCAATTTGCAAAGATTAAAATAAAGGTTAATAAAACGTTACACTCACTTCTTCTTCTGGAGGTGCAGCAGGAACACGAATAGTTGGTACCGATCCTTTTTTCAGGAGCAGCTTCTTAGCAAAAACAGCTTTATACTGACCTTGTTTATAAAGCAGTCTGGTGTGTGAAATGATCCGCGCAAACATGAAAGCATTGATGTTGATCGTGGGGAATATTCCCTTCGAAAACAAACTCAGCCACTGCGTCTTCAGCGGTTCGCATTTAGGAACATCAAAATTATGCTGTGTTTCTTATTACACCCAAGAACAGAACACCACACTCGCTTAGACGCCATTCTGCTCATAGACAGTGCTCCAGCGTATCAACATTGATACTGGATTGATAAATCCAATAATAACAAAATTGATAAAGCTGCACCGGTCCGCACGGACTATAATTGACAGCTCGCTCACGAGCGAGGGCGGGTCTGTGTTGAAACGCTGCTGTCAATCAACAATCGTGGGAGGGGCATCGATTTTGTGACATCACAAAATCGAACAGCTTGATTTGAGACGGGGGAAAACATATAAGAAGATTTAAAAAAAAAAACACTGGATGGATTTTTAGCATTTTATGATGGTTGTTGTACAGGCACTGCCAACACACATTTCAGTACAATCAACTTGTAAAAGTGCATGTACCATTTTATGACCCCTTTAAAAAAATGCATTTATTTGATAAAAAATACAGTAAAAACTGTAATATTGTAAAATATTATTACAGTTTAAAATAGCTGTTTTCTATTGTAATATATAATAAAAAGTTATTTAAATCCTGTGATTAAAGCTGAATTTTCAGCTTCATTACTCCAATCTTCAGTGTCACGTGATCCGTCAGAAATTATTCTAATGTGATGATTTGATGCTCAAATGTTGAAAATAGTTGTGCTGCTTAATGCTTGTGTGGAAACCTTGATACTTTTTTCATTCTTTGATGAATAGAAAGTAAAACAAACAATCAAACAAACAAAAAACTGCTTTTATTTGAAATCTTTTGTAACATTATAAATAACTTTACAGTCACTTTTGATTAATTTAATGCATCAATGCTGATAATTTTTTTTTTTTAAATCGTACTAACCCCAAACTTTTGAATGTTGGTGTCCCTTTGGCTTTCAGTAGTCATTTTATATGAATTATTGTAATATGCATACACTATAAGTCTTTTTAGCAGGCTGTTTTAAAAAACTCTAAAGGTTTGCCTTATGCGTTAATAATAGAGTTTTGCAAGAACCACAAGGTCCATGCAAAGAATACAAACCCCACTTTATTATGCCTCTGACAGATTAGTTCTGGACGGAGGGAAACATCTAACCACAAAGCACAGAAATAACAGGTTATGCAAATTTTCGGGGTCATTTGCAGAACGGATCGCTGCGCCATAATTCACATGAGCTTCAATGCAGAATGCGTCTGACTGTGTGCCAATAATAAACCTCTGAATTAAAGCTCTGAATGGTCTTCATTATTAACAAAATGGACCAGTTGTGTTGTTCTTCCTCCGATGTGTCCTGGCCTGTTTTGTTTGGATGGCCATGTCTCGACAGCACTAGCATCTCGGTGTCAGCATGTAAGTGCTAACGTTGTGTCTCGCTATGACTTACACGCTGCTGATAACAGGCTAGTTTCAGCAGGAGAGATGCTGAGAGTGCAGGTTTCCTCCACGGGGTCAGTGTTGTTCCTTCTAATGCCCTTGACGGGATCCCGATACCCCACACAATGCTCCTGTCAATCTGGCCCGTGCACGGCTGAAATTATCTTAGCTAGCTTCTGTTTAAAGAGCTGATGTGGAGAGATTCTGGGCAGTTTGTTTGTGCTCATATTGACGGTTTTGAGATTGTGTGGGATCAGTGACTGTTCAACTTTAAATTCCAATACTAGTGGAATTTCATGCTTTAGCACACCAGTGTACTTTAAAATTTGAACATTAATTTAACGCTGCAGTCCGTAACTTTTTTGGGTTAAAAATTATCCAAAATATATTTTTGAGCAAGTACATAACCAGCCAGTGTTCAAAACTCTCTGCTTGCCGTAGCTCGATTCAAAACGATAAGCTTGTAATAATGTTTTTAGTTCCAGTGGTACTGGTGGATTTCTGCGGGAAATTCGAGCATGTCTTTGCGTCATTACGTCACATCTGTCCACATACAGAAGAGTCTCGGCTAGTAGGCTATGAGTGTGAGGATGTTGGAGGTGGAGAATTATAGCCTTTTCTCACAGCACTTGATATAATTAAACGTATCAATTTGATGGCGGATCCAGAAAGGTTTAAACGACAATCACCAACTGGAGATTCACTCGTTGTAAAACGCAAAAGACTTCGGAGTGGCTACAGAAAAAAAGAGACTGCAACCGGTCCCATGCGAAAACAAGGATAATTTCGGAAGGGCATTAAATGTATAGTCACGCAATGCTGATGTTGTTAACATTAACAATTTGAGAACAAAGTATAATTTGCACAGTTTGACGTGATATGATTAGCAATCGTTAGATTTAATCAGCGCGATTTGCTGCAATGCTTTTTTCCCCTTAGTTGGTCAGAACAAAAGTGGATGTTACTTACATGTTCAGACGATATTTTCCGGTGAAAACTCTTATTTTGTTCATACTTCCAAAAAGTATAACATGTGATCGCAAATGACAGTATCCACACCGGCGCGGTGATTGACAGCCGCACGTTCTTCTCAAAACACTGGATTCATCCGCGCTGTGCCGTGCCGAGGCACAACCCACGTAAAGTTGATAATTCCGCAAATAACTGCAATTACAGATTTCGAACAGAGATGGCGACAAAGAGGAAAAACTACGGACTGCAGCTTTAAACATTAACAATTTTATTTCCTAAATGTGTCATGTTCCCTTAAAGTCGGCATGAAACGGAAGATGCGACAGACTTTTCTTCTCTATTGTGACGTATATCCGAGTGAAACGACTTCTAGAACAAGAACAATTGTGGGCGGGGCTTGATTTTGTTCATGGGGAATTGATTGGATGGTTGTGGTTTGCTATTGGTGGATCTCATGTGAGTGACAGGTTGCTCCGCCCACATCATCAGAGAAGAGAAGAGAGGAAGAGGAAGTTACTTTGATTTAAAGATTGAGGCACATGAATTAAAAATAAATAAATAATGAAGTGTACTAATAAATCAATAAATACTGTAATATTCCATAAAAAAAAAAAAAAAAAGTTCATTTTGATTTCATGACTTTGAGTCAAGACACTAACCACAGTTGCATTGGTCAATTTTGAGAACTTTCAGACTATAATAAACATCCAAAATACACATTTACGTGTTTATTCTATTGCACTTTATCTATTTGCATCTGTAGATTTCTCCACTTTCTCCAATCTCCACTTCAGCAGCTTTACTTCTCATCTATATTTTGAAGGGTTTTATCAGAAGGATTTGTTCATCATGTATCCTTCGCCTGATTTATATAACATTTCATTCCTAAAAATATGGTGATTTTTGTATCATCTAGTTGTTGACACTAGTATTGTCTGATGTATGGAGTGATAAAAAGAGATATTCAAGATCCTCTCAATAAAAACTTTATAGATACACATACACTAATATATCAACAAAGAATCTGAATATGGCTTTATTCAGTGTTTAGGTTTCTGTTCTGGAAATGTATGCAAAATTAGTGCATATTTAATCAGTTAATGCCTCATTTGCATATTTAAACAAGAAAACTTGTAATACAAAACAATTGTCATTATGTACGATGATTAATCAACAGAGGAAGTATAGTGATATCTATAAGTTAAAATATTGCAGCAAAAAAAAATAAAAAATTATTAAGACTATGATAGAAAAATACAATGATACCAATTAAAGGCTTGTTTGGTGAATAGCATGTTAAAATTCAAAAATGAAAAAAAGTAATCAAATGTTATATTAAAACTAATATAATCACCACAACATTCACTGATTGAATATTCAATATACTGTAGTATTCATTCAGTGCTTTTGGAATTTGACTAAGAATAATAAAAAAAAAGTGTGTTTCATGTCAATATTTTTTTTGTTTGATTAATATTAATGGCCTAATCGAGAGCAGAAGGTCCATTAGGCAGCATTTACACAGCACAAATCCGATACTTTGACACAAATCCAATTTTAGTCCCGGCTGTTAACATCCACTACGATAAACCTCGCCAACGCAGGCATTTTGACCAAGAAACGCAGACGCATTAGCATGAGGAGCACACACTTCTCTTACACGTACACGAGGCACACAGATTATGGTTTTAATATTCATTTAATATGGCTGTAATGAGTATGTTCCAGGGGCCGCCTCAGATCACAGAGCATGTTTAAATTTCTGTCATTACTCATAATTGTGCACGTCATTTGAGGAACGTAAGGAAACCTCTGTTGTTTACTTCAACAATTAGGATATATTTAGTTGGAATAATTTGCAATCTAGTTGGTGTATACGGCATTCGTTGTACGCTCTATGCGCTTGATTTAGAGATCAGCAGAAGCTGTTTTGTTGCCTGAGTTATTGATTTAGTGTTGTTATTGAGGAATCAGAGCTGGTTTCATACAAAGCCTTCATTTTTGTCCAACTTTCAGCCAGTTTTGCTGTACCCAACTGCTCAGATTTGATCAAATCTGTCCAATTCTTGCCATTATTCCTCCATTAATTCGGTTTTGTTTGTCCGGCTTTTCAAGTGGCATCCGTGCTAAAACAATCAATTCATAAATTATAGTGATCTTCTGTCACCATGGTAACAGAGGTTCTCCACAGTGAAACAAGGAAAGTCTTTTTCTTCGGATGCGCCACTGATCAATAACACTGTGAACCTCTGAAACCAGGACCTCACAAATAGTCACAAATCAGTAAGATTTGATTTAAGTGAATCATTTTTATTCAGAAAGGATGCATTAAATTGATCAAACGTGACATTATGACGTTTGTAATGTTCCAAACTATTTCAATTTCACGTAAATACTGTTCATATGAACGTTCTATTCGTCGGCGAATCCTGAAACAAAAATATGAAGCAGCAAAACATTGATAATAATCATAAATGTTTCTTGAGCATCAAATCATCATATTAGAATGATTTCTGAAGGATCATGTGACACTGAAGACTGGAGTAATGATGCTGAAAATTCAGCTTTGATCACAGGAATAAATTACATTTTAAAATATATTGCATTAAATAGTTTTTACTGTAATTGTGTTCAAATAAATGCAGCCTTGGTGAACAGAAGAGACTTCTTACAAAAATATATATTTTTAAATCTGACCACAAACTTATGAACGATAATGTATTCATTTCCTTCTTTCTTTCTTTTCTTTTTTTTAAATGTGATGCAAAATATTCAGGCCTTTGTTCAGCATCTTTGCACTTTAAATGAGAATTACACTTCCATTTCTACTATAACGCAGCTCTCCAGTTTATGATTTTACTCCCTGACGTTTGACCTTGATGGACTGAATAGAGGACATGAACCGGAGAAGATTAGAACAACACTGCAAAAAAAAACCTTTTTTTGTTGCTGCCTTAAATTTTTAAGTACAATCAACTTGGAAGTTTAAGTCATTTCAACTTAAATGACATTAAACTGACAAAAAAAAAAAAAAAAGAAAGTTGAATCTTGTATAACTTATTATGACGAGTCAATGTAAAAAACAAATGTTGTCATAACTTATTGATCATATAATTATCAGGACACCTATCCTATTTGTTTTAACAGCACAGTGCTAAAGGTTGTGCATCTGTGGCCTTGCATGTTCATTAAGATGACGCATACATCCACATGAAAAGCAAAACAAACAGATAATATTTTTCCCTTTCTGTATAGCTGCTGCTGGCATCATGTTCCAGCACTCTAATATACCAGTGTTTTTCTTCTCAAGGGTTTGAGAGCGTCTTACCTCAGCCAGATGAACTCATGACTCACTCCTCACACTACCCACCTTCTCCACTACACTATTACTCACCAAAAACCTGAAACACACCAACCAAACCAGCACATCAACAACCTGACAAGAGTCTTTCCTCCTCCTCGTACATGCACTGTGTTTCTCTGAACTCATTTTTTCCTCATTAAAAAGTTTAGCTAAAATACTTTTAGCTGATTTACTTTAAATGATGTCCACTCACACGAGAGGAATACGGCGGTTATTATTATAATATATGCGATTTTAACTTTTTCTTGACTCATTACACGATACTGAGTTAGAAATGCACAATAACTGTTGACTGTAATGACTGAGATGATCAGTGCACACTGGCTCATGTCTCTGATAAACCGTATGCATCTCTCACACGAGGAGATCTCAGCAAACAAAAGACACTCGGGCAGCTGGGACATTTATGGCAGCGGTGACAAGGTGTAATTATCATCAGATGCATCGCATCCTACGCTGACAACAGTGATCCGTTGTCACGCCTTTATTCTTGCCTACACACGTCTGAGATGAACAGTGTGGAGAAACATTAGAGTACCAGAACAGTGTGAAACGGGTCTGTAATATGGGAGGTAGGGGAGAGCGGGGCACAAAGTAACGCCTTTTTGACTTTTCTCAGTTTGTGTAAATCTACTTATGGTTCAGAGTATTTATTTTCTCCCACATTAATTTCCCACATGTTTGGTACAATTATGTGGTCTTGTTTTATTAATACAGTATATACTTTTTTCTGGATATACCCCGAAAGAATGGAAGTGAAATGTGACAACATGCCCCATAGGGTGGGGTACATTGTAACATGTGAGGGGCACATTGTAACATGACCATATGACAGCTTAAAATGTTATCTGATCTAATAAAAAAAAGATTTTTAAAATATTTTCTAAATAAAATACGATTATTAACTTTTTCATACAAAATAATGGCATTTTTTAATAATTAAATAAAAACTAAATTTTGAGTTTTGACTACGAACACATGAAAACACAGCTATACAACATAGTTCAAAACAAATAAATAAATAGTAATTTCTGAACATTGACTCTCAGTCTTTATTCACATTTTTCTCATGTTTTCTCAATAGAATTAATAAAAGTGTAGAATATAATAATAGCATATTTCTAATAGGGGCACATTATAACGCAGTGTGACAACATGCCCCGCCTGCACAACTGGGATTTAAACCAGGCTAGTGTCTTCTGCTAGTTAGCGAAGCATTAAAGAACTATATCAATTGTTAAATAACATATTGGAGATTAAAATAATATCAGATTTGTCTGATTTTAAATAAACACAAAAAATAGAGATGAAAAATGAACTTAAGAAATTTACTTTTGCTATGGTTTAATAAATGTCTATGGATATCTTCCACAAAAAAAATAAAGAAAAAGGGTTTTTTTTTTTTCTCTATATAGTGTTGATATGGCAACTAGTATATTTCACCATATACTAGCAACTAGTAAGTTTCACCATGCTAGCATGTGCGGAAGTATTTAAAACAAGTGTGTTACAACTAGCCCCGCGTTACGTTGTGCCCCGCGCTCCCCTATGGGCATTACTTGGTCTGTATTCCCGCTCAATGGCAGATGAAAATGGCAATGCTGTACGACATCCTGGATGTATGCAATCTGCTCGCTGCCATGAGTGCTCACTTCCTATTTTGGGGGATTTTTTCCCCCCCCACATAATGGTAGTAATGGTCTGTCTGTCTATCCATCCATCCATGGTCAGTCCATCTTTCATTAAAGGGGTCACGAACTGGCTTTATAAAAATGTTTATATTGTTGTCTGAGGTCAACTTATGACATTCGCTTGTTTTTTTACATTTAAAAACATCAAAATGAATAAATAATAGGCTATTTTCTATGCTGGTTTTGAGCCTAGCTCCTGAAACGCTTGTTTTTATGGGCGTGCCGCACTGAAGACTTGGAAGTAAACGCCCACTGCTATGATTGGATAACAGTTTTGCTTTCCTGTAGCTCAGTGGTAAGAGCATTGTGTTAACAACGCAAGGTTGTGGGTTCGATCCCAGGGGATTGCACATACCTATGTATAAATGTATAGGATAATGCAATGTAAGTCGCTTTGGATAAAAGCGTCTGCCAAATGCATAAATGTAAAATGTAAATGTAAATGCATATTATAATGCTTTCATGTAATGCGCGAATCGGTGGGCGGGGCTAAACAGGCAGTGTTGAGGTAGGCGTTGATCATCTTCTGCGGAGGCGGGGTTTGAGACCCTTTGACCTCATAGATCCCCACTTTGAAAAACCTGTTGTTGGTGTCAATAAAAGCTTTTATTGGACTAACAAGGACGTTTTCAGCTCTGAAACTAACAGGATATTCTTATAGTATGATGACCTCTTATATGTCAAAAGCTCAAGGAAAATTTGATTTCTCAGTTCATCACCCTTTTAATGTATTTTGTATTTATTTAATATATTTATGTTTATGTATTTAACTTAATTAATTATTATTTACTATTAAATATTATATCTGTTGTATGTATTTATATATTTGCATGTGGAATTACTTTGTGATATATAGTGAGACTAGTATTGTGATTCACCAGTGGTGTAGTCTACGTGATACGCAGGTATACGCCGTATACCCACTAGAAAAGGCCAAGGATTTCCGTATACCCACTTAAAAAAAGCGTGAGGATACGTAACAACTTCGTTTTGTGTCAGAACTTTCACACTTTCATTCATAAATTCACCTCGTCTGTGTTTGCGAAGCGACACGGATAGAATCGCGGAATCCAGTCACAGAATTTAGCTATTTTTGAATGAATAAATCAAAAGTAGGGCTGTACAATGAATCAAATCTCGATATGGACTAGTGTCTGTGAATATTAAAGTTAAAAGAGACTGCAATTGTTCTACGTGTCTCTGGGAATGAATGAGCGCTCAATGTGTGCTCCACACACACACACACACACACACACACACACACACACACACACACACACACACACACACACACACACACACACACACACACACACACACACACACACACACACACACACACACACACACACACACACACACACACACACATACTGAAGCTCGTGGTGTTTTCAGCGTTTCACTGTATTGAGACATGATGTAGGCTACATATGTGCACTTCATCGCAGAGCTGCTATGAAAGTCACTTCACGAGAATTTCACCATTTCATTTAATAAAACTATCGTCATTCATTCGTTTCATATACACACAGAAACTGCAATGTCTTTACGACAACCTGTCAAAATAAAAGTTCGGTATAACGTGAAGAAATTACAGTATACTCACTACAAAAAACTAGACTACACCACTGTGATTCACTATAATGCACATCCCAAATAATAGTATGCACTGACAGTGTACGGCCTCTAGTGTATTTTTTGAAGTATGCATTCATGCATAATTTTTAGGCTAATGTTACCAACAACCCTTGAGCTTTGCATGCAGCTATTTTTTTTGTTTTTTTTGTGCCATTTCCCTGCTGTGATATCAAGATGTAGTTTCATGATGTTGTAGTATGTGCTAGCATGCATGCTCACTTCACCATATAGTGCAGAGCTTTGATTTCTGTACTTCCATATCATGATAACTGGGATTCAGCCTATAGTCTTGAGTCTAACCCAGGAACTAAATAGTGTAAGTTTCCCCCAAGAGATGGTTTTGTCAGGACGATCCCATGGCCAGTTTCTGATGTAGTTCTCTCTGCTCTTTTGTGCTGTTTCTCATTGTTAGAAGCTTTAGAGGAATCATTAAGCTCAACATTATGATGAATGTTTCCACGTGTTGGAGGCTTTCCATCATCTAACACTTTAGGACATTGCTCCGTGTTTCCCAGCCATACGCGGCTCTCAGAGACTTTTTGTTCCACGAGAACATTATGAAATATTAGTGGGATGTCTGCAGAAGAGCCCAGCGGCACGGAGAAAGAGTTTGAGTAAAATCTGCATTTAATGTGTGTGTGTGTGTGTGTGTGTGTGTGTGTCTGAGTGAATATATTGCAATGGTTCAGATTAGCGCTTTTCATTTGTACAAAAACATTTGTCATTTGAACTTTATTTTCACTGCCAAAACATGAGTTTGAGTTATGATTTATATTTAAAACAATGACAAACTCACTGTGATTTGTGCTATATGATATTCAATGAGAAAAACTGTGGGTGGGAAGTGTCTTTACATGAGAGGTTGTTGGAGGGGAAGGGCTGAACAATAACATTTTAGAGTTGCCTATTGCATATTTTGAATTACATAATTCACAATAATTTTAGGAGCGTGTATTAAGAAAGTAAACAGTTAATTTTTATGTTGAATTTAAGGGTGCACCGAACACTTTATCCCTCACATAACATCTTTGCTACGGTATGAATTTATTATGTGCTTTTAGGCATTTCAGTCAGCATGAATTTAAGTAGGAGAGTAGATGAAAATGAACAGGCATATGGCGTGCCAAAACACATTTTCGTAAGCTGAACTTTTTTATATTGGTTTGAATTGGACACAGATGGTCCTAATATCTGAGCTTATGCTGGATTAATCTCCAAATACTCAAACAGGGTCAACGAGTCATACATTGTTTCATCTTTTATATACCAGCATTGACAACCTGTTTCCCTCTTAAAGGGATAGTTCACCCACAAATTAAAATTCATTCATTAATTACTCATGTCGTTCCAAACCCGTAAGACTTTCATTCATCTTCAGAACACAAATAAAGATCTTTTTGATGAAATTGAGTTTTCTGTTCCTCCATTGACAGTCTACGCAACTACCACTTTAAAGCCCCAGAAAGGTAGTAAAGACATCTTTAAAGTAACCCATGTGACTCCATTGGTTTGATCTCAGTTTTATGAAGCGGCACAAGTTCTTTGTTTTTGCACAAATAAACACAATAATATTTACAAAATATGACTCTCTAATACACATTCAAGAGAGCATCACGATGCATGCGTGTTGTGTTGATAAGATAGCAGATAGTTGATACGATAGCAAAAATGCTGTTCTTATTTTTTTTTCTATTCATCAAGGCAGCAAATCAGCATCATTTCTGAAGGACACTGAAGACTGGAGAAATGATGCTGAAAATGCATATGAATAAATTACATTTTGAAATATATTAACATAGAAAACAGTTATTTTAAATTGCAATAATATTGCACAATATTACTGTTTTTACTGTATTATTAATCCAATAGTGCACCTTTGGGCGACCCCAAACTTTTAAACGGATATTAACAGATTAACTATAGATGCCCAGGACATTTATGAACTGGAACTGTTGTGGACTGTGCATATTTAAAGAGCAATTATATGAGTGCCTTTGTGAAAATGTGTACGCAAAGTACATTTCTCATTTAGATTGTTATGCGTTAATTTTAAATCTCACTTTTCAGGAGGAGAATAGGAAAGTGAAATCACATAGTGAAGCAAGTTAAATATCCCACAGAGTTGAATCGATCGGGTCCCTGCAATCATCACTCACATATAGTTATGAACCAATCAGCTCGCGAGCAGGAGCCCCGCGGCTCGTGCTTCACTGGAATAAAGGCACTTTCACAGATTAGGTGCTCTGTTCTTTTGGAGGTTTTATTAGTCATTTAACTTTACTTTTACACACTGGTGCAGAGGTTTATTGGCCTTTGTTATGGACATAATGCCAAATCAGGCACAGTTTGTGTCAGACCAGCTTAATTAATTCAGTATTTGTTCATTAGTTTAAATGTACATTTACTATATGAGTTGAGTATGCTTTTAAAAAGAAATTTGCATGATAAAGGTTAGTAAAGTTACAAAGTCCTTCCAGCGGGAGTTCTTCTCTATATCAGTGTCAGTGTTTCTGAACTCCCTGAAACGCCTCCATTGTAGTCCTGAGTTTTCTTCCTGGAACGAACACGTCAACACAATATTCCTCATTTAAATAGTTCATACGCAGAATAAAGACTGTTCTAGTAGAGCCAAAAACAACATTTGTAGAAGGGCATGTAGTGTTGTCACTTCTTCTTAAGTCTTTCCATTATTGTCTGACTCCGGTTTGAACATAAACATTGACATTTTCAGTGCATGTGTGTGTGAGGTAAAAGGACACAAGCTGTTGAAGCTCCGCCCCCTGTGCCGGGAGCAGCAGCTCATTTGCATTTAAAGGGACGCACACAAAAACGGTGTGTTTTTGCTCACCCTCAAAAAGGTGGCATAACATGCTATATAAACATATCTGTGGGGTATTTTGAGCTAAAACTGCACATACACACTCTGGGGACATCAGAGACAAATTTTTCATCTTGTTAAAAGGGCATTATACCACCCCTTTAAAATGTTCTTTTAAGACTGTTTACTGAAAGGTTCATTAGGAAACCAAAAATTGTTCTACTATTGCGTTGCTTTACTTTTAAGAGTGTAGTTTGCATTGTGGAGAGCATGTAGAGAGCCCATTTTGTTAAGGCTATAGCATCATTGTTTTATTACTTATATAGGGCTCAAATCTGTGTGATGAGTTATGTAACACTTGGGGTTAGAGGTTAAAAATCATGATGGTGGCTTAGCCAGCACCGGCAATACTCCACAGATAATTGCATTATTTAACGATGTTGACCTCGTCTCCGTCTTATTGGCTGAATGGAGATTAATAACTCCAGTAATCCAGCAATTGCTGTAGTCGTGAGACTGATACCATCTGCAGACCTAAATATATAATGAATATTATGGATACTCTGACTTGTCTTAATATGCATTATAAATATAAACCAGATGTATCGGAGAAGTGCTTTAATTAATCTCAGTTTGCTCAGATATATTTGATCTTACTAATGGCTCATGGAGGAACATGGTTTGCTCCATTAAGTAATTGAAGATCTTGTTTGAAGTGTACTTGATGTCTTTGAGACTGAAATAAATGACACTGTTTACACACACACACGCAATATTTTATTTATTCATTTAAATGTCATTCCGATTCGTATTTTGTAAATATATATTCAAGATTTGTGACTATATATTCAGAGATCAGGAGGTATGAAAGCCTCTCCAGTCTCATTCGTCTGCAGATCTGCTTATCTCGAGTCACACTCTCTCCCCACTCGTTTTCTCCCCTCATTCTTCTCATTTTTCTTCGTCTTTTCACAGCTACAGTCTCTGAGTGGTCTGTGCTGGGATTAAAACGGATGTGCTCAGAAGTCAAAGTGGAGGAATCAGCCTCAGCGATCAATCAAGTCATTGATAAACTGCAGAGCATCGGTCCACTGAGGGTGCAGAGGAGGAGGGTAAAACCTTTCCGTACAGCACTCAGGATAACTGAGGATAACTGAGGTGGGACGTCCCTCGGGCTGAGGCTTAGGACCGGTCCCCGTTGGAGCAGGTTGAAGTGAGGTCAGGGTTGCAGTGTAAGTTCAGAGATAGGGGTTTACACATTGCAACATCATGTGTAAGCAGAAGAGGCAGATAATAGTGAGAGCATATGCTGACTAAAGCTTTTGTGCAGGTTTGAGTCTGTTTTCCGGCTAACAGGGAATATTCTCAGAACTTGCAAGGTTCACAACAAATGTACATCCAGTAAAATTAATAGTTAGTGTTCTGGCCTATAATAATGTCCTTAAAACATTATTTATGCATCGCTCATGGAGTGTTTTTTTTCTGAAATGTTGTAGTTGGATGTTCTTATAATTTTATGTTTACAACTCCAAGACATCAAGATGCCTCTGACCCCTTTTCATTTTGGTCACACTTGCTAGCTTTGCAGTAAAAAGTGACTGAAGCCTTGAAATGTAACTTTCAATGTAATATATTTTTGTTCAATAATATTTTTTTAATTGTTATTTATAATTTTGAGGGGATTTCATGAAACTATGCAATATTTATAAAATTTTATAAGCAATTTTTTTTTTTCCCATTCAGATATTTTTCAATAAATGCATTAATTCAGATTAAAATATCCGAATAATGTCCATGATTTTTTTTTGTGTGTATTCACATAGCTAATGTGACAAAAGTCACCAAGTGTCATCCCATTCCGATGAAGCAAAAAATTCAAAACATAATATTTTTTGGGCTAGTTCTGACCTAAGAGGCCCAGTTAAAAGTAGCATTCCCATAATGTTTGGAAAATGATAAAATGTAACGTTGCATTGAAATTCTTTTAGTTGTTGTTGTCATTTTTTATTTAAAATTGAATGCTTAATGTTTTCTTTAAAGTGTGCAATGACAAAAAAAAAACAAAAAAACATTTACGGCCCTTTCACACCTACCTTGTTTGGTCCGGATTTTCGGACTTTTCAGTTTGATCCGAATCAAAATCACAGGTGTGAAACCTCCCCCGTACCACGGCCCGGACCAAACAGACGAAATTTGGTCCGACGAAAAGTGGTAGTCTCGGTCCGGATCAAACTGAACAAAGGTTTGGTTCGTTTCTAGTGTGAAAGCATTTTCTGTATGGTTCGGACTTTCAGAACATTTACAGGAGGTTCCGATGGTTCCCGCGTAGCCTAAACAACTGAAGAAGAATATTTATGTACAGATCTGTCAGTCCTGCCCACAGAGTTTCTTCCAGCTGATTCAAGCGCGTACAAACACACACATATTTGTCCTGCGTCCTGCCGGCGACGATAAAATGTTCGCACAACAAGGACGTTGATTTGGCGAATGTGAACTAGCCTTGAGTATAGCTGGAGCTGCAGGGAGTAATGCCGTAATAATAACAGTATAGTGGCGACGATATGAGTCTGTTCATTCATTCTTGTCAAAGTTTCCCGCCGAACTGAAACACGCTGACGTCAGACGCACGTCCGCTTACAAACCAATCAATGTCAAGATGCAGCCCACATAGATGATGACGACAGGACGCAAGTACGTCACGTAAAGTTCTTTAGTGCGCTCGCATAATTGCAATGAGAAACCAAACCAAAACTTACCGAATGTATACAGTGTGTCAAAACATGAACTTTGGTTCGGACCTTGGTGTGGACTTTCAGGTGTGAAAACGCTCTTAAATGCAATGTGTGTGTTTTTTTTACTTAATGGGAACGTTATCAAAACATTTTGTTATGTGGGTTAATGTCAGAGTTCGTTTGGATCGTGCCCATAGAGATGACATTTTTTGTTATTTATATGTAGTCAGAATTTTAGTCTCAACAAACGTGGAAACCCCGTGAAGACACTATACATAGTTTCTCGGCGACGTCATCACTGCATGCGCACGCAACCAGGAGGCAGAAAAGAACCCGCGGCCTTCGTACCAGAGTAACGTTAAAGGGTTTAGGGTAGGCTAGGAGCATAGTGGTGGTGTTGTCGCTAAGTCAAAATGCTAATTATCATGTTAGACTAAGTTAGTAATGTAACAGCCAATGTTAGCAGTGCTGCATCTATAGAGCCCGAATTTGCTTTTATATAAGTTAACCTTGTTTACGTTACTTTACGACCTGCAACATTTCATGACTTCACACATGTACGTGTCGATAATATTAAAAAACTTACTCTCAGCAATGGTGAGATCTTGCCGGATCCCTACGCAATACATGACGATCTTTGAATTGTGGATGACAAGTGGCCAGCAATTGTATGGCCTGATATATATAATTATAATTTATTTTATTGGAAATCCATGTATACACTACTGTTCAAAAGTTTTCTGTAAAACAGGAATATTATGAAATATTATTGGAACATACATTTTAAAATGCATTCAAAAAGAAAACGTGTAATTTATCAAAGCTGAATTTTCAGCATCATTACTCCAGTCTTCAGTGTCACATGATCCTTCACAAATCTTTCTAATATGATGATTTGATGCTCAAGAAACATTTCTAATTATTATTATCAATGTTGAAAACAGTTTTGCTGCTTCTTATTTTTGTGACATATTTTATTTAGGATTCTTTGATGAATAGAAAATTCAAAAGAACAGCATTTATTTGAATGTTTTCTTGTAGTATACTACACACTTGGTATACTAAATGTCAAATTTGCGATCTAAATAGCTGTTTGAAAAAATAAACATGTATTTTTTTCACTGTTCATAACTGGTTGAGCAGTTAAACTCTAGTATGTGCTCATGACAGCACATAATCCACCGTCAAATCTTTGATTTACAGTAAGTAACGTTATATGTGTGCAGTCATGAAATGTTGCAGGTCGTAAAGTAACGTAAACAAGGTTAACTTATAAAAGCAAATTCTGCTCTAGATGCTGCACTGCTAACATTGACTATTACATTACTAACTTAGTCTAACATGATAATTCATACATGCATCACAGTATGTCCGGATTTTGATTCGTAAACAGTTGGACTTTTTACATAATGTTATATTAATATGAAACACAAACAAACAGATCCAACTCTGAAATTGCAGTTTATTATTGAGTCAACAAAAAATTACAAACAATGCGAAATCTACGTTAATTACAATGTTCTTTTATTCTTTTATTACAGAACTCGGCATAACAGATAGCGGTTTTTTGCCTCCTGGATGCGCGCGCATCCGGTATTGTTTGTATACAAGAAACCCGTGTATTGCAGAGAAGGTTGGTGTCGCGTCTGTTGGCTTTAACACCTTGAGCATACGGTGCTCAGTGTCACTCCTCAATGCCAGACTTCGTTGGAAACAGCTCTTCACGCTCAAGCAAAACTGCTACAGCCGTTTCTCAGTGATGTTAAATCCTGAACGCACACCCTGAGATTTCTCGCACAACATCAGTGGTTACAGAAATAGACGTTTGTTCCTTTTTCTGGTTTTGTCCTGTATGCAATTAGAATGAATGGAGACCGAAAGCTTTCAAGCTTCAAATAGGATGCAAAAGATTTGGCTGAATTTCAAGGTTGGACTACTTTTCTAGGTGGATGAAGTTCTGTATGTGCTGCTGACATTTGCAATAAACTGCTTTATGATAAGCTGTTCTTGCGCTGCTGCTGATAAACTGACCTTGGTGGGCCATAGGTACGATTCTGGCCAACCAATTATGAGTGTTTTCTTAAACGTTTTGGCTTTGAGAGAAAGCGGCCTCCTGTCATACCAGCATGCCAGTCTTTGCGCCAAGATGGTTCTCCAGCAGAAGTGACTTGCTGTTCTTTCAACAAGGTCAGTCAGTGGGTAGACACTAGGCATGATGTCTTGCATTAATTGTCATATGTCGTTTGTAGTGATTAAATTAGTCTGTCCCGTGGCCTCATGGGATAGTAAAGTGTCCATCGTATGCACACTTCAGAATCTCGCCAGAAGTAGTATTACACTTTTATCCGGACACACTTCTTTTGTCATATGCTGTTTTTCGCCTACTATATAGCAGGGAAATATGTGATTTTGCATGCAGCCTATGTCTCTCTTATCTAAAACACCTATTCAGATCATCAGCGCATTAGAAGAGAGCTTCATTCTGATTGACAGGGTCCCTAGGAAGTGTTCACTGCTCCCTATATTCCCTGAGCACGGGATTCCTGTTGAAGTCACTTCATTTGACAAAATGCGTTCATTCGCAACACGGAACTCAAGTCGTGCATATTAGAGGAGTTTATGATTTAATGCCATAATATTCATTATTAATACATAATACTTTTCTGTGTGCTCAAACAGTAGAGCGTTGGCGCTTGCAACGCAACGGTCATGGGTTCGATTCCCAGGGAAAGCAAGAACTGATAAGAATGTAAATGTGTAGTCGCCATTGGATAAAAGCGTTTGCCAAATGCATAAATGTAAATAAATATAATATAAAGTACCATTCTTTCATTTAATATACATGTGTATAATACATCCATATACACATTTATTATACATTTCACTTAATCTAATCTGTCAAATCTATCTCTATTGTCTTTTTTTTTTTAAAGGGTGAAAATCAAGCTTTTAATGTTGTTTATGTGTCTATCTGGTGTTTTTAATCTGCTTTAAGACAAAGCATGTGTAAATTCATAAATCGACAGCATTGCTGAGTATTTTCTCCTTAAAACTGCAGTGAACCAAAGACAGTCTCAAAAACACACTTTGAAATCGCTGGTGTCTGATGTCACAAACTACCTTGTAACCAATCAGATCAGTGTGTGGATCTCTGAGCTGCTGTGAGTGAGTGGAGGCGGGGCTCATTTTCATATTCATAGAACCGTGTGTACTAAATAAGGCAAGGGTGTAGTTATATTCAAGCTATTTTAAGGCATGAATAATTTTTTTTCAAGGAAAAAACTTTTAAATATGTCATCTTGGTGATCAAAGATGAGTTTTAAAGGGATTCTCCACTTTTTTTTGGAAATAGGCTCATTTTACAACTCCCCCAGAGTTAAACAGTTGAGTCTTGCCGTTTTCGAATCCATTCAGCCGATCTCCGGGTCTGGCGGTACCACTTTTAGCATAGCTTAGCATAGATCATTGAATCGGACAGGACCATTAGCATCTCTCTCAAAAAAATGACCAAAGAGTTTCGATATTTTTCCTATTTAAAACTTGACTCTTCTGTAGTTACATCGTGTACTAAGACCGACGGAAAATGTAAAGTTGCGATTTTCTAGGCTGATATGGCTAGGAACTATACTCTCATTCCTGCGTAATAATCAAGAAACTTTGCATCCATCCATCCATCCATCCATCCATCCATACATACATACATACATACATACATACATACATACATACAGCAGATGTCAATCGGAAGGTCACACACGTCTTCTCTCTCGTGCCTGAGCGGCAGTAAAGCTGTTCATGTCTTCTGAGGTTGATTCTTCAGAGGCAGGTTGAATAGATGAAGTCTGATCTGTGTGTATTGGAGGTCTTGGAGCTCAGCTGCGGCCCAGAGTTCCCAGCAGGCCGAGCGCAGGCTAAGGTCGTCTCTGTTGACCCTGATCCGCACCATCTGTGATGCGTCACTGCAGCAGCACAAACACACAGAGCTCTGGTTAGTCACGCTACATGACCGACTGACGGAAATTCATAGAAAATGTATGTTGTGCGGTAATGAGTGTGTGCGTGTACATACTATTTGTGCCAGGGTTATTATCGTCAATTTTTTGTACAAAATTTGAGCACTGTAGTTCAGCCTGTAGAGAAGAAAAATCACAAATGATGTCTCATTAGTATCTAAAACGTTTTAAGTCAGCAGTGAGATTTAGTGCTGAGGAAATATTTGCTTCTTCTCAGATATTATAAATGACGTCTGTGATCAAAAGTTAGACGTGATCAAGATTAACTCATTAAATTACTCCAAGACCCGAAGATCTGAACTGCTGTCCACATTAATTTTACAGCTCTTTACTCTTACCTTGCTGTGTTTGGCAACTATTTACTCATTTGTGTCTAATTTTATAGGAGAGACATCTGAGAAAACGTGATAGCTAAAAGAAACACAATACTTGATGACACATTACTGAGCGAAACCATTTAATCCGTGTCATGAAACACAAATGCCTTTTGCTCACAATTTCACTAGTTATTCAAGGTTGTTTAGGATTCAAGATCATTGAATTCCTCACCTTCTTTGCAGGAACAGTGCAGTAATTATGACTCCTCCGTCAGCAAAAGTGATTAACCTAATCACCTGTAATACTCCCAGGGAGCTTGACTGTTCGTAAGGCATGGCTCATTGAATAAAGAAATGACAATTAAATGAGGTTTATAACCTAAAAAAAGATGTGTAAAGAGCAGAGGAGGACGGTGTCCCTCCTGATAAGACGGTGAAATCCATTCGTTCCTAAAGGCCTGAACTGTAAAAACTGAATATTTTCAGTAATTTTTTGTCTGACCCTTAAAAAGGACTTTCGTTAGTGTATCATAATGCTGTCAGGTTGGTTCAATAACATTAAACAATTACAGTGACAAAACACTTTTACAGTGTGAGATCAATCTCTGGTTGAAAATGATACCTGTAGGTTTATTTATTGATTCCTAATATATCTTTTTTTCAGACATTTCCCCTAAAAGCCCTTAAAATAGACTTAAATGAGTAAGCGCACAGAGATTTAAAGTTATATTACTGTATATATTACTGTATATATATACAGCAGCTCAGATCGTTTGGTCTTGGGAGACTTTGATGAAAAATTCTCTTTATTGTCATTCAAGGGAAAATTAATTGCGTTTCTCTAAAAGTCCAGGCAATAATTTAACATTAACATTACCAATATGACATTAAAAGAGAGTAATACTTTAAATTTAGCAAGGATGCACTAAATTGATCAAAAGTGACAGTAAAGACATTTAAAATATTACAACATATTTCTATTTTAAATAAATGCTGTTCTTTTGAACTTTCTGTTCATCAAAGAATCGTGAAAACATATACATCAAAGTTTCCACAAACATAAAGCAGCACAACTGTTTTCAACATTGATAACTGTTTCTTGAGCAGCAAATCATCATATTAGAATAATTTCTGAAGGATCATGTGACACAAGACTGGAGTAATGATGCTGAAAATTAACCTTTGAATCACAGGAATAAATACAATTTTAAAGGGGTGGTATAATGCCCTTTTCACAAGATGTACAATAAGTCTCTGATGTCCCCAGAGTGTGTGTGTGAAGTTTTAGCTCAAAATACCCCACATATATTTTTATATAGCATGTTAAAATTGTCACGTTTTGTGTCTGTCCCTTTAAATGTAAATGAGCTGCTGCTCCCGGCACAGAGGGCGGAGCTACAAGAGCTTGTGTCTTTTTACCACACACACACATGCACTGAACATTTCAAAAACTTTTAGCCTTTTATGTTCAAACCGGAGTCAGACTCAAGAAGAAGTGACAACATGTAGAAGCAACAGGACATTTCTGAATGGTTAGTTGATGAATTTATGAAGCTGATGTGTAGTTATCTTCTAGTCATTGATTAGCATATTCAGTCTTGATAATCTATAAATCTTGTTCAGGGGGTGGGGTTTATGTAAATTCTAGGGTTGGTGATGTCACTAACCCGGGAGGAATGTCGTGTAGTTTGTTGTAGTTAAAAAGCAATTTCTTTAAAAATAAAATATATCCCTTTGCTTAACTATTGTTTATGCTCAAACAGCAACATTACACACTAACTAAAATTAGAAAAGTGAAATCATAATCAACCACTCCTTTAACATATATTCACATAGAAAACCTTCATTTTAAATTGTAATAATATATCACAATATTACAGTTTTTACTGTATTTTTGATTAAATAAATGCAGTCCGTGTGAGAAAAAGAGAATTATTTCATAAACATTAAAAAAGTCTTACCAACTCCAAACTTTTCGAAGTCACTAGTGTCTGAATCTCTCCCTTTGAAATCCCTCCACTAAAAGCTGCCCCATTTAATAAATGTAAAAATATTACTAAAAATTTGAATGTGACCTTATGGGTCGCTGTCGATTCCTCCTCCTCCCTCCTCCAGGCAAATGTTTTCATTGCGATGGAGTCGGCAAACATCTCATTTCTGATGTGGAGACACCAGCCGAATACAAAGAGCTCAACGATGTCAGAACCAAAGTCGTCGCTCATTGATGTGTGAATGAAGGACCAACACCACGTCACATCCCTCAAAGGGGACCGGCTCGCGATGAGGTTCAAACAGGTGGGCAGACTGATAAAAAGGTTTCATTTATATGTAAATCAAAAGGGTGACCAATCAATTATTCTCATTTGAATAAAGACTCCTGTCCCCTACGCCCCATTGGACCATCGATTCGACTCCTAATTCCAGTCATGCCAACCCCCTTCAGCTGCACATGTAAATAGTGGAGTGGTCTCATCTTTAGACCTGTTTGAACTGCGGCTCTCTGACAGAACGCAGGCTGAACTATGCAAATTGGAAATCCATATTTGGACGAGCTCTCTGCAATCGGCGCATAAGATTAATTATTTGTCAAACGCTGTTGCCGTGTGAAAAGGGTGAAAGATATCACCGATTTCACATCTATTAACTTGCTGCCTGTGCTTTTCACTCTTAATTTATCTGGCTTTGTCTTTTGGAATAAATATTTATATATTTTTTATATATAAATTAATCATTGTAAGCAGCAAGGATGCATTAAATTGACCAAAAGTGACAGGAAAGACATTTTATAATGTTACAAAAATGTTATATTTCAAAGCTTTTCCTTTGAACTTTCTATTAATTCCTGAAAAATCGGTCTCATATAAAAACGTACCCTGACTACGTTGGTCCAAAGTGCAAAATGTAGAGGGGTTACAATAATGGCCCTTGAATTGTATGACTGTTACATTTTTTTTTCCTATTGTTTTGCGTCCAAGTCACGTGACTTTCAAGATTCCGGCCGTGAGAACAAAAAACATGGCGGACATTTCTCAATTTTTTTTTTTAATTAATTCTTGTAAGCAGCAAGGATGCATTCAATTGACCAAAAAGTGACAGCAAAGACATTTTATAATGTTACAAAATATTATATTTCAAAGCTGTTTTTTTAAACTTTCCATGAATCAAAGAATCCTGAAAAATCACCTTTCTTGCTATCATAGACGTTGGAACAGGGGGGGCGGGGGGGTCGGCCGCCCCCCCCCCCCCCCCCCACCACCACCACCCCTTTTCCCCACCCCTCTAGGGGTCAGCCTGCTGTTTTTTTCGTTGTTTTTGGTTTCCATTTTATATATACAGAATCTGAATTAAATGTGTTTGATTTAAGCCTACATTTCAACATTTTGTGTCATAAAATTTCTTGTTTTTAAGCCTTTCGCACGTACGGTCACACCGTTGTGATCAGTCTAGGCTGGTCCCTGGAGCGTTTCACACCGGTGTGATCAGAACGGTCAGTGCATCACATGATCAACTGCTAAATTCAAATGTTGAATTTAGCCAGAGACAGGCGCGCTCAGAGCTGTCATATATCACAACTTTTCAGTGTTTTCAACCACATACTGTTTATTTTAGGTTTCAGACATATAAATTCACATAGCCTAAGTAGGCTACTAAAAAAACAATACATTTAGAATTTGTAAAATACACACTGATGTCTATAGACATCAGTGTGTATTTTACAAATTCTAAATGTATACACGGGTTTCTTGTATACAAACAATACCGGATGCGCGCGCATCCAGGAGGCAAAAAAACGCTATCTGTTATGCCGAGTTCTGTAATAAAAGAATAAAAGAACATTGTAATTAACGTAGATTTCGCATTGTTTGTAATTTTTTGTTGACTCAATAATAAACTGCAATTTCAGAGTTGGATCTGTTTGTTTGTGTTTCATATTAATATAACATTATGTAAAAAGTCCAACTGTTTACGAATCAAAATCCGGACATACTGTGATGCATGTATGAATTATCATGTTAGACTAAGTTAGTAATGTAATAGTCAATGTTAGCAGTGCAGCATCTAGAGCCCGAATTTGCTTTTATATAAGTTAACCTTGTTTACGTTACTTTACGACCTGCAACATTTCATGACTGCACACATATAACGTTACTTACTGTAAATCAAAGATTTGACGGTGGATTATGTGCTGTCATGAGCACATACTAGAGTTTAACTGCTCAACCAGTTATGAACAGTGAAAAAAATACATGTTTATTTTTTCAAACAGCTATTTAGATCGCAAATTTGACATTTAGTATACCAAGTGTGTAGTATACTACAAGAAAACATTCAAATAAATGCTGTTCTTTTGAATTTTCTATTCATCAAAGAATCCTAAATAAAATATGTCACAAAAATAAGAAGCAGCAAAACTGTTTTCAACATTGATAATAATCAGAAATGTTTCTTGAGCATCAAATCATCATATTAGAATGATTTGTGAAGGATCATGTGACACTGAAGACTGGAGTAATAATGCTGAAAATTCAGCTTTGATAAATTACACGTTTTCTTTTTGAATGCATTTTAAAATGTATGTTCCAATAATATTTCATAATATTCCTGTTTTACAGAATTTTTGAGCACAAGAGACTGCTTTCAAAAACATAAAAATCTTACCAACCCCAAACTTTTGAACAGTAGTGTAGGCTATACATGGATTTCGAATAAAATAAATTATAATTATATAAATCAGGCCATACAATTGCTGGCCACTTGTCATCCACAATCCAAAGATCGTCATGTATTGCGTAGGGATCCGGCAAGATCTCACCATTGCTGAGAGTAAGTTTTTTAATATTATCGCCACGTACATGTGTGAAGTCATGAAATATGTTGCAGGTCGTAAAGTAACGTAAACAAGGTTAACTTATATAAAAGCAAATTCGGGCTCTATAGATGCTGCACTGCTAACATTGGCTGTTACATTACTAACTTAGTCTAACATGATAATTAGCATTTTGACTTAGCGACAACACCACCACTATGCTCCTAGCCTACCCTAAACCCTTTAACGTTACTCTGGTACGAAGGCCGCGGGTTCTTTTCTGCCTCCTGGTTGCGTGCGCATGCAGTGATGACGTCGCCGAGAAATCCATGTATTGAAGGTAAATTGGAGCGGCCACACTGAGCTGTGCGTAACGCCCACAGACTTGAAGTGAACGAGACAGAGGCTGTCCGGTAGCCTACTGTCTGAAATGGTTAACTCTGTGGGGATGCATGTGCAAAACAGGTTTAACTAATCATAAAGTCAATCAGGATACATAACACAGGCTACTAGGCCTACACTAACACCCCCCCCCCCCCCCCCCCAAGAATCCCGCCCCCCCTCTCACAATATAGTTATTTTTTACTCTTTATTTATCCAGCTTTGTTGTTGGATTATATATGTATAGGTGAAATGAATTGTCACCAGTAGCTGCCGAACAGTTCCTTTATTTTCATTTTTTTGTTCACGCCCGGGAGTGCATTAGATATATGTGGTCTATCAGCTACCATCATGTGCATTTCAAACGACAACCATGAGAAGTTGTTCCCAGGGGTGTGTTATATATCTTTTAAGGCGATCTTCCCCCTCTAAGGGATGTATAATGCACATCACTGACTATTGTCAGGACTTATGGAGCAGAAATAGCGAGACTTATGGCATAATGCTGGTTGAAACTCATTGGGTATGCAGGATTCAGACTGCTGGCATGGATGTTTCCCTGCTGTCAGACTGCTGATGAGGGTTTACGCTCATAGAGGGCACATTGACTGCCAATATGACCTTTTCTCCAGAGACCCAATGCTGATGACGGGTCTCGGCCGGCCCGGAGAGTGTTTGTGTCTGGCGAGCGACACAGCTGTGCTTTAGCGTGTTTATGCACTTTCTCTAAGCTTTCTTCTCTTACTTTGTTCAAATCATGTGTTGCAGGTTGCAAAGAAATGTCAAGGTTATACGTTGTAAGGCCTTTCCATGCTGGAACAATACGGCTTTGTGATTGAACTCAGGCGAAAGACCTCGTAGACTCATGTGTTCAAGGTTCAAAGGAATTGCCTGTGAAATCCAGGGAAGTCGCTTTGGATTTTTTTTTTTCAGAAACTTTAAAAGTCTTGATCTGTAGAAACAAAATCAAGTGTTCAACTCAAAACTGTCCAGGGACATCGCTCATCTAATGTTTTGAGCTAGTTTGTTTATTTATTTATTTGCTTGCTTATTTATTCATTTGCTTATTCATGTATTCATTTATCTTTATTTGCTTCTTTTTTTGTTGCTCATTTATTCATTTGCTTACTTATTTATTAATTTGCTGATTCATGTATTCATTTTGCTTTTATTTGCTTGCTTTTTTTGCTCATTTAATTATTTGATTATTTATTCCTTTGCTGATTCATTTTGCTTTTATTTGCTTGCTTTTTTTGCTCATTAATTTATTTGCTTGCTTATTTATTCATTTGCTTATTCATGTATTAATTTTGCTTTTATTTGCTTGCTTTTTTTGCTCATTTATTTAATTGTTTGCTTATTTATTCATTTGCTGATTCATGTATTCATTTTGCTTTTATTTGCTTGCTTTTTTTTGCTAATTTATTTAATTGTTTGCATATTTATCAATTTGCTTATTTACTCGTGAATTTATTTACTTTTGTTCATTTTTTTTTTACTCATTTACATTCTTTCTTTCTTACTAAGTAAATTGCAAATGCTCTTAGTTGCCAGAAATCACAGCCATTCATTGAATGGAAAAGAGCTGACTTTTGCTTTACATTTTGTTTGTGTTCTAAACCCCAATTTAAATAATAATAAATGTTATTTATTATAATTTGATTATTTTGTAGCGCTGACAACATTTTACAACACCACACAGCTGATACAGTGGTTAACCCCATCTATAAACCTTTGCTGAAACGTTGACCAAATAGAAGCTAGTATTGTGCCTGTGAAGTTGACTTCCGCACGGTAACCACACTCATCACAGGTGTGCACATGTTAATGAACTCCAAGGAAGATGATGATTCCAGATGGCACCGTTGCTGGCAGATGGAACGGATGTTCCTGCTTGATGTCATTGGACCTTCATCCTGATTTGCACACTTGGAAACTCAGCTGGATGAGATCTGGACTCTTCATGTTGAATGTTGACATGTAGTTACATCAAAATTAAAGTATTTTAGTATGAATATGTTAGTCTATCTAGAAACTAGTGTGCTCAAAATAATGACAAAATTCGCATTTAGAAGATATACGCGTTCAGAACTTAGTCTCTAACTTCTGCCAAAACGTATCAATGATTTTGATGACATCACTCTGCACTTCAGCTTCTTATCAGATTTTCGATCCAATCAAATGCTCTAGAATCTGAATCTAGTAAAAAATTATTATTATTTTTTAAATATTTATTTTGTTCATGTTTATATAATATTTATACTTGTAGTCAGAGATGGGCACAAATACATCAACAAGTATTTAATTACAAATTACAAATACTTACTCATCAAATGTATTTAAATAAAATACAAAATACTGCTGTGAAAAAAAGTATTTAATTAAAATACAAATAATTTGTAATTTGAAAATACAAAAATACAAACAAAATGTACAATCTTTTGACGTGCGAGAGTAACTGTGGAGTTAGATACACGTAAGAGTATATAATATCGTAATTTCATCGTTTAGTGCAGAAGATGCGCTTGTAACGTACAGTAGGCTACATGTTGCCGCATACTGTCATAATAAAAGACCATTACGCCTATAACAATATATTTGTATTATATTACAACAAAACTTTGTGAAAACACTGTTGTGGCGCTTTTCTTTTGCTATTTGAGCAGATGGGAACACAAAAAATATATTTAATGTAGTCTCTAATTCACTGCTATAGAAGTTGACGCCTTCCACTTCTGAGAAACCCGGAAATGTGAACAGGGTCAATAGGATGTGTCACGTCACGTGATTTTCTTAAACTTTGATAGGCAATTTGGTAGTCCTATTCGTATTCGCATGTCTATGGTCCTATTAAGCCTGGTGATGAAAGTTAATATATGCGAAATAAAACGATATATTTAAATAAGTATTTTAAGTATTTTAAATGCAAATTACAGTCTCTCAAAGTATTTAATTATAAATTACATTTCATTTATTTTTGTTAAGGAAAATACAAATTACAAAATACCCAAAAGTAATTAAATACGTATTTCAAATACATGTAATTAAAATACTGCCCATGTGTGCTTATAGTCAACATTTCTTCTAGCATCTGCTATTTATTTTTATTTTACCATTTTTATTTCATTTTTTCATCCATCCATCCATCCATCCATCCATCCATCCATCCATCCATCCATCCATCCATCCATCCATCCATCCATCCATCCATCCATCCATCCATCCATCCATCCATCCATCCATCCATCCATCCATCCATCCATCCATCCATCCATCCATCCATCCATCCATCCATCCATCCATCCATCCATCCATCCATCCAACCAACCAACCAACCAACCAACCATCTTCTGTGATTGAAATTGAAGAAAGCATGATGCTGACTCCATATTTTAGGTTGAGAGTGTTTTGGATGTGAGCTTGAGTATAGTGATGTTTTAAAACATACAATCATTGTGAATCGCACCTTGCAATTGCCGCGGTTCCACACATTTCCGGCAGCCTTTTGACAGCACTTTTATCGTCGTGGAGCTTTGCATTTTTATAGCGTTATTGACATTAGGTCCTCATCTGTGTAGAAATGGAGGAACATATTGTTCTTCGAGTGCCATTTTAGGACCTTTCAGATCAAAGGCACCTTTTTGTAGAGCTCATTGTCCAGCAGCAATTATTAAGCCCATAATTACACATGGTGCCTGTCTCCCTCTCTGTCTCTTAGCTCACAGTCATATGCCGATTGCCTGCTGGCATCGGGTCTCATATAATCCCTCACTGGGCGAGTCACAGCGGGGTTTTGACAGGGTTTGTGCCTCACTGGCAATCGCCTGGAACCAGATTACACAACCAACAACAGGTCATGCACTTTATTAGCATGATATAGTTAGGAAGTAAACCGCTGGGTGACATCAGCTTCATAAAGCTTGAAAATACCAACACGTTTATTGAACATCTGGGCGACATTTAAGTGGCTTTGTTAAATCAGGGATTACACGTGGGATGACTTGCTATTTACGCCGTGCGCAACACAATGAAGTCCTTATCAACCATTTTGATTTCGTTTAGTTGTTGTTCGTTTTAATTGTTTGAAAATTCTTTGGAAAATCAGTCGTTGTTGTTTTATTTTGTTTCAGTATTAGTTCATGATGAATAACGACACAACACTTTTTCAGGAAAAAACAGCAAGTGATGTTGTTTAACATGTTGTTCATATGTTTTTATTTAAAAAAAATTTTTTTTATTATTGAATTCAATTTCATTATTTAATTGCATTTCATTTTAAAGCCTATATTTTTACTATCGGTTGTGATAGTTAGCCTTAAGAGATTAAATAAATCAAACCACTCAACATTAATTGAAGGTGAATGTTAATTTACTAACTAATTTTGAGTTCATTATCCCATTTTTGAACACATTTATAGTTTAAAGGTTCCATGACATGCTACTTTTTGTAGGCTTTAATATAGTCCTTAGTGGTCCTTAGTACTGTATCTGAAATCTCTTTCCAAAAATTCAGCCTCGGTGCAGAATTATAGCCACTACAAGCCAGTCCCAGAATGAGCTTCCTTCAGACGGGCCGTTTCGGTGTCTGTAGCTTTAAATACTAATGAGGAGGAGAAAGGCGGCGCAAGGTGGAGGGTGGGTGTGGCCTTGACCATCTTGCGCAATGGCACCATGCATGTTTGTTTATGTTGGATATATTGCAATGGCACGAAGACACGCAGTCGTTCAAGCATTTCAGTTTGACCCAGAATCTGATCCAGATGGAGAAGCAACGGATGAAGAAGTTGCAACACAGCGGCTCCAGCAGGGCGTTTCCGAATGGTTAGTTTAAAATATTATGTCTGGATACGGTACTTTATTCGGATGGTTTACAGTTATCATCATGTAGCTAACGCGAACCTACTGTTGCCTTTTCATGAGAGATCTGTAACGTCTGTAATTTATCTTATTATAATTACATCAAGCTCTGCGATCTTGAAATGCGGATATCGCGCGCGCCATATAACCAACAGGAAAACGGTTATCCAAATAACAAAGAAGTGTTACAACACTCGCGTTACAGTATGTGTAGCTTGATGCTGTCTACCTTTACATTAGCGCAAGTAACTGCATAGCTAATGTGACAGCCACATTCTACGTGTAAGAAGCTAGGTAACCATAAACAGTAAAGCAACACACTTATATATAATTTGTTGACTTACTTGTCCGACGTTCAGCAAGCCCAGCTCTGTATTGACCATTCGATGTTCATTTGTACATCCAATTATTGAGCAATTATTATGCTTCGCTCGCTCAAAAGCCATGATATCTCTCGTGGACAAACTAAAATCGCGCGCGTGCGTTCTACTTCCTAGCTTATTTTCTCATGGGCGAGAAATATTCTCTGGGCGGGCAAAGCGGAGAAAGGGGAGGTAACATTTCTCCTTATGACGTCATAAGGAGGAGATTCATGATCAGCCCGGTTCAGCTTCCATTTTCTCAAAGGCAGAGAAAAATATCAAAAGCTCGATTTACACCGATTAAAATTTTTAGAAACTTGGGGACCATAAACAGGCTAGGGGAACTCATATTAATGTTAAAAAACCTCAGAAAGTGGAAATTTCATGTCATGGGACCTTTAAGTTTAGTTCTTTTATATTTCAAAACCATGATATTCCCAGTTAGAATAAGCTATAAACTGAGATCTGATAGCGGAGGGGAAGCATTTCCAGTGAAAAGTGTTTAAATTTAGCTTTAAATCTCACGTCATGGACAACCCAAGGTCACTCTTCAGCCAGTGTGTGGTTTTGCGCTCAAATACAGTTTCCCTTGGACTGTCTGTCTGGAAAGACTAATGCATCACAAATATCCCAAATCTACACACAGGAATCTCAATTGTGGCACTCAGAGTTTGAAGGTATTCTATCAAATATACGGCATCTCATCAAATATTTAATATGTAGCACTCAACGCAAGTTATCATTATACCATTAAAGTCATTATCTCATCTCAAAAGCACTTTTGCCAATCCATTCTGCCTTTTCTGTTTAAAACAAACAATTAGTGACAGATTTTCATTCAATTGCTCTGTTATGTTTTTCTACTAAAATTAGCAGATTGGATTACAAAGTGAGAGGTTAGGGCGGTACAAGGTTAGATGACCAGAAGAAATGCAGTCCTCCAGCCTTTTGTGTTAAATATGATTTAAGAAGACAAACCTGCAAGCAGCGCCGAGGAGCACTTCTAAAGGGCAGCGCACCGCAAATTGAAAGCGACGGACGACAGAAACCCAACAAACCACTGCTGGTAAATCAGTGTGAGCTGGTTGATTGTAGTGTTTCCACTCAGAAAGGCTGATTTTTTTATTGGTTTACATCAGACAAATATAATACTAGAGGCCCGTGAGAGTCACGACACAGTTGGAAGTAGTGGAGCTGTTCAGACGCAGGTTTGGTTTGTGCTTCTCTTCCTCCAACTTACTGTCCGCTCCTTATTATTCTATCCAAATAAGTCTAACCAAGAGGAATTCAATTATACTAGAAATAAAAACTCAAGTGACATTTGCAGGATGAACAATCTGAAAATGCAGTACTATTGTGGAGAATAAAGATTGGAATTTGTTTTCAAACTTTCAATCAGTGTTAATTGGTTTGATTTAATTCATATTCCCAGCCAAACTACTGAATATGACTCCAATGATTAAAAGGCGTCAAAAAAAATAAATAAATATATATATATATATATATTTATATATACAGTACAGGCCAAAAGTTTGGACACATTACTATTTTTAATGTTTTTGAAAGAAGTTTCTTCTGCTCATCAAGCCTGCATTTATTTGATCAAAAATACAGAAAAAAATTGAATATTGTGATATAGTATTACAATTTAAAATAATTGGTTTTCAATTTATTATACTTCAAATTATCATTTATTTCTGTGATGTAAAGCTGAATTTTCAGGATCATTACTCCAGTCTCCAGTCTATCACATGATCCTTTAGAAATCATTCTAATATTCTGATTTATTATGAGTGTTGGACACAGTTCTGCTGCCTAATATATTTGATGAATAAAAGGTTAAAAAGAACTGCATTTATTCAAAATAAAAAATATATATTTTCTAATAATATAAATCTTCTTTACTATCACTTTTTATCAATTTAACACATCCTTGCTGAATAAAAGTATTGATTTATTTAAAAAAAAGAAAGAAAAAAAATACTGACCCCAAATTACTGAGCAGTAATGTATTGTTGTTACAAAATATTTCTTTTTTTAAAAAACATTTGCTTCTTTTTTTATTTTTATTTTTATTTTTTATTCATCAAAGTATCCTAAAAACAGTATCAAAGGTTATGAATTTTAATTTTTTTTATTGTAATAATATATCACAATATTACATTTTTTTTTCTGTATTTTTGATCAAATAAATGCAGGCTTGATGAGCAGAAGCTTCTTTCAAAAACATAAAAAATAGTAATGTGTCCAAACTTTTGGCCTCTACTGTATATAAAAACAAACACCCACATAAATATACATGAAGCCTGTTTGATCGACCTGTTTGATAAAAACAATTAAAATTAACAAAAAGTAGAAGTATACAAATATTTTTGTTATAAAATAAAAACAAGTTTATAAAAGATTAAAACATTTTTTTTAAACGAGTCAAGTTTAAGTATGTACATGTATGAGTGAGATTTGAGAGCTTTTAAGTGAATAATGATTTTGTTTCAGTCTGTTTCTCAAAAAGATATTGTATGACTATATAAATTATATATACAATATATATTACTATTTATATTATAGACTTACAAATTCACTGTCGTTCAAAGATTATGGTCTATACGATTTTTTTTTATGTTTTTGGGAGAAGTCGCTTTCTGCTCACCAAGGCTGTATTTATTTGATCAAAAATACAGTAAAACAATACAATTTTGAAATATTACAATTTAAAATAGCTGTTTTATGTGAATATATGTTAAAATGTAATTTATTCCTGTGATCAAAGCTGAATTTTCGTAACAGTCTTCAGTGTCACATGATCCTTCAGAAATCAATTTAGTATGCTGGCTCAAGAAATATATCTTATTATTATACATATTTAAAGTTTTGCTGCTTCATATTAAGATATATTTTGTAACATTATCTTTACTATCATTTATTGTCACTTTAGTCTGCCAAGTATTGATAAAAAAAAAGAAAAAAAAAAAGAAAAAAAAGAAAACACTGTAATTTTATTGGCAAGTCACATTGATCATTTTATGGTACTTTCATTTGTGCTTTTTTTTTAAGCTTGAAAGCCAGTGTGAACATGCTTTTATGCTTCTCCTTTAATTAATTATTCCTTTAAAGCAACAAATGGAAGTCCTTTGTGGTTTGTGTGAGCTATTTGTGATTATGAGCAAAAGCATAAATTCTGAATAAAAATGACAGCATGCAAGTTTAAAGGGTTGGTGATATGGATTTTATTATTTTAAAGGGATGGTTCAGAGTAAAATCAACCTAGGGTCCTTTGCACCATGACCTCGAGCCAAACACCCCCCAGAAGCCTTTTTTCCCTTGGTCGAACATTATTAAAGTTAGAGCTTATTTAGAGATATCAGCCGGAGTGCAGGCGCTAATGGATCCAATGATGTGTCTCGTAAATTACCCCAGTAATAATGCCCAGAATGGTACCAAACTTCTACAGTAGTACAAATAGGTTCTGTACTCATAAAACGAGGCATTGGAAAGTTTGTAAGTACATCAGGAGTTTATTTAAATAACACTTGCCTGACGGCTAATGCTACCGCTAACCCAGACGTCGAGCTCACTTCAGTGATTTGGGAAAAGCACGTAAAAGTCCTGGCAGAAAGCCAGTATATCCAACATTTTTTATTATTTTTTTTCCCGAAGTGTTGACAACTTAGTGTTAACTAATAATTGTTGCAAACTGGTACAACATATTAGTGCATTCTTGGAACTGGGCGTCGTTACACTACATCCTTATGCATCGCTTTCTCCCAGGACTTTTACGTGCTTTTCCCAAATCACGGAAATGACCTCGCCGTCCGGGTTAGCGGTAGCATTAGCCATCAGGCAAGTGTTATTTAAATAAACTCCTGATGTACTTACAAACTTTCCAATGCCTCGTTTTATGAGTACAGAACCTATTTGTACTACTGTAGAAGTTTGGTACCATTCTGGGCATTATTAGTGGGGTAATTTACCAGATACATCATTGGATCCATTAGCGCCTGCACTAAGCCATCCGGCTGATATCTCTAAATAAGCTCTAACAATTAATAATGTTCAACCAAGGGAAAAAGGCTTCTGGGGGGTGTTTGGCTCGAGGTCATGGTGCAAAGGACCCTAGGTTGATTTTACTCTGAACCATCCCTTTAAAATGTTCCTTGAGGTTCACTTATAATGTTAATAAAGTTTTTTGCACAAAAAATAAATATATGTGTGGAAAAACTTTTATTTTCACCTCATTCTGACTCTCTGCTGGATTGATTGTTGTTAAGGCGCAGCTCCTCAGTAAACAGCCACAGTTATGATTGGCTAATGTCATTTCATAGGAAACAGTATCAACGTCCACTCACTATTACACGCGAGTAAGTGTTTTGAAAACATTATACAACCGTCATTTACAGACAAAACGTTTTGAAATTGTTTCATTACGATGTGTGATGCAGCTGCTGTCAGATCTAATACAGCTGACTGCTTCATCTGTCAACAAAAGTTTCTTTGCAAACTCTCCATTACACTGTGTCTGGTTTACAAAGATGGCTGTGATTTTGCCAAGTAAGACATGTTTGTTGATCCTTGAACAACATTCCTGTCCCTACCCCTAAACTAGGGTGACCATATGTCCTCTTTTTCCCGGACATGTCCGGTCGGGATTTCGAGATCGCCCAAAATGTCCGGGATTCGGCTTTTATTCAATCTGATTTGACTGACGGCGATCAGACAAATGCGCTGAATTAGAGACGGTAAAAGTGAGTGGGTAGCCTATAATATCATTGGTCTTAAAAAGTGGGTGGGTCTTGTCCCACCCATATACAATGATTCCGACGCTCATGAGTGCTATCGTGGCGTAATAATCTGTTTGGTTGTAAAATGTATTACCTGAATGAAATGAAGATGAACAGGAACAGGATGCTTCCTGTTATGACTCTGAGTCGAGTGTGAAATGAAAGCGCTTCAGACGACTCAGTGCATGCAGGAAACTGAACAGATCATTCAAACTGATTCGCGAACCGATTTAGACAGATCTGCCAACTTGTTTGATGAAGTCTTTGAACAGAATCGACTCAAAAGAGTGATTCATTTGTGAATTGAGCATCATGGCCAGAAAAAAGATACAGCACGCTTGGTATAAACTACTCATTTAACAACATGTATTGCATTAAAATAAAGTAACGAGAGGAACGTCGCCCAACGTAACGAAGTAAAAGTACTGTTTTTTCATTAGAAATGTACTCAAGTTAAAGTAAAAGTACCCACATTTAAATCTACTCTTAAAAGTATAATTTTCCCCCAAAAATACTCAAGTAAATGTACTTCGTTACTACCCACCTCTGCTAAAACCAGAGGGAAATGAAAGGTGAATAACACTGATCTAGAAGCACCTAACCCTGGTGTAACGAGGTATGTTGTTACGGGAAGAAGGAGGCGGGAACCGGCGAACATTTAAAGACTTTTAATGACAAAAATAAAACAAATACAAAATGAAAGTAAAAGCCAGCAGCCCCTCACGGACGACTGCTGGCAAGACAGAACATTAAATAAAACACAGGCCTGTTCCTCTCTCGCTCTTCACTGTCGTCGCTCCTCCTTTATGCTTCCGCTCCTCCGTGAGAGATGCGAGACCGGTGCGTCGCGCACGTGTCGCTCATTATCAATCACGCCACCGGCCTCGCGCCGTCCTCCCACGGCCCTCGACCTCGTCGTGCTCGCCACACCTGGTTTTAAGCCTGAACTATAAACTGGTCCCTAAAATCTGATTGGTTTATTGGAATGTTGTTCCAGGATTAACAAAGATGTTGATCCAGGAACATATTACTTGGTGAAATCACGTTCACTTGTTTACAAAACAATCCGCGGTCAAATGCTCCGAACAAACATATAATCCTCCGACTTGTTCAAGGACACCTTTAAAATTGGACCATCCACTTATTCCTGATGAGGGAATCCTTGTGAAGTCTGTACAAAGAAGCAAACAAACAGTTTAAATTGGACAATATCCAATATCGCAATATCCAAATGAGGTGTTTTGGAGCTCGATTAAATAAAGGCTTTGTTTATAATGAGGAGGACGTTTTAAGATCTGAAATTTGCTGGATGCTTTAATGGCACAAAGACCTCTTTTATTTCAAAAGATCAAGGCAAATTTGGTTTCTCATGTCATGACCCCTTTAAGTAAATCATGACAGAATATTTGAGAATTATTCCTTTAAATTCAACACAGTGGGATTCTTTCATTTTCAGTTTCTCTGAAGGCATTATGAGGAAGCACAATGTCTTGGTGCAGGCCTCATTAATACAGCTCAGCTTGTTGCCTTTAATTGTAGACATTGTCCTTGTACTGCGCCCTACACACTTAAATAATTATAATGATCACAAGAAAAAGAATAAGGCAATGACAAAGATTTTTCCCTGGATAATTAGGTTCATCTCCTCCGGCAGCCTATCTGTTGAATTTGGGAGTTTTTGGTTAAATAATGGATAATATATCAAGCATGCAGCATTCAGTTCTCTTACAGTCTGAGCTGGATTTCACTTACATTTGCATTTTTTTTGTTTTTTTGTTTCTCGCCCTCCAGAGAAGCGTAAGCTGTAACGATCTTATCATTTCCTCGCTTGTTGTCTGACTGTAAAGGAAGAATATATGCGTTCTGATGTGAATAGAGACAGCAGTGCTTTCCTCACAAAGAGCAAATTAACAGCCGTGAAGCCGAACAATCACACTGTTGCCATTGGAAACCGACCACTTTATGAACTCGCCTCTGAGAATAAAACCACTTTGTCATGTTCACACACATGAGAAATCGATAAATGGTGGAACTGTGGAAGAACGTCTTGGTCTTTCTTGTTTGGCCAAATCCAATCATGATAAGTTAACTGCATAGGAAGTCCCATCAAGTTTAAGGAGGATTCATCCGGCCACATTTTCAGGAGACAGAAATTGAAACTAGAAGGTTCATCAGTGTTAGTTCACTGGTATGATTGTTATAAAAAAAGGGAATTTTAGGTTTGAGGTTGATCGTTGCGAGGATGTTAGTTTATTGTTCGACAGTTTGGCTTTGTGAGGCCAACATAAAACGTTTAAAGGGCCCCTATTATGGATTTTTGAAAATGACCTTTCATGTAGTGTGTAACACTTTACACGCTCTAAGTGAATGAAAACATCCTGCAAAGTTTTAAATCTGAAAGTGCAGCGTATATAAAGTTATTGCCTTTCAAAAGTAAGAGTCGACTCTGAGTCAATGAAATGAATAGTTTTTCAAACGAGTCATAAGCCGTTTCGTTGTGCTGTCAAGACGAAACATTAGCATATTTCCCGCCCACTTATTGCACGCGCAGACACCAGGGAAAACTAGTACCTCAAACCAGCAGCTGATTCCTGTGAGACTGGATAGCATCATGTCGAGAAGACGCTGTGCTCTACAATGTGAAGGTAAAGCCAGTTTTATTTTCACTGCCCAAGGATGAGCATGTGGTTAAAATCCATCTTTTCCACAATATCACAGCAGTATAATCCTAAACTTTTGCTGTGTTCCCTATATTTCACTGACGACTGCTTCTCAAATCTCGGAGTTCAATACAGGATTCACAAACCGTTTGCTCTTGAAAGATGGTGTTCAAAATACTTAGTTTTGAGTTTTATATTGTGTAGGTCTCCTGCTAACTGGCTAACTCATGTTATCACTGTCTTACTGAAATACTTCTGCTAATCAGTTGTGGGCCACTATTACCTATAACTGTGTCTATTAATGCAGATTGTCTGTCGTTCTCACTAGTTTGAGTAAAGATTAAGCATGGAGCAAGATTTGTTTTACCAATGTTTATGTTACATCAGTCATTCACTCTAGAGCTCGTATTGCATAACTTACATGGACTGTTATAGATACAGTTTCCACGTGATCACCACAATATATTAGAAAAATACTAGATAAATTAGTACAAGTAAAATAATCGGTTGATGGACATGCACTTGTTAATGCTGATGCTGAGGAATTACAGTTGCAACATCTCATATGATGTACCTCAAACTGAGTAGTGTATCACTGAGAAACACTGAGTCCTGCTCGAGTCGTCCTTGTGATGGAGGTTCGGGTTGAATAACTTGTTCTTCCAGTGTTTCATCATCGGACTCGCGCTCGCATTGATATGGTCAAATCGACGTTACTGTGATTAGTTTACAGTGTAGGAAGCCTCAGGACAGCTGACATTGTGGCAATGGGCATTTTTGTTTTCGACGCGCTGTACACGGCAAACCAATCACAACAGACTGAGCTGTCTGGCCAATCAGAGCAGAGTAGCTCGCGGAAAGGCGGGATTTAGAGAGATTGAATCATTTGACGAGTCGTTTGAGAATCATTGAAAATCTAGTGATGTGCAAATGTATATTATGAGAAAATGAAACAGTTTTTTGACCTTTGATGCATGTAAACCTGTTGTAGGAGACTCCACAACAACATTAGGAAACTTTAAAATAGCATAATAGGGGCCCTTTAAATGTTGCCAAAAGTAGTTTTTTGAACGGAGTAAACTACACCAAAGTTTATTATTTATGGTTAGGGATTGTTAACATTTCTAATCTTGACTATAACCAACAGTAACAGACATGCTAGACTTTATTCAGTAGACAGGATAAGCAGAGCTTGATAAGAGATGTCCATTGCATATGCAGATTTATATCTAAAAGATTTCGTTTTTTCTTCTCCCTAACATTTGGATATTAAAATTGAATAAACCAAGAATAAAAATAACGGTAACACTTTAGTTTAGGGTCCAATTCTCACTATTAAGTAGTTGCTTCTTAATAATTGGCTGTTTATTAGTAATTATAAAGCACATATTGATGCCTTATTCTGCATGACCATAATTATTCTACATCGGGTCTATTGGAGACGATTGTTTAGGCGCGTCGGAAGATCACCACAGACACAGTACAATCCACATGGGATAATCTCACAGTATAACAAGCAGCTGTACAAGATATGATACACCAGTGTTTTGCCAGTTTATCTCTTTTAATTATTGTATAACTGTATCCACTGTACATCCGACTGACTGCACTTGATTCTAAACTGAACTCAAATGGCTCTGACAATTGGGTAAGAGAGAAACATAAACCACTTAATTGGGGAAATTGAAAGATGAAAACCATGTGCAAAATAAGATACACTGGTGTTTTACCAGATGATAAGTTTATTCTATGTATCATCTTTTTACTACTTGCATTAATTTTACTCTAATGAATTTTATAACTGTAGCATTTATCTCTTTTAATTCCTTTTATACCTGTTTTAATTTCCCTTGCTTTTATTTTGTGCTTATTTTCTATGCAAAGCACTTTGAATTGCCACAGTGTGATATTTTAATTCCTTTCTATGTAAAGCATTTTGAATAACTGTTTTAATTTGCCTCGCTTTTATTTTGTGATTATTTGTATTCCTTTCTATGTAAAGCACTTTGAATTGCCATAGTGTATGAAATGTGCTATATAAATTAAACTTGCCTTGCCATGCCTACATCCCTTAATAATACAGTACCTAAACAACTACATTACTAACTATTAATAAGCATCAATTAGGAGTTTATTGAAGCAAAAGCAAGGCGGTCTTTGACTCTGGTGAGTTTATCCATAGCAGACTGGTGGGAGTGGCCTTGGACGGCAACATGCCCAGTGCATTGTGGGTGTTGTAGTTTTCATACCCATCCAGCAAAAGGGAAGACAACACTCTGTTTTTTTTTCTTGTTTGGAAACACCAATTCAACAAGTTTTATCGAAAGCCCATTTTGCCAGCAGTAACACTTTGGCTCTGTGATTCTTTCCAAACATTGATACTTTCAAACTTGTGGCTCAACCAATGGCATGAGTTTGTGGCGGGATTATCTATTTGTCAGGGCATTAGGGCGGTTTTCGGATTGCAATTAATTTTGCAATTTCGTTTTTGTGCAGTTCAGTATTACACTCTTCACCTTCACTTGCCGTCACTTTTCCAGCAGAAAAATTCAATAGAAAGACGTCAGAGAGAGAGTGGCTTCATTAATTAACAGCCTGTCTCAAGAGGTAATTACACGGCGTCCTCCCCCCAATCTTCTAGTGTAATAAAGTCTGAAGGTGATCTCTCAAACAAAAGCTAAAAATCTCAAGTACTATTATGGATCTTGTAATAGCGACAGGAGGATTATGAAGACCTTCAGGGACAAGGGATCATCAAGGGTAAGAAAGGACTATGGAAAGAATGCAAGCGTTCCAATTAAGATGAAATGAGATAATAATTAAAGAAGACTTTATGCAACGCATTTGTAGAGGTCGTTCACTTGTTGTTGACAGAACCATCCAATGATCCAACACTGATTTTGAAAGCTGTTGCCTATTAGAAATCCCATTCGGCCTTGTAATAGTGGTGAGGATGTGCCCTACACTGGAAGCCAACAGACGGAGAAGATAAAGGGCTTGTTTAAGTAATGCTCCAGAGCTTCCCAGAAATTGTCCTGTTGTCTCTCCAGGATAATGATAATGGTCCGTATTTAAGATGTTCCCGCCTCAATAAATCATCTAACAAGGGTGTACAACGAGATGACGAGGCAGAATTGCAGATCTGAGACAAAAAGGTGATTGACTTCCCCTCAATGTTTCCAGGGTTGATGGGAACTCTTCAGGGAATTGTATGCATGCTAATGTCTGCACAAGGACAAAATATTTTTATTTTATTTTGTTATTAGCACTAAAAAGCTTCCTGTTTTTGTCAGGACGTACAAAATAGTCACTGGAGGACACATCAAATTGAAAACCTATAAGTACAAATGACTTTAACGCAGCGTTATGATCTATTCAGCGCAGTAGAGACTCATTAGTCACAGATGAAGAAAAAAAACCTTTTGTGCCTGTTCAGATATGAGATTATGCAGAGTTAATTTTGTCACCGTACTGTAGATGGTTCCCTCAATTTGGTATTGAAGCATAAGAACACACATCGCTGTGCAAAGCACTTTTGTAATCAGCTTCAGTGACAGTAATACTTTCACATCTCTGCTGAAGGCTATCCAGTCAACACACCAGACCTTGCAAAGCGCCATAATAATTATGTATGCATTTTTGCATTTATTTATTTTTGCTTTAATCCAAAGTATGGATTTTGTATGTCTTCATATAAAAGTCTCTTTCTGAAATAATTGTGGATAGTTCATGTTCATTTTTACAAAAAAATCCCATATTTAAAAAGCTGTTCTAGTTCACACACACATTTACGCATTTGGCAGACGCTTTTATCCAAAGCAAGTTACATTGCATTTCAAGGTACACATTTAAATTCTTATCAGTTCTTGCTTTTCCTGGGAATCAAACCCATGACCTTGGCGTTGCAAGCGCCAACGCTCTACTGTTTGAGCTACAGGAAATCTACACACACCTACACGTACACACACACACACACACACACACACACCTACACACACACCTACACACACACACACACACACACACACACACACACACACACACACACACACACACACACACACACACACACACACACACACACACACACACACACACACACACACACACATTTTCCCCCCAAAGAGCCCCTTAAGGGGTATAATGATGAGGGAAATATGAGATGAGAGGAGAGTTATATTTCAATGCTTTTGCGTTCACTCGCAAATGTTCACCCCGAGAATCTTGTGCAAGAGAATGCAAAAGAATAGCATGCGTTATTCTCTGTCCGTGCCTGTCCGAATAAGGCACTTTAGAAAAGCACTTTCTCTTTTATATTGTCATCGCTCTGAAGTAGCATTGGCCAGTGCAGTTCATTATAGCTTCACCAGTTCACTCAGCTCGCCAGTAAAAACTTTTAATTTGAGTATTTAAAGCTTGATATGCTTTCCAAACTTGACCCTCTGTGTAAAATTGAAATCTGTTCAGTGGTTTTGTAATGTCCATTGTGTTAATGATCAGTGGATTTGCATTTAGGTTTGTTTTTGGGAAGATTAAGTTGGATTTACAGAGAACCCTTTCTAACCCGGTGCGTTCAGTGATGTGATGGAGGTTCTGAACCTGGAATCAGGGTTACGTTTTATAACTGGTGTTTATCGTCATCTCAAGAGCTTCATCCAGACAGTCATTATTACGTTCTGCAGTGTTAGGAGGTATGAGTATAAAGGATACTAATTGTGACATAAGACTAAGAAGTGTGTGTGTGTGTGTGTGTGTGTGTGTGTGTGTGTGTGTGTGTGTGGTAGCAATGAATACATCAGTAAAGGGAAAAATACACAATGAATAATACATGATATCTATTTTTGGTTTGTTTCTTTGCTTACACATTATGTGCAAAACAGAGCAAAACTTTTGCCTAATACAAATGAGCTTGATGTGCGTTAATTGTCTTATTTGTGTTTGCATGGTTAATTCTTTTTTACATTTAAATATGCTTTTTTTTTTTGGAGAAAATGTTATTAAAGTATACAATAATGTCTCATTTGTTAACATTAGCTAATGCGTTAGTTAATATGAACTAATAACAATGAGCAATATGTTTTTAGAGCATTTACTCTGTTAACATTAGTTCGTAAAAATTTAATTGTTCATTGATCATGTTAGTTCACCGTGAATTAACAAATGCTAACAAATATAACATTGAATTTTAGAAACGTATTAGTAAATGTTGAAATTAACAACAACCAAATGCTGTAGAAGTGTTAGAAGTTCATGTTAACTAATATAGTTAACTAATGTTAACAAATGAAACCCTCATTGTAAAGTTTTACCAACATGTTTGTCTTAAAACGCAATGCTTATGGTGCAAGACACTGAAAAAGCAGCATCTCTTAATTAATCTCATTATTTGAGCACCTAGTTTAATTCTCTCTTTTAAGCATTTATATTTGAAGCGGTGGTGCTTTTATAGGGGATTAATTAGTAGATGCAACTCTACCAACCCCAAATTAAAATACATATATATAGGGTAATAAAAAAGAGCACTAATGCTGATGAGACACTGACAGTCAACTGGCTATACCAGCCTCTAGTTGTTCTGTGAACGACTAATAAACAGATGTTTCCATATCTACTGACAGACTCATGCATCTCATGTCAACTGTTGATGCATGCTTAAAACTTTTCACAGAAAGATTGAGCAGCCTGTCTGAGTTTCGCATCTCTCCAGGGCTTACACCTTAAATACCCTTGTCTGTTTTAGATTCCTGTCTGCTGATTTAGGATTTCTGGATTGAATATTGATTTCTTAGAGTTTATGGTAAAACACAGTGCAGAGGGTTATACATTCCTGCTGTATTTAAAGTTAAAGAGCAAAGTCAGTCTTCCCACTTCCCACTGCGCAATGTGACGTCGGAGTGACGTCTTTTCTATGTAATTTTTGGACGTCCAATTTCGGTCCACTCAAGGGGTTGTTTTGTAACGCCATGCAACGTCTTTTTTCCGACGTCTACCGCACGTCTAATGTTGACCTCCGCGTAAGGGCTATTTATAGTCTAAATGTGGTCGTTTGTGGACGTCTTTTCAACATCAAATTTAGACGTCGTTTTTATACAACTTCTATAACTGTAGTCCCATGTTTCAAAAGGGTGGAGGTCATGTTTTCTGTACCATGTATTTACATTTATGAATTTGGCAGACGCTTTTATCCAAAGTGACTAGTACACATTTACATTCCTATCAGTTCTTGCTTTCCCTGGGAATCGAACCCATGATCTTGGCGTTGCAAGCGCCAATGCTCCACTGTTTGAGCTGTACAGGAAAGCTGTATTAAGCTGTATTCATTTCCCTGTAGCTTTCCTTGGCTCAGCAGCAAGTTTCAATAGGAAATGCATTACACCTGTGTATGTGTCTCCAGTTATCACCTGCTGCTGAGACAATCAAATGGAGTTTTTGGAAAAGGATCTTAAATAATTATAAATAATCTGTATTCATATGTATTAATCATGTTGATAACACCAATGTTGATAAAAAAAAAAAAATGTAAAAAAAAATTTACATATTAATCATGTAAATTTCCTGCACCTGTCATAGACGTCCAAAAAGATTACCCAGTTCAAAGGTCAAATGTTGAACGTCAATATGACGTCCAAGTTGGGTCATGGTTGGACTACCAAATAGTGGACCTAGTTTGGACGTCGAATAGATGTCCAGAATTGGTCATGGACCGATGGACCCAACATAGACAGGATCTGCACGTCTATCCGACATCCAATGTTTAGTGGGTTAGGTTTCACTAAAGCTCTTCGCATATCAGCAGAATCACAGATGAAACGTTTCAGCGGGAATTATTTAACGGTAGCAATAATTAGGCCTCTGTTTTTGCTTATGAAAACTAAAGCAGATACAGTGATAGTACCAAGTCATATAGAGCTTCCTTCATTTGCAGTCTTCACCATTGCTTTATATGAAAGTAAATTTAAATATGTGTAAATTTAAATCTGAGACATGAATGTGTCACTACTTGGGTATTTTTGTTCACTTTTTTTTTTTTTTTTCAGAAGTTTCTCCTAAAATCCTTATGTTTGATCTTGGAAGAATTTGATAAGAAATGTCCGAGTTCACATTTAGATCTCTGACTTTTGGCAAATCTGGGCATGGTTTCAGAAATGTGAGATCACTAGGGTCTTTTTCCCATGAGAAGAAGAAGAATTCAGTAAAAGTCTTCATTTGAGAATCAATGGAAATATTATGTCCATCTTAGTGTGAAACCACAGCTGAATGTGTCCTGAATGACAATCAATTTAGACCTGACATTTTCAACATTTACACACTTTAAAACGTGTAAATAATATGAAGAGTTTTGTCAGACTTGCCGTTCAGTATAATTAATGCTGGAATTACCCTTGGCATGCATCGTACAGTACAAGATTACAAGTACAAGGGCAAATTATCATTTTGATGCATAAATTGCATATACATTTACATGCATTCTATTATGCATGCAACTTTGTGTATTGAAATCGATTTATATAGTAACAAATTATGACCATGCTAATTAACTAGTTCTGGCATGAAACTCGAGATGGCGCAGGCTGAAAGGTCTTTAACTCATTTGGTAGTGATCACATGATTATCCTCATAGCGCTGCTGATTGGTTGCTGTTGCATTAGCGTCCAATGAGCTGCGGCTCAACATTCAGAAACCCTCCACCTTCCCCACCTCCACCTGTATAGATCTTCTACATTCATGTCTGTGAATGTATTAGCATTGAATGTATTCTGTGAATGTATTAGTATTAGCAAGTCTCTGCACTTGCTCTTCAGCATCAGCATCATCGTAGCAGATCTATTCTGCCAAGACAACATACATTAACATTGCAGTATACATTATGCCAATCTCTATTACCATACCAATCTCCTGAGAGTTGTCATGACAGAAATACTATTATGAAATTTGTTGAACACGCTAGGGTAAGTTTGATGTTTTAGGGTGTTTTACACATGCATCTGTTCTGATATTAGTCACTTCTGTTATGTCATGTAAAATCTCATGAATAGAAAGGAGTTGAACACATTGTAATGTAATTTCATGAAGCGTATCTCTCCTGATGTGACTCTTGGATCACTGTTTAATCATTCAGAGACGTACTGAAGTAGGTTGAGTCCTCCAAGTGTTCTTCTCAAGAACTAGTGACCGTGACCCAGATCTGAATGGACTGATGGGTCACACTCCATTCAAAGCCTTTACTTCTTCAAATGTATATGTGAATGTATATGCTTTTTTTTTTTTTTTTTGATGGGCTTGTAAAAATGTATTACAAGCCTGAATCAAACACTTTAGATATAAAAAGACGGTGCACTCGTATTACCATGAATGGGAGAAAGTACAACACCAATTGGCAAAGTCATCTCGTCACTGCAGCTTCCTTTAAAGGCTCCTCTTGCTATAGAAATGAATGCGCTTATGACTGCACATGCCAAATTTATGAGACAGTTGTTGCCAGATTTTATTGGTGATTTCAAATATGAAATTTAACCATAAGCTTGCTGAGAATTTGATGTGTATTTGATGTTTCCTCATTCAAAAAGATAAGATCTGCTCTTGCATGACTGAAATAAGCTGCTCGAGAGGCGTTTCAAAGATGGCCGCTGAGTGAAATGACTTGCCTTAAAGGGACTTTGCCTGATTGATATTTTGAATGAACTCTTTAGCTTTACTGAGGCACAGATGAAGGTCGAGGTATCTATCAGTGAAATACTGCAAGGATGAAGTGTTTGGTTTGGTAAGTAGTTTCTTAGTCTTTTTCATTTCATTGCATGTACTATCGCTGTTGTTTTTTAAATTATAAATTTAGTCATATTTATTCTGAGATGTCACAAGATAAGTCAAATCAAATAAGCATGTATAATCAGAAGAAGCATGTATATATATTTTTTTTTTTCATGTGCTAAATGATATTTGTTGTGATAAAACAACATTGGTATGGGACTGGATTGTACAAAGTGCTTTCACACTAGAATACAGCCAAAAATAAATGCAAATTTGCCAAAACAACGCCTAAAATAGATGTTGGTTTGGCGATCAGTTTCAGTTGCCCACGTAGATGACATCAGCAGAAAAATTAATTTCAGAGGTGGCAACGTAGCAACTTCTGTTGAAACATTATGAAGACAGACTTTGTTTTTCTTTCGAATAATGAGCAATGATCAGTTCACTGAGCAAGAACTTGTGTTAAAGGATAGTTCAAAAAACAATTCTATTATCGTTTATTTACTCACCCTCATGTTGTTTTAAAAAGTTTGGGGTCTGGGAGATTTTAATATTGTGCATTTTGCATTAAATTGATCAGAAATTACAATAAAAACATGTATGTTACAAAAGATTCTAATGCAAATAAATGCTGTTCTTTTAAACTTTATATTCATCAAAAGAATCCTGAAATAAAGATATATCCCCATTTCCACAAAATTATGGAGCAGAAGCACAAGGCTTCAACATTGATAATAATCATAAATGTTTCTTGAGCAGCAAATCATCATATTAGAATGATTTCTGAAGGATCATGTGACACTGAAGACTGGAGTAATGATGCTGAAAATTCAGCTTTGATCACAGAAATAAATTACATTTTACTATATTCACATAGAGAACAGCTATTTTAAATTATAACAATATTTCTCAGTATTACTGTTTTTACTGTATTTTTGAGCAAACAAATGCAGCCTTGTGTAAATGCCTTTCTCTTCACAAAACAAGAAAATCTGAAGTCCTTTTTTTCACATAAACGGATGAAGACTGTATAAAAGTAAAATGTTTCCTTCTGCTGTCCACATGGATTCAAATATGGTGCCCAAAGCTTACATTTTAATTACATGAATATATAACTTTGGGAATAACGACAGTTTAAATTTTTTGGTAAACTGTTCCTTTTTAGAAAGTGCAGTAAGAAAGGTGAGTTGTTTACTTTGAAGAAATACATTCGATGACCAATAGTAATTTGTGCATTGGATGCATTATCATTAGAGACTTTATTGGCAAATTGAACTAATTTAAAGGTGCTCTAAGCGATGTCACACGTTTTTTTAGGCTGAAACATTTTTTGTCACATCCAGCAAACATCTCCTCACCATCCGCTAGCTGCCTGTCCCCTGAACACAAAAAAAAAAAAAAAAAAAACGGTCTCTGTAGACAGCCCAGGCTCCACAAACGGCAACAAAAACAAACTGGCCCAGCCTGGACCACGAAACATAACAAACAGTGTTCCAGCCAATAATCGCCAATAATGATTTGGGGGTTGTGGGGGTTGGGGGGGTTAGTGCGCGTGCACATGAAGGGGGGTGTGGGGAGTGGAGGAGAGAGAAGCATGAAGAGGGAAGTTAGTTAGCTAGAGGAGAGATGTGCTAGACAACGACTAATGTTAGAATTATATTCTCTTGAATTTTGATATGGCCGACACACACATTTAGGAAATGCGCGTTCATGACTGTTTCAGGAGGAGGGAGGGTCGAGCTATAGCCTCCGTTTTGATTGACAATACTTCGAACGTCAACAAGAAATTACGTCACCCAACATCACTTAGAGCACCTTTAAAAGTTGGTGATCTTTACAACGGAACTGAATCAACACTGAACGGACTTCAACTGAACAATGACACTTTTTAGAGCTGCTTTACAGCCGAATTGAACCCTGTTTGCATCATTATTTTCCTGTTCATCACTGTAAAGCTGCTTTGAAACTATTTTTATTGTATGAAGCGCTGGAAAAATAAAGGTGACTTGACTTGATTAAAGACCCGAGTTTGTTACCATATCTAATAATTCATTTGAGAAGATTCTGCTTCTCAAATTTAGTGGCTCTCGCACACGGACGCAGCGCAAGTGTTAATTTACTTTCAATGGAATATGTTGGGACAGCATCCGCAGAGCAGTGTGGGACCGCATAAGAGATGAGCTCAATCTAACAGCCCACATGCTGCCGAATGGAAGGATCTGCGCTGGGCTTTTAAATAAAGAAGATGCCTTTAATTGGCTCGCATTGATCTCCAGCTCTTTGTGGTCAGGGGAGATGAGATGGATGGTATCTGCGGCTGTGGGAGTGAGGAATCACTGCGCTGGCATTAAGAGATGGCTGAAGTTTGTTTAAAGTTGTGGGAGGACTTCTGAAGAGTAATTGTGAGGATGTCGTAACTCTTTAATTAGGTTGCAGGCCAAACGGCACGCATGCGGGCAGAATTCTTATCACTTTAAGTGAAAATTAGCTGAGCGCTTTAATTAAGAGATATGTTAGAAATGTGGCACGCAACGGCCCCACAAGATGACAATGACTGTAATGTAAAAAAAAAAAAAAAAATCTTCTAATTCAATGTTTGATTTGAGTAGAGTTGAGTTGCATTATCTTGAATTAAGTTTGCATCATTGTTTACAGCTAATTCTTCTTCAGTTTATGATTAAAACACCAACGTGTCCAACTCATGTCATAATAAAGCATGTAATGCATGAGTTGCTCTGTGTGCATCTCTAAAGTGTGAAACTCTAAAAGCCTGTGTCACTCCAGATAAGCAGTGGCTCGCGCTCTTCTATGAGTTTTATGATCCCTTTCAAAGATGCTGGGGCGAAATTAATTGAAGAGGGATTCTTCAGAGGACTCTAGAGACACAAGAGCTTGTTCTGCAAGGAAATTCTTGCAAGGAAGAAAAGCCGATATAGTCTCTAGTATCTCTGCTCTGAAAAATCCCATAGATTGCCGTTAAGGTGGTCAAAACTTTCAAACATGAACTCTTCTATCTATCTATCTATCTATCTATCTATCTATCTATCTATCTATCTATCTATCTATCTATCTATCTATCTATCTATCTATCTATCTATCTATCTATCTATCTATCTATGTTTGTCTGTCTGTCTGTATCCAGAAACATGTTAACAATGTGCAAAAACATGTTAAAACATTCTAGCAATGTGTTAAATTTTGCAAGCAATGTGATAATTGTGCTAGAAACACATTAGCAACGCGTTAAATCAAGCTAACAACATGCTAAAACGTTTTCATTGTGTTACATCATTCTAGAAACATGCTACCAACATGCTAAGTAATGCTAATATGTTAAAATATGCTAGTAATGTATTAAATCATCTTAGCAACATGTTAAAGGGGTCATATGATGGTTCTAAAAAGAACATTATTTTGTGTATTTGGTTTAATCCAATGTGTTTATGTGCTTTTAGGTTAAAAAAGTCATTATTTTACACATATTGTACATTATTGGTGCTCCTCCATGCCCCGCCCTTCTGAAACGCGTAGAAACAAAGCTCATCACAAAGCTCAAAGCAACATACTAAATCATGCCAATAACACGCTAAACATGTTAGCAATGTGTTAAAGAATGCTAGCAACATACTAAATCATCCTAACAAGATACTAACTGTTAGCAAATATGTGTAATCTAATGATAGCAACATGCTGGCACCATGCTAAATCATGCTAGCAATGGCTAAATCATGCTAAACTCTGCAGGACAATGGCCCTCCTGGACCGAATTTGAGAAACCCTGTTCTAAAACATGCAAGTAATGTTTTAAATCATGTTAGAAACATGCTAAAAACATGCTAGAAAGTGCTAAATCATGCTAGCAACATGCACAAATACTTGTCCTTATAAATAGCCTCCTTTTTCTTCATTGCAAAATTATATATTTCTACTATTGATTTATTGATATGTTGATTTGTGGGTATAATGTGAGTTGCTGTATGAATCTTGAAGTTCACTATAGGTTGTTTGTATCAGTATGGCCTCTAGGTCTCATCTGTGAAGCCCTCCTGCTTTCTTTGACTCACCATATAGATGGTTTACCAAAGAACCGGAGAACTTTGAAAATATTTGCCTTGTGCATCAGAATCTGAAATGCTATTTGTAAACTTCGGTTGGCTGCACATCAAACTGACCCTCTGGGAATTAACAACCCACAACTTTTGATGTCTAAAACACAATGTCAAGAAGATTAAAATTCTGACCTTGTGTATAATGTCTTCGGCAGCATCAGCGTCTTATTCTCTTCCAGCTCTGTTTGTCCTCATTTGGATTAGGTGGTTATAAAAGATGGTCCCACATTTACCCTTGTATAATTGAAGTCCTTGAGGTTATTAATAAGAAACAATCAATAAACACAGACTGTGAGTGCCAACACAATTTCATTCTTGGTGTATATAATATTTATCTTGTGTAGAAAAATATTGACAAAGGAGAGCTGTCTTTAAGCGCCTGATCCTGATCAAGGAGTGTGTCTACAGAAAGATCTCATCCATTTAGCTGATATAATGCTCTCATGGAGATTGTTTTTAAAATATCCCTTTGGTGAAAATCAAGTTTTTTTATGTTGTTTATATGTGGTATTTTTAATATTCTTTAAGACAAACCATGTGCAAATTCATAACCATCAACACCATTGCTGAGTATTTTCTCTTTAAAAACTGCAGTGAACCAAAGACAGTCTCAAAAACACACTTTGAAATCGCTGGTGTTTCTGACGTCACAAACTACCTTGTAACCAATCAGATCAACGTGTGATCGTCAACCAGTGGATCTCTGAGCTGCTGTGAGTGAGTGAGTGGAGGCGGGGCTCATTTCCATATTCATAGAACCATATATACTAAATGAGGCAAGGGTGTAGAGTTACATTCAAGCTATTTAAATGCATGAATAGATTTTTTTCAATGAAAAACTTTTAAATATGTAATTTTGGTGATCAAAGATGAGTTTAAGGGATAAAATGATTTACTGCAGGGGGACTTTAATACTTTGTTGTGAAGATGTGTCGTGCAATTTCATGACATCCTCTAAAGAAACATTTTGAATGAACATTCTTTAATAGCTCAATTGTTTCTCTGAAATGGGAATTAGTTCAAATGGAGATTGTTGCTGGTGTCCTGCTTCTGATATTTTTCTGATTAGAATGTGCAATCAAAAGACAAAGATCTCAATATTATCTCACATATTTATCTTCAAATTCCAAAAGACCAAATTACCCATATTACCTTTTAGCTCTATATTCTTGTACCCGTTGAAGTCTAAAGCTGCCTATACGTGCTATCTGAATTACCGTAAATATGAGTTTCCTATAAAACATTTGGACATGAACGCCCTCTCAAGTTTTATTTACCACTGGGATACTTTTGATACCCAAGTTCCTGAGTTGGGCGGGCCACAAACTTTAAACATGGCGGAAGGGAAGAACAATTTCTGCTTAATTAGTTTTTTCCACAACAGCTACATTGCCTTGTCTTCTCATTAAAAATTAGCATGTGAAGGCAGCATAAGTCCTGAAACTGTCAGGTGTGGGTCAAGAATGAGGTGAGGACTCAAGGATGAGGAGTTAATGGGCTTTATTTGAGTATAAAAATAAATAAACAAAAATGCAAACAAAACAGCCCTGTCCAATCAGGGTTGAATCAATGGGATTCTGGGAGAGACTGCTAGGAGGATGCTGTTGAGTGATGCGTCGAGCAGGGTTTTTAACGGGTGTGTTATGGGAATATCAGTTCTGAATATGGAGGAACAGGAGTTGGGAATTGGTCCGCCTCTGGAGCCAGCGTCCTGAATTTCTGAAACAGAAAACGAGATAGGGAGTCAGCGATTTGGTTTTCTGTCCCGGGAACGTGTTTAGCAATTACAATGAATTGGTCGCACGCTGAGATCCAGGTGAGGCGCCTTAAAAGAGGCATCATAGCTGGTGAATGAGAACGGCCTTTATTAATGCAATGCACTGTTGCGTCGTTGTCGCAATGCACTAATATGCTGCTAGCAGTCCATTCTTTCCCCCACAGAAACGCCGCTACTACTATAGGGTAAAGCTCGAAAAATGCTGAGGACTGAGGTAAGTCCTGTAACTGCGGTGGCCAAGGAAACGCGAACCAACGACCTTGGTAAAATCCTCCGAAACCGATTGAGGGGGACGAAACGAGAAGGCTATAGAAAAAAGACAGGCCGTTCCATTAGTTTAGGAATGTTAACCATAACCTGAGTTCTTCACGCCATGCTTGAGTTATGGAAATGAGGTCCTCTAGCGCGTGGACGGAGGACGCGAGCGAGAGGAGGTGCGATATAACAGCCCGTTCTCATCCTAGGGCGTCATATATTGACGCTTTTGACATTTCGTCTACATCGAACGCATATGGCACCCTTTAGCGTCAATATGAGACGCAGATAGAAATGGGCCAGAAGGCGCCTCCTAGCGGTCTAACCCTATCCCTACACTAGACCTAAACCTACCCATAACCGAACAAAGCTCTGTGCGTCTCATATTGACGCTAAAGGGTGCCATGTGCGTTCGATGTAGACGAAATGTCAAAAGCGTCAGTATTATGACGCCCAAGGATGAGAATGCGTTGGATATAAAGGAGCGGCCTTGCGGAATGATGCGCATAGCGAAATTTAAGTGGCCGAGCAGGGTGGCGTTTGGAATGATTTGTTTTGTCGAGGAAGGTAGATGAGACTAGAATAATTCGGTCGATTTTCTCTTTGGGCAGAGATGCTTGGAATTTGACTGAATCCAAGTTAATTCCGAGGAACTCGATGGATGTGGCTGGACCCATCGTTTTCTCCTGTGCAATAGGGATTCCGAGTTCAGAAAAAAACTTTTTGGACTGTGAGGATATGTGTGGCTGGGATAGCTTCGGGAGGCGAAATTATAAAAAAAAATCGTCTAGCAGGTGAATGAGGTAGGGAATTGCGTAATTGTTTGACAAAATCCAGCAAATGGCTTCTGATAGCATGTCGAATATTTTTGGGCTGCTTTTGCATCCGAAAGTTAAACGCACGGCGAAATAATATTTCCCGCGCCAGCATACTCCAAAAATGTGCCATGAATCTGGATGGCTAGGCATTACTTTGAAGGCTGAAGTAATGTCGATTTTTGCAAGTCAAGCGCCCCGACCTGCGATTTTAATCATGTCGATTGCTTGATCTATGTCGTGGTATTTGAGCGAAAATTCGTCGAGTGAAATTAAGCTGTTAATGCTTGGGAACGGAGAATTATGCGGGGCTGATAGGTCGATTATGAGGCGTTTTTTACCTGAAAATTTGGGGCTTTTTTGAAATATGTTGAATGGGGGATTGTCGAACGGACCGATCATGAAACCTGATTCGACTTCTTTTTTGATCAGATTTTCAACGACTTCAGGTTCTGTGAGGGCGGACTGGAGATTATTACAGATGGTGTTCTGTGAGATCGGGCATTCGACGCCGGGTTTAAAGCCGTTTTCGAGGCCTGACAGCAGGTATTTGGTAAATTCGGCGTCCGGATGGTGAGCTAGTTCAAAGTGCATGCGTGAAATATTTACAGGAATCGATAAGTAATATTTAGATTTTTTATTCGCAGATTTGTACACTGGGCACACGAGACGGGCATGGGCGCCGCCGCAGAAATTACAAATGTGCAGGTACCGGCAGCGCGGTCTGACACATTTACCAGCATTAAAATGATTGCAGGGCTGCCTGCTGTCTTCGAAGGAGGGGTCTCTCCTGAGATCTTGGCTTGCTACAGTGGTTGCGGGACGTGGCACGTAGCTGGTAGATTTAGCTGGGTTAGTTTCTGGGCCGGGTGGAATGGAAGGGTTAACTTGAGGACACAACATTGTCGAGTGTGCCACTGACCTGCAGACTGCGCAGGAAATGTTTTTACAGCCCAGAAACACCCTGCTGTGGAGATCTTGATCGAGTGCACCCCAGTATGTGCACTGGTTCCACTGTGCAACTCGCACTGCACTTTTGGCTGAGAAGAGTTTGTGGTATGTATAGAAATGCCCTCCCCCATAGGACAGCGCGAGCTCCGCTATGATCGCCAGATAATCATTCAGTTTGCGCTGCCTGTGGGGGAAAGCTGAACAAATGACTTCTGTAAAACGAGCAAAAGCAATAGAAAATTCAGAAAATGATAGCAGACGGGATGAGTGAGTGTTTGATTTTTTTTAGGGTGACGGAGAAATCCCCGCAGTCTATTTGCCGGTCTGATTCAGCTGCGGGAAGCAGAGAAAGTAGAGAAGAGAGATCCACATAGTTAGATGGAGGGGTTAGAAATTGTTGGGTGGACCTGTTGAAAGGCTTGGTCGTGTGCAGCTAGAGGAGGTAGCCTCGCGCTAGTGTCTGCGACAGGGGCTGGAGGCCACTGAAAAAGAAAAGGGTTAGAAACCATGGGAGGATATGGCTGAGAGGCTGAAGAGAGGCCGCTGGGCCCGGTTGCAGCCGTCGCTGCTGCATAATCCGTGGTGATGATATGCTGAGCCGCATTGGGAGGTTGTTGTGGTCTTGCGTCAGTGAACTCTGGGGCACGGCCTAAGCTTGCTGAAGGCCTGTTGCTGCGGCTTGATAGACGAAGAGAACCGGATCTTGTGCGGGTGGAAAACGGTGTTGTTGTCTGAGGCGGATTCAGAGCCCTGCGGGCTCTGCTTTGCCTGTTGCCCGTATTTGAAGCTGATGGAGGCCTTGGAGAGAGGTTAGTCGATTGAAGAGAAACGTAGAGATTGTACAGTTCCGATTTTTCATTTTCCGCGAGAACTGTACGTCAGAATTACTCAGTGCTTGCTTCAATCCTACGACGGTCCATTTCCCGATGGGTGGAATTGTCGAAATGGCCGAACAGTAGGAGGAAGCTGGGGAGGAAGTTGGAAGTCTCGCTGGGGGCGGTGAAGACTGGCCTCGGCGTCTTGGCGAGCGTGAAGTTGTTCGGGCTGGCGTGCGGCCACGAGAAGAAGCCTGAGGCTCGGGTGCCATGACAGGCGTAGGAGGAATTATCCCGGGTCCGGCAACCTGCGGCGGATCCATAGGGATGTTTGCTTCGTTGTCAGATGAAAAGCTTTGACACATTGTAGCAAGAAAGCGAGCCAAGATGTTGATAAACTGTCAAGGAACAGAGGTGGGTTCTGCTGTTATTTATCTTGTCCTGAGTTGATTACTGATTGATCTCCACTTGTGCTAATTGGGTTAATTATCTGCACCTGCTCCTCCCAAACCTTGTTAATAAAACATAATTTATTGAAAACGGAGGAGGGGGAATATTCGTTTCTTTAAATACCCGGCTATGTGTAAATGTGGCCAGAACCAATAATCGGATAACAACATGGGCAGGGTTAAGACAATTAGGAGAGCATATGGCACATAGAAACAAACATGACAAAAAAAACATGCGGTTTCGAGTTCGCTTGAGCCGTACGCTCTTCTGTCCGCGTGTGTTGTTGTGTTCTGTGTATAACATGGTTTGTGGCCGCATGATTTCACGTTGTCTTGTGTTGTGTGGACATGCAGTCTGTGAGTGCTCTCACTGGCTGCGTGTTCGTTTCATGTTTATTTTGAGCACATCGCTTGTGATTGTGTTCACTTGCCATGTCCTCCTGTTTTTTTTGTAGCTTGTCATGTTTGTTTCTATATGCCATGTGCTCACACAAAAAATGACAAAAAAACAAGAGAACATGGCTAGTGAACAAATTTTTTTTTTTTCATGTGAGCACATGGCTCGTCATGTTTGTTTGTATATGCCATGTGCTCTCCTGTCTTGCTATCTGATTACTGATTCGGTTCATCATGACAAGACAAGACATTATCAGCGTCACCAGAACCTTGACAGAAACACACTCCACACAGGTAAATGAACAAACACTTTAAAGCTACACTGTGTAACTTTTTAAGTTGATTCTTAGCAAAAAAAACACTTTGTTCTATCAAAAGTATATGTGCTCATTAATGTGTAATTACTTCCACCAACTAATAAAGTATTCTCATAAGCGTAAAATCTGCCATTTATAATACATACGAGCGAGTCGCTCGAATGGCGGCAGCCATGTTGCGCCTCCATCTTGAAAATACATTCGCCAAAGAGGGACATACCTGGAAATTCGCCTTTCGCGTTTTACACTCAGTGGCACCGTGACGAATGCGAGGGGGGAGATTACTCGCGACTGCCGGCAGATTTGAAAGATTGCTGAAGATGGAGGATCACGCCTATTTTCGAGGACATGTAGCAGAGTCGCCAAGGTTTAAAAGGTCGCCAAAAAAGTGTTTACCTTGTAACATAAATCTGTGCTGCGACGGATCACAGGTGATGAATAGTTTTAAAGGCGCAATTTTTTATGCAATAAAAAAAATATGTAGCCTACGCTCGCTGTAAACATTGCCTTACACTATTAATCTTGTTCAATATACGGAATAACGATAGCACTGATACTTTACTAACATCGTTTGGGATAGCTGATATTAGCAATGAAATGGTACCAAAATAATGAACTATTATTCATTTTACATAGAGGTCATAACCTACATGTTAACTAAATAACTAAATGCACTTTGTAATAGTTTTCTAAAGTAACCTCATCATTTGAAGGAACACTCATGGACAAAGTCGAACTGGAAGCCATGTTAATCTTGGAATAATACGGCCACCGTAGGAGTTAAAACGCCCTCGGAATTGAAAGGAACAGAAACTAATATTCACTGGGTAATCATATACAATTTCACCGCTAGATGGGGGAAAATATCACACAGTGTAGCTTTAACTATGCTATCCTGATTTCATGTATTTTTTGTGCACGTCTTTGACTCTTATTTTGCTAGTAATTTTGCTCATAAAGCCGTTTTCTATGTGTTTTGTTGCCTGCTTATTGATTTGCATCTAGCAGTTTTTATAATGAGCTGTTTTTTGATGTTCCTCAGTTTTTAGTTGTACATGTAAGCGGGATCAGCATGCATTTATGCTGAACTCACCTCACCTCACGCAAGCAAAATCTTTCATTTGACCTTTTGCAGCATAACAATTGTAGCCTACTGAGTAAACAGTCATTTGAAAATAATAAATCATGTGACGTTGCTTATAGAACTTTATTGAAACACTTGACCTGCATTGATCATGCAAATATATCTATATTTTTTTGGCCCTGCGCAAAAATTCGCCCTTCTGATCCTCTGAGAAAGATATAAATCATCCAGGCCGTAGACAGAGTAAGATGAATACCATAATATAAAAGCTCAAAGTATGAGCAGCTTCTAACATTTGTTGAGCCAGACAGTTTTTGCATTAATGACCTGAGCTCTATTTTAGTCCCAGTGTCAGACGGCTCAGACCGACCGCTCGCTGACCGTCTGATGCATAACGCTCACCAGAATAGCAGGAGATTTCTCAAAATGTAGAACTTTTATCTGATTTGCTTTTTGCAGTTTCTGGATCCACTTTGATGCACTTCCAAAGGATGAGGACTCATGCTGGAATTGATACGGTGAAACCAACGCTATCGTTACTGTTGGAGCTGAAATCCAGATATGGTAATGGACGTTTGGTAAGCGGTCGAGCAATCACAACAGACTGGGCCATCAGACCAATCAGAGCAGAGCAGGCTCGCGGAAAGGAGGGGTTTAGAGAGATCGAATCCTTTATCGAACCGTTTCAAAATATATACTTGTTTTGTTTCAGCTAGCTTCTCATTTTCATTTAGTTTAACTTGAATTACGCTACTAAAATAACTAAAACATAATACAAACTATATAGGCATATTTATAGAAATATATATAGAAATATATATATATATATATATATATATTAATATAAAATGACAAAAAAATACTAAAACTTTAACTATAAAATGGAAATATAAAAGTTAAAAATAAAAATGAATTATATATATATATATATATATGAAGAGTTCAGATGCAAAAGCCTCTAAATGCCATCTGAAATTTTCTCATAGAATGATCATTTTTATCAAGCTCGTATATTTAAGTTCAGTAATTTCACTTAAATGACAATTAATAGGTAATCTTTATTGCCATTTAAGTGAAAATATTGAATTTAAATATACGAACTTGATAAAAATGATCATTCTATGAGAAAATTTCAGATGGCATTTAGAGGCTTTTGCATCTGAACTCTTCATATATATATATATATATATGCCAAAGGCAATTGAAATAATACTACTAAAATAACACTGATTTGCATTGAGAATAATTATCTTTGTGGCATTTGTTATGAATGCCTGAGAAAATTAGCAAAAAGCATTTTGAATCCAGTAATAAAAGTACATATTAATAATAAAAGTAAAGTTTGGCAAGACAAACTTTTTTGTTAGTCTGCCTGATAAACAGTTTTAAATGTTGAAGTTTGAAGGTTATACTGGATGGATGGATGGATGGATGGATGGATGGATGGATGGATGGATGGATGGATGGATGGATGGATGGATGGATGGATGGATGGATGGATGGATGGATGGATGGATGGATGGATGGATGGATGGATGGATGGATGGATGGATGGATGGAACGATGGATGGATGGATGGATGGAACGATGGATGGATGGATGGATGGATGGAATGATGGATGGATGGATGGAATGATGGATGGATGGATGGAACGATGGAATGATGGATGGAACGATGGAATGATGGATGGATGGATGGATGGATGGAACGATGGATGGATGGAACGATGGATGGATGGATGGATGGAACGATGGATGGATGGAACGATGGATGGATGGATAGATACAGTAAGTATGCAAATAAAGTTGTAAAATTGTATTGTATTTAAAAATGACGATAGAGATGGATGGATGGATTTGTAAATATGGTACGTTATAAGATGTTTTTATTTTTAGTTTATGTGTGCCGTCAGGTGATTATTTTTTGGTAGCCGTTGTCACGGCCGGCTCGCAAGCCGCGACAAAGAAGGAGACAACACGTTGGATATTGCTCAAAAGAATAACATTTATTAAAGTAAGAATAATTAAATAAGACGGAGACGAGACGAAAAGCAAACAAACAACAGAATCCAAGACGCAAACGGCACGAGGATGGGAGAGCGCGCCCCGTCACAACTGAAGGGAGCTGCTTTAGTTTGCCGGCATCAGCTCTAGCACAGGTGTAAACCATCAGTCATCATGACGTCACTCACTCCAACTCCAACCTACAAAACAAGGGACAACCAAACCCACACAATATGACCCACACTGTGGCCGTAACACCGTGCAAATGCTAATATTTCAAAACGTTTCAAGAAGAAATTATGGATTTGATTTCTCTCCAGCACTGGCAGTTGTTAAAGTGCTGAAAAGCTTGTGAAGTGAGGAAATGTGTGTCCGTATGACGTGTAGCCGAGTCTGTTTGGCTGATTTGTGAGATGAGGATGTGATTTTATGTAAACATAAAGCTGCTGGAGAAGTGCTCACTGTTGTGTAGAGCTCAACGTGATCTCATAAACAGGACGGATGTCTTCCGAGTCGCCCATTATGCAGCTAAATGACAAGAGCAGCCATTGAGAAATGACATTTCCATTCAGTCTGTTATTTATTGCTGTCCTTCCGTTATTGTGTTAAGGCCTGATCTTCATTTTCAGTTATTTTCAGATATTAACCTTTATTCAGATCTATAAGAAGTCATGGCCAAAAAGACACAAGTCTTTGACATGCACCAACCATCTGAAAAACACATATTTTGAATGTCGCAAAATGCAACTTTTATTTTGTGTTAAGTTAAATGTTTTTGTGTGTGTGTGTGTGTGTGTGTGTGTGTGTGTGTGTTAAACGATAGATTTGCAGCATCACCCAGTGAGTCTCACATCGCTAACTCACACACAACACAGCGCTAATGTCAGCTAACTTTCCTCTTCCTTCTGCTGAGAAATGCCAAATTTACACATGAGAGATTTACTTCTGAAAATGAAACAGTCTGAGTCCAGGGTACAGAAAGGTATTTAATAGGCTGATATTGGAGGCAGATTAAGTATCACATTTATAACACTGAAAACAAGTTGAGGTTGGATTTACTTTGAAACAATTTTCACTCAGAATTGCTTGTAAATTTCACAAATAATTACAAAGAAATGGGAAGTAATGCATGTTAAAGTAGAAATACTGAAATAGTATAATCCAACAATCTTTGTATTATTTACAAGAAAAGTTTTTAAGTGTAGCTTTTCCATAATTTTTAAGCAAATTATTGATGTTATGAGTATTGATGCCATGCGGTGTGACATCTAAATGTTTAAAAATAGAAATATTACATAAAGTCATAGTCATTCACAAGTGAACATGAAAACTAATAGAATTAGACAAGTGCTGGTTTGAAGAAAATCCTTAATTGTTTTTAGCATAATTCAAGTTTAACTTTCATGCATATTAATGCTGAGAATCTCTGTTGGAGGCGTCACACCACTGACTAAAACACAATCATTACAAAATCAATTTACAGTAGGAGCTGAACGCTAATTTTAGCTTGTCATTTTTGGTAAATATCTGATTTACCTCCTGTTGAGTTCCTGGAAATGTACAGTCTAAAGATTTGCCAAGATCTAAATGAAATCATCATGTTTACTAAACAGATAAAAGATGATTTTAAGTTAAGATAATTTGGTAATACGGTCTCTTGAGATCAAGGATCCACGGGAGATGTTGAGAGATTTTGCATGTTTAGAAAAGCAGTCGATATACAGAATAATTGAACAAATTATATAGTTACATTTATAAAATGTATATATCTTTTTATTTATTTTTATTTTTACATTTTATTAACATATGTTGTTGTTTTGAAAGTTATAGCTAACTAATATATATGTATATTTATATGTATATGTGTGTGTGTTTGACAGTATTGGACATTATTGTGAAATACTGTTTGTATAATCATTTGATAAGTATTTTATTCTACATATTACGAATAAATATGCATAATTATTTTATTGTATTATTTTCATTTATGTTTTGTAAAAAAAAAAAAGGAATTTGTCTGTTTTTGTTTGTTTGTTTAGTTTTTTTTTTTTTTTTTAATGGACCCCAAATAGATATACCAGTATTTTGAAATCATATTTCTATCAATGTTTTGATACATTTCTTCATGTCTATGACAGTTTATGATGGTGACAGTCACACAGCTGGGCAATTTCCACACTAAAACAATAATAATATAAATTTGTATTTGTTACTAATCTGTGTTCTTTGTTGTCCAGCCAACATATAAGAGAAAAAAAGGTTTGGCCTTCTTCCATTATTATGGATGATCATGTTCATCATCACACTGAACTCTTGAATCTCACCATCTCCGGCTGAACACAAATATCTGTTTTTATGGTGTCGTCCTGCCACTGCGGGGACTGAAGAATCATGAAGAAGAAGACGAAGGTGACAGAGGTTTCACCAGATAGATCAATGAGCTGATGTGGGATCAGTGGACTGTGTCTCTGAACAGTCCTTTAAACCGGCTGTCTGGGGCTTCAGTGCAATAGCAGGATCAATAGCAGTTAATTTCAGTCCACAGACTCACGTGTGTGTGTGTGTGTGTGTGTGTGTGTGTGTGTGTGTGTGTGTGTGTGTGTGTGTGTGTGTGTGTGTGTGAGATCATGCGTCATACTGGTGCTCTGCTGGGAGGGAAGGAAGCTCTGATACCGAGGTAAAAAATCATGATGGACAGAACCACTGTCTACTCTTCATATGTGAGTTTATTCTAGCTGTTGGGTAAACAAGTTGTACCCTGTGTTTTAAAGTCACCATGAAATCAAAAATCAAAATGTTATGGAATATTTCCATATGTATTATAATATATTATAATATATATATATATATATATATATTTTTTTTTTTATTCTTGTGCACTAATAATCTTTAATCAAAATAACTTGTATAGCGACGTCTCTTCTCTGATGATGTGTTTACTGGTGCGAGGGCGGGGCAACCTGTCAATCACATGAGATCCACCAATAGCAAACCACAACCATCCAATCAACATCAAGTCCCGCCCACATTTGTTTGTTTCCCTCAGATATACATCACAAAAAGAAAAAAAGAAAAACTTCCATTTTATGCTGATTTTAAGTGTTATAAATGTATACCATTTATTATATTTCAATATCTGTTGATCAAAACAATTGTTAGATTTTCTTTTTTTTTTTTACATTTGATATTTTATTTTAAACTAAATAAAAAACATATACAAATACAATATATATATATATATATATATATATATATATATATATATATATATATATATATATATATTTATATATATAAAATATCTCAATAATAAATATTTTATATTATTTTAATAATTTTATAATATTTTACATAAAACAAGTTTATATAATTATAGCTATATTTTAACTGTATCAAACGTAATTTAATTAAAAATGTCTAATCATTTGGGAAAGAATTGTATTCTACATATTACGAAAAAAAAATGCATTATTAGTAATATTATATTATAATTCAAATGCACTCTTTTCAAATCTGTGAATTAAGTGGTACTTCCAACCCGATTCCAACACCGACATGTGATCTGATGAGCCTTAGATAACCTGTTTTATTTATCATGTGTTTTTGCTGTTTAAACAGACAAGAAGATCTAGTGTTTCCCAGATATCTGTGAAACAAAACGAATTCTACAACTGCGTGAACGTAAGGCCTAAAACTTTTTCACATTGTTCACGCTCTTCTTCCTCAAGCACACACTTCTTCACAAAAGTGTCTCAAAAGAGGTTTCTGAAAGCACCTTCTTTTCCCCTGTGTACCTCACAACACCTGCCACAAACCTCCAGTCTTTGCTTTAACTCCAGTCAACACCTGATGAAAGTGTTCTTAAAACTCGATGAAGTCGTGCCAAAAATAGATTGGGGAAACGACCTTATTATCATCCGCAGCTCCTCTCGGCTTCTTCACAGTGATTGTTCCTGGTGTTCAAGGTAGAAACTTTTTTCCTTCATTTGTTGCTTCAGAGGAGCATCACTATATTCACACCATTAGACTTCACAGAGGAGACGATCGAGCAACCTACGGTTTATTCACTGTATAAGACGTTATAATTGAAGCCAAAACTGACGGTTCATAGAGAGAACAGTGCATGAACCGCTCGTGTTTAATGAGAGATGGGAATATCACAGACCGGTGTTTCTCAGCTGATGGGTGGTGACACAAAAGTGGCTTGCAGATCTAATTAGTCTCATAAAGTTACTAATGCAAAGAAAACACCTCCCATATTTTTAGTTGTTGACGTCCAATCTAGTCTGTCATTTAAAAGATAATTCTATTAGACAGATGCTAATGAGGACAGATTGTGTGACATGCTGTTATTCTCAAAAACCATGAGAAAAATTGCACAAGGTCAAAGAAAATGACAGACCAACGAAACAAAATACGGGAAGAGTTTTTTTCCCTCCCTTTTATGGAACATAATTTCATACTTCTTTTCGCTATCCTAATTAAACTGTTTTAGTTAGTTGTTTATAAGTGGCATTTGGCTTTCAGTTTTCCCGCTGCCTGAAACTCAGTATATTCTGGGATTTTGGATGTGTCGGAGAACACAGACTCAGGACAACGGTGAGTGCAGTGATGAAACACGAACAGGGTGAATGAGATGATGGCAAATGTAGTAGATAACAACAACCAGAGTGGATGAGGAATATAACAGTCCAAACGACCCCGATGATCGCTAAAGATGAAGCTAATAATGTCTCTTATCTTTGCAGGAGCAGAACTGATGATAATGTTGGAGACGGGAATCCAGGGAAGCAGGAACACAGATGAATGGAGCACAAAGACGATACTGGTTCTCCATTCTGTCACCCGATGGAGTTTTGCTTCCTTGCCACGGTCGGCTGTTTCGCCCTTGGCTTGCTTAGTTGGGGACATTTAATTGAATATTCAGCAATATTATTGATTTGCCTGCATTGACACCATTAAATGAGAACTGAATTGAGCTGGACGATGTCATCCCAGTTTTCTCCAGAACGGTTACATATGAACTAAATTAATAACTTTTTTACAACAAAAATGAACCATCACTGAACTTACTTAAGCTGGACTGTGATGCTATTTTCTTTTAGAAACAAACTTTGTTGCATTATTTTCCTGTTATCTCTGTAAAGTTGCTTTGAAACACTCTGTATTGTAAAAAGCACTATATAATTAAAGGTGACTTGAGACTTGACTTGAGACTTGACTTGAGACTTTGACTTGAGACTTGACTTGAGACTTGACTTCCTAATTTGTAAGTCGCTTTGGACAAAGGCGTCTGCTAAATGACTAAATGTAAATGTAAATGTGAGACTTTGACTTGAGATTTGAGACTTTGACTTTGACTTTGACTTTGACTTGAGACTCTGACTTGAGACTTCGACTTGAGACTTCGACTTGAGACTTGACTTGAGACTTGACTTGATACTTTGACTTGAGACTTGACTTGAGACTTTGACTTGAGACTTTGACTTGAGACTTTGACTTGAGACTTTGACTTGAGACTTGACTTGAGACTTTGACTTGAGACTTCGACTTGAGACTTCGACTTGAGACTTCGACTTGAGACTTCGACTTGAGACTTCGACTTGAGACTTCGACTTGAGACTTTGAGTTGAGACTTTGACTTTGACTTTGACTTGAGACTTCGACTTGAGACTTCGACTTGAGACTTCGACTTGAGACTTCGACTTGAAACTTTGACTTTGACTTTGACTTTGACTTTGACTTTGACTTGAGACTCTGACTTGAGACTTCGACTTGAGACTTCGACTTGAGACTTCGACTTGAGACTTCGACTTGAGACTTCGACTTGAGACTTCGACTTGAGACTTTGACTTTGACTTTGACTTTGACTTGAGACTCTGACTTGAGACTCTGACTTGAGCAACACAGGCAGTCCAAAACATAGACAGTGAAACAATTCAAGTTAGCAAGGACGAGACCAGACAACCCCTGTGTGTGTGTGTGTGGTGTTGGCTTTTATTGAGAGTTGATGAGTGTGATGGCAGACAGATGTAGTGATAAAGAAGGGTGTGTAGGTGATGACCAGGGAGGATTATGGTAAATGTAGTGTGTAAAGGGAACAGGCTTGGTGACTGGTGTATGGTGATCATGACAGGATATTTCTAAATGTGTTTTTGTTATGAAGGTGAGTAAATACTTGTGACATTTAACGTGTCACATTAATTCCTAATGTTAATAAGTATAATAAGAATTTTAAGTTAAAATATCTACAAATAATTGAAACAAAATCATTTTATTTAAGAAGCAGCATAAGATAATTTTCAGAGATTTTATCCTTATAGTCACACTTCAGTTTAGGGTCCAATTCTCACTACTAACTATGACTTTTGCCTCAAAAAGCACATTTTTACTGCTTATTAATAGTTAGTAAGGTAGTTGATATTGGGTAGTATTAAGGGATATATCCTAGAATATGGTCATGCAGAATAAGGCATTAATTTGTGCTTCATAAGTACTAATACACAGCCAATATCCTAGTAATATGAAATATAATAAGCAACAATATTGAGAATTGGACCCTAAACTAATGTTACCCAAACTTCATCTCCACCTCTTCATCACATGGACTATTTATTTACCAAAACAGTAAAAGTTTATGTGAAGTGATTTGTGTGTAACCTAATTAATATTCATAAGCTGAGCTGAGCTGAGCCATCCTGTACTGTCACAACAAGCTCATCTGTAAATCCCATGGTTAAAACGAGTTCTGGAAATTAATTGACATGAATTAATAAACAAAAGAAAACTGATGTTTTTTTAATTCAATATGTGAAAACCCCCAACAAGTCTTGTAAAACTGCATATAATGAAACCAAAAGCAATCAATTGCAGTCACTGTTAATAACAGTCAAATCTGAGTAATGCACTATTTTTAACTTTAATCAACGAGTAGAATTGATCATGACATCCTTACCCCCCCCCCCCCCCCCCCCCCCCCCCCAAAAAACAAAACAAAAAAGATTTACTGATCCAATGCTGAGTTGTCCTGCAGCTCACATGCATGAATGTCGGGGTCGGGAGGAGGGTGTGTGTCTGAACTACTTAATGCACAAAATCAGTAACTTGATAAAGAGGTTGACTGGCAAAAAGTATTTTATGCATTTTGAAAATACAAAAATTCTCATCATAAATGTATTTAAATACAAATTACATTCATTTTTTTCCCAAAGGCTTTAAAATACAAAATAGTATTTTGTATTTCAAATACGTATTTGAAATACATGTATCTGAAATACTGCCCATCCCTGCCTGTTATAACCTGGAAGGATCCCTGACACCGTCTGAGTGGAAAGCCAGTGTCCGCTGTGATCAGGTATTATGATTGGGAAGAGCAGCACTCAGGAAATGAGTTTCATCTCATAAGGTGCTGCCCAATAAATCCTAGTGAGTTTTATTAACAGTGGCAGCTGGGGTTACAGCAACAAGACAATCATTTCTCCATAATAGTAACTTCATTTTGATATGAACCATCTGTGCATTAAGAGAAAGCTTACCGCAGTCTAATTGCAGTGTGTGACCCAGTGGTTGCAGGTGTGAAGTATGATTTGGGCTGTTTGTAGAGAACAGGTCTTGATTCAAGATAGTCTACCAAGTCAAGACCAGGACATTCAGCTGATACTGAACTATTAAACCGGCTAGGACCAGCTAATGACCAGTTTAACCACATACAATTCAATATAAAATGGCAATCGAAGGAAATCTGTTTCTGACAAAAGTAGAGTAACTTGATTTTATCTATCAATTTATAATCTTTTATTTTGTTAAAGAGGGCCTGTTATCTTTCATTAGTGTGTATTGTTGCTGTTTGAGCATAAACATTCCCTCTTTATCAGTGTCACTGTTTCTGAACTCCCTAAAACGCCTCCATTGTAGTCTAACAAACATCACAATATTCCTCATTTAAATAATTAATATGCAGAATAAAGGGGCGGGGCCTGGTTGAGTTAGTTAGTAGAGTGTTGAAACTTATGGTAAGGGGCGGGACATTTCCCAAACACGCCTGAAGCTCTTGACCAATCACAACACACAGCTCCAGCCGACCAATCAGAGCACATTGCACTTTCCTCATTAATATTAACCAATATCTTAGATTATGTCAACTAATCATGACAGTCATTTCAGAAGCAGAAAATACTATTACATTTAATTAAAATATTATGAAAAAAAAAGTTATATATAACTAATGTATCGTCAATAAAAGCAGGAAAGGTCATTTTGATTTCCTGTTGACTCTAAGCTGGATCAGTTTTGCTGCTGATCATGTGGCACTTACTGTAAGATGAGGTCTTGGATGGGTAAAGCTGCTTCCAGATCAGCATTAAAGCCCCTCCAGCATCAGCGTTTCGAGTCCAGGCCGCTTAGCGCTCAATGCCTCTGGTTTTGCTCAAAGCTATTATCATCGGCTCATTCCAACTTGGCACCAGAGGTGTTGCGAGAGCCCGGTCAAGGTCAGCTGAACATGTTGACACATAATGTATTAAATGAAGAGGCGTTTAAGATGGATTAGTTTGGAATGATAAAGGTTGGGGGCTGAAAACATGATAAATAGAAGGAAAGCATGAGGGGCCAAACCTGCAGATTTCTGTGGTATTAAAGCCGACCTGGATGGGCTCCAGGGGAGAGAGGTTAAGTCCCCCAGTCTTGCTTATGTCAAAGAGCTGGAATATAGCCAGCCGGTTCATCGACAGATGGAGAGAGAGAGATAGGTTTGTGCGAGGGCTTTGTTTCAGAACGAGCTGCAATAAGGATCTTTCCATAAAGGGCTGTGATAGAGATGTTGTTCTTTGACAGAGTAAAATGTGCAGCATCACTGTAGACCATTTCCACATGAGTTTCATTGAAGGATCAATTCTGTGCCAGATGTTTCTCCTAAACTGAAGCAATTGTTGACCTGCCGAGAACATATGCACACTGTGATGTAATTTTTTTTTATGACAATTAAGCTCATTTTATCATTAAATTACCATATTGCTAAATAATTCAAATATTAAAATATTTGTACATCATAGCACTGAAAAAAAAATGGTGTAGAATCAATTTTCGCACAGAAATTGGAAGTAAATTTCACAATTAATTACAGAGAAATGAATAGAAACACATTCAATGTTACATTTTAAAGCAGAAAGACTGAAAAACTTTTTTTTTGGTAGAAAACGTACTCCAATAATCTGTTTTATTTACAACTTTATATAACTTTTTATAACAACAAATATTTGTTTTACAGTGTAGTATTTGATGCACTGCCTTTAATATACAGTATGATTTAAAAAAATACATTAATGAGAATCTAACGCAATCAAATATTGAAAATAATGGAAAATAACTGGCAAAAAATGTTAAATACTGAAAATAACTCATTTTCTGAATTATGGTAATGCGAGAATTCAGGGAGAATATGCGAGAAAATGCAAAAATGTCAGGAATCGTTGAGTAGAAAGTTTAGACACCCATGCTAAAGTGGACTAAAAAGAGGAATAAAAAATCATCTTTTGGAAATTGAACTTAATGCCTTAATTAAAGAAATTAGGAAAAATCCAACCTTTAAGGACACCAATTTTCTTTGTGAATGAATAATGTATCGTAAATAAATAAATGTTCTTCCTTAAAATGCAGGGTGCATAAGTCTGGACACCCCTATGTTAAATTCCCATAGAGGCAGGCAGATTTTTACATCATCACATAGCCTTCACCATACCTAGAGATTGTCATGGAGATCATCTCTCAATGCAAATCAAACCATCTATTAGGCTAACTGAAATAAAACCATCCCAATTACTTTTTTTTTTTTTTTTTTTTTTTTTTTGGGGGGGTAATTTTCTGCATGGACATTTTCCATTAAGGTTACGGACATTTCCTTTATCTCAAAAATTTGGGGAAATCACCTGTAAAAAATCAATAAAAAATAAAATAAAAATTATAGCAAAATTTTTTTTTTTAAAAACAATTGCTATGAAAGCAATAAAATAATCCTTTAGGTGTTTTTCTCCATTGGTCTCTCTGAGAAACTGTATGTTCCTTATGGACACATATGAACTGAGCAGATCACTGTGACAGTACCAATTACTCAGCGATCACATACAAGAAGGAAAAAAACGTAACCAGTCCCTACACCGATATTCCAATTTTGTTTACATCATCCTGCCTTTCTCGAGTCTTTGCTTTACTCAAAGGTGTGAGTCTATGGAGAAGGACTTCATCAGTACTGGTGTCTCATGCTGTGCCCTTCCCACTGCGCTTAAGTGCTCGCATTTGCCTACTGTTGTGTTTTCAGACGGAAGTTTGTGCCTCCATGATCTCAGCAGACAGATTACGGCTGGCACACTCACCCAAGACACGCTCATGTTCAGCATGGGGCGAGAGACTTTCGTCTGAACGGAGGGAACAAACACATTTGAGTTGGTGGCAAAAATAACTGCATTGACAGGTGAGGAAGTGTTGATAAGAATCGCATTCACAGTCCGCGCACGGTGAAACCTGAAGAGAACAAAAAATGTGTTTGCTCTTGAAAAGAAGTGTGCAATCAGTACAATGATAGACATTTTCCTATTCATTGTGAACACTACCAACTTTCACAGGATTTGATAAGCCATTGTCAGCAGCCATATCACCCTGTAGACCAAGACTGGTCGCCCACTGAAGCTAAGCAGGGCTGAGCCTGGACAGTATAACTCTCAGAAAAATAGGTACAAAAGCTGTCACTGGGACAGTACCCTTTAAAAAGGTTCTAAAATGTACCATTTAGGTACTAATATGTACACTTTTGGAACTAATATGTACACTTTTGGTACCCATATGCACCTTTGAGGGACTAATATGCACTATTTAGGTACAAAAGTGTACCTTTTGAAAAGGTACCACCACAGTGACAGCTTTTGTACCTTTTTTTCGGAGACCTGGATGGGAGACTCCTGGGAAAACTAGGTTGCTGCTGGAAGAGATGTTAGTGAGGCCAGCAGGGGGCGCTCTCCTGTGGTCTGTGTGGGTCCTAACGCCCCAGTATAGTGATGAGGACACTATACTGTCAAAGGGCACCGTCCTTCGGATGAGACGTTAAACCGAGATCCCAGGATGTCCTTCGAAAAAAGTAGGTGTTTAACCCTGGCATCCTGGCCAAATTTGCCCCTTGGCCTCCTAATCATCCCCGTATACTGATTGGCTTCATCACTGTCTCCTCTCCACCAGTAAGCTGGTGTGTGGTGGGCGTTCTGGCGCAAAATGGCTGCCATCGCATCATCCAGGTGGAGCTGCACATTGGTGGTGGTTGAGGAGATTCCTCCTTCCATGTAAAGTGCTTTGAGTGCCCAGAAAAGCGCTATATAAATGTAACGAATCAATGTAACGAATTATTGTCAAGGTGTTGTTGGTGGTTTCTAGGCATTTGCCAAGGTGATCTGGGTGGTTGCTACAACACAGGAGCTTGTTATAGTGTTTGCTAATGGTGTTTATAGTGTTTGCTATATGGTGGTTGCTAATGCCATAGGTTGTGGAATAGATTAAAGGGTAACTCTCGCCAAAATTTAACCTAGGCTCTTTTTGTTTTTTCGTGTAAAAGCATAATTAGAATGGAAACGCCAATTTTAAGATTGACCGTATTTTCGTTTTAGGTCAAATTGCCTTGTGAATGGGAGTGCAATTGGCACTTCTATGATAGCATCAAAATCGCTATTTTTAAAACACTAAGAAGGCTCGACACAACATGAAACTTTGCTTGAAGTATCACCAGGGGCTCTACACATGACCTCCAGCATTGACTACATTGTTTGTGCACACAAAGTTTACTAAAAAGAAAGGTTTTGTACGACTCACTTTATCAGTTAGTGTTTCCGGTGGCTGGAATTTTGTCAGTCAAAAGTAATCGATCTCCGAATGCAACGTAACATGAGGAGAGAAAATATGGAAAGCTCCTAAAGCTTGTTTCCTTATATATACATGTATACGGATATTTTTTATCTAAGTTATCATGCTTTTCACTGAAATTACAAGTTCATGACATTTCCTCATATGGAGTCAGTTCATTACGTTACAAACGACAACATTTCAGCCACTGGAAATACTAACTGATAAAGTGAGTCGTACAAAACCTTTCTTTTTAGTAAACTTTGTGTACACAAACAATGTAGTCAATGCTGGAGATCATGTGTAGAGCCCCTGGTGATACTTCCAGCACAGTTTCATGTTGTGTCGAGCCTTCTTAGTGTTTTAAAAATAGTGACTTTGGTGCTATCATAGAAGTGCCCCAAGCACTCCCATTCAACAGGCAATTTGACCTAAAATGAAAATACGGTCAATCTTAAAAGTGGCGTTTCCATTCTAATTATGCTTTTACATGAAAGTTTGACTCGGGTGGATTAACAAAAAGAGCCCAGGTTCAATTTTGGAGAGAGTTACCTTTTAAGGTCCAGATTTACTAAACTGGGTAAATTAGTGTGAGGGTGCAATTCCAAAAAAGGGCTAATGGGAGTGAAAAGGTCTGCACGTGAACTACTGATGTAAAATTAAAGAACACAGATCATTTCCACAATAACCAACACAATCCACCAAGAGCAGCACAAATAAATAATGGCACAAACACCAGTAAATTGACGAGCGCAAACCTTAGTAAATCACCTTGCATGATTCTTTTACAGACTCTCCTTCAACACATTTTGCGTCTGAAACGGAAACTCCTACAAATAACCCTGTCCGTGCCTTTTCAGCGCTAATTTTTCACTGCGTGTCTTTAGTAAATCTGCGTGTCTTTAGGGTTTGCACTGGCCCAAGCTGTTAGTAAATCTGACCCTGTATACTGTATGCAAACATGTGTGCATGGTATATAAGGGATAATCCATGGCTAGGTGTGCAGTAAACAATTTGGTTGTGATTTATTTTACATTACGTGTACTTACATTGTACTTAACGGTAACGGCATGTGTTAAGTTGAGGTTTAGGGTTAGGATCAGGGTTGGTACCTAGTTATAACCAAGTTATTGTAATTGCTATAATAAGTCTTTCTCAACGAAGCTGTGAGTTTAATTACTTCAAAACCAGCGAAGTTTCCCCTTCGTTGCTGAGAAATATAATGTAGCGTTTTAGTTATAAAAGTGGCAGGGCAGCGTTGATAAAAAAAAAAAGTCTGTGCTCCTGAATGTTTCTGTGTGTCCGAGAGTGACGTGTGTGTGTGTGTGTGTGTGTGTGTGTGTGTACACTTCAATGAAAACAGTGCTTTAATATGGAACAGTGATTAAACTGACTTGGACCTGACTGTGGATTAAACGGTTTTATTACACACCTTCCAGCCAATAAAGTTTTCAGACAGACCCTGGTATAAGTACTGTATATATTAGGCTATTTTGAAATTGTATTACCAAGAACTAAAATGTGCACAAGTCCGTCTCTAGAGGTATTTGCTGTGTGTATTAAATCCAGGTCCATATATCCCACTGATCCACACTTGAGCTCAAACAGTCGTGCTTGTGAAATGCTCCCGTTCATTTTCTCCTGACGTGTGATTGGCCACAGAGGTTTGTTAGACAGGTCACTAGAGACAGACAATATTACCCGACTGAGAGACCAGACGAGACTCTAGAACAAAAGGTGACGTCTGGGTCATCTTGATTGTGGTGGGACATCGGTTCATCAAATCACTCCTGATTTTATCTGCACTCGGCCTCTCCTGTGTGACTGAGCTTTTAAGCTTTCATTCAACTTAAAATAATTCAATAACATTGCTAAAATTCCTGCGGTTTTCTTAAATGAATAAATAATTCTGCTTATTGAAATCTTGTACTGGATAATACTGTATGTGCAATTTTTGCCAAATTCATACCTTTTGTGAATATATTGAGTAATTGCTCGCCATATACTGTATGTCATATATTCCAAGAAAAATTGTCCTGTGGTTGCATAATGAATGGCTACGTTGATCAAGTAGGTGCATCTACCAAAAATTGGGTATAACAACCTCTCATTGTGTCAGCTGATAGTTTCTAACGTTGTATTATCAGCCGTCTCGACACCTGTAGTGGCCCTGACCCGCTCCAGATAAACCTTGAGTGCTTCTAAAAGCCTGATCCTCTTTTTGATTCATTATCTGTTCCATTATGTACCACATTCAGCGCCGGCACGGCTTTGAAACGCCGCACGGGTGTAGACGCCTCTTCAAGATGAAGAAGACTCGCTGTACCTCAGGTTCATCCATTCAGCTTTTTTCTTTAGAAGCGCTCCTCTTGTACTGTATTAGTATTAGTATGACAGGCTCACAATGAGGGGTTTCTTTATCGCTGGTGAAATTTCTGAGCCGTAGATCTACACTGACATTTCTAAGTTTCTCTCTGAGAGAAAGAGAATACATTCAGAAAATAGAGACCTCGGCATAGAAAAAGACAGAGCAAGACCCCATTTCAGGTGAAGTCTCGTAGGTCGTGAACAAGCCGTAATTTGTTTCAAATGAGTAGTGAGATTTTATTGTAACAGAACAATGTCCTATACTTTTCACTGTTTCCCTTGTTCTGAGAACAGACTGAACCTTGATAATGCATGATTTGTGTTCAATGGAAATTGAATCAGCCCTTTGTTGATGGAAGCATTTCATTGGCTCCAGGAAAACATGGCAAATTGATTTCAGAACGAGGACATCAGTGTGATGTTTAATGGATATCCAGAACATGTTCAATAGCAATATACCAAATATTCAATAAGGAACAACAATTAAGATGCCAGGAAATGATTGGATGGTGAAAAGATAAAAAAGACCTTCCTACAAAGATTTTTTTTTATTTTTTATTTTTTATAATGTGCATTTACTAATCATTCAAACTAACATCAGGAACATGTATTAGGATTTTATGACTTTAAAACGAACTGAAGAAGATTGATTCAGAAAAAAAAGTCTTGATTTTGTTTCTGCGCTCTACTAGACTAGGTTTTCATGCTTGAATGTTCAAAAAACACATTATTTTTCACACATTCTCCATTGTTGCAGCTCCTCTCCTCCCAGGCTGTCGGTAACGCTCTGTTTACTTCCTGGCCGTTTCTCAATATGCATTATTAAGTGATCTTGTGTCCTTGTGTTCTCGTACTACGTCTTCATCAACCGTCGACATTCAATTCCAATCCTCAAGAAGGCAAGTACAGAGGATGCATGAAAGTACCAGGGGGTGTTCTGGATATGTCGAGGATGCAACGAATGGAGACCTGAGAGAATCGAACCGTTAGAAATCCCAGAAGACGTCCGGTCGATGTACGGAAGAAGTTCTCACTTAAGAGATTCGAAATACGTGATGGCTCGTGAAAGCAAACATTTGTCTGTTTGCTTTGCTTAATTTTAATAAAGTGATGACCGGAAGAAAGCCTGCAGTATTTTTATTGGCATATTAAAAAGACTCTTAATATTGACAAAGCATAGCTAAACATATAGGCTACTCATTTTCATAAATACTCATGGTAAAATGAAAATATTAGAAAATAATGTCTATAATAATTTGAAAGAAATGTTTTAATAGGTTGTGACATTAGTTTCTGCTGTTTGTTTGTGGTCCTCGTGTCCTTCCAAGTTCGTTCTTTCAAGGTTGCCTGGCAAGACGAGAATGCAAGTCCGTTCTTCGCGTTCTTGAAATTGAGAAATAGTTCCAAAAAGGACAGTGTCCTCTGACTGGTCGGCTGGAGCAGTGTGTTGTGATTAGTCCAGCGCTTGGAGTTTGTTTGGAAAATGTCCCACTCCTTACCATAACCGCCAGTTTATAATCCGCCAGACATAATCTAAGATATTGGTTAATATTAATGAGGAAAGTGCAATGTGCTCTGATTGGTCAGCTGGAGCTGTGTGTTGTGATTGGTCAAGAGCTTAGGCGTGTTTGGGAAATGTCCCGCCCCTTACCATAACTGTGAATTTCAACACACTACTAACTAGCTCAACCAGAATATTGTGACGTGTGCGTTTCCGGAAGAAAACTCGTTTCAGGGAGTTCAGAAACAGTGACACTGATATAGAGAATAACTCCCGCTGGAGGAACTTTATAACTTTGCAGACCTTTTTCACACTCAAACAGCAACTTTACACACTAAAGAAAGTTGAAAATGTGAAAAGCATAATAGGTGCTCTACTGCTCTTTAATCATCTAATGCACACGATCAGTCTGTTGTGATGCTGTATCAGAGCCGTTGTTTTGGTCTGTTTTAGACTCTGGGCCTTTGTTGCATTCATTTGCATTTTTTCTTTCTTTGTACCAACAAAGACAACAGATCCGACACACATGCTCAGATTGCTGATTTTCCCGGGTGAGTAAGAGCTACCTCAGTGATCAGGAGAGACATGCTCAGCATTCACTAACTAAGAGCCCTCATGCACCAAGTGCAGTGTTACCATGTAAGCACACTGAATGCAGTTCACACACACACATATATTACTCATATACACACACCTAAAGGATTATTAGGAACACCATACTAATACTGTGTTTGACCCCCTTTCGCCTTCAGAACTGCCTTAATTCTACGTGGCCTTGATTCAACAAGGTGCTGAAAGCATTCTTTAGAAATGTTGGCCCATATTGATAGGATAGCATCTTGCAGTTGATGGAGATTTGTGGGATGCACATCCAGGGCACGAAGCTCCCGTTCCACCACATCCCAAAGATGCTGTATTGGGTTGAGATCTGGTGACTGTGGGGGCCATTTTAGTACAGTGAACTCATTGTCATGTTCAAGAAACCAATTTGAAATGATTCGAGCTTTGTGACATGGTGCATTATCCTGCTGGAAGTAGCCATCAGAGGATGGGTACATGGTGGTCATAAAGGGATGGACATGGTCAGAAACAATGCTCAGGTAGGCCGTGGCATTTAAATGATGCCCAATTGGCACTAAGGGGCCTAAAGTGTGCCAAGAAAACATCCCCCACACCATTACACCACCACCACCAGCCTGCACAGTGGTAACAAGGCATGATGGATCCATGTTCTCATTCTGTTTACGCCAAATTCTGACTCTACCATCTGAATGTCTCAACAGAAATCGAGACTCATCAGACCAGGCAACATTTTTCCAGTCTTCAACTGTCCAATTTTGGTGAGCTCGTGCAAATTGTAGCCTCTTTTTCCTATTTGTAGTGGAGATGAGTGGACCCCGGTGGGGTTTTCTGCTGTTGTAGCCCATCCGCCTCAAGGTTGTGCGTGTTGTGGCTTCACAAATGCTTTGCTGCATACCTCGGTTGTAACGAGTGGTTATTTCAGTCAAAGTTGCTCTTCTATCAGCTTGAATCAGTCGGCCCATTCTCCTCTGACCTCTAGCATCAACAAGGCATTTTTGCCCACAGGACTGCCGCATACTAGATGTTTTTCCCTTTTCACACCATTCTTTGTAAACCCTAGAAATGGTTGTGCGTGAAAATCCCAGTAACTGAGCAGATTGTGAAATACTCAGACCGGCCCGTCTGGCACCAACAACCATGCCACGCTCAAAATAGCTTAAATCACCTTTCTTTCCCATTCTGACATTCAGTTTGGAGTTCAGGAGATTGTCTTGACCAGGACCACACCCCTAAATGCATTGAAGCAACTGCCATGTGATTGGTTGATTAGATAATTGCATTAATGAAAAATTGAACAGGTGTTCCTAATAATCATTTAGGTGAGTGTATATATATATAAGCTAAAATTTTAGCTAAAATTGTATGTAGCATCCAAATATAATGCATTGATGAACGCATGCATTTCATGAGTTGAAGAGGATTAGTGGCAGATATCAGTTTCATTTATATCAGATAAGTCTGGTTGTTCATGTTTACATGTCTGAAAGAGAATGTTTTGTTTTACCTGCTGTGATACAATGTAGATATATGAGTGATTCAGTTATCAATTCCATGTTGTTTAATAATTTCAGAAACCATGCACGTCACCACTATGTTCTTAGAAACCCTATAGTGCTCAATGCTACATTCTGCATCTCATGCTAAATTATTTTCAATGTTGTTTTCCCTTACCTGTCAGGGATCACTGGTGATCCCGGATTATTTTAGTTCAAAATATGTTTGAGCTTATATATCTTAATATTAATAACAGTCTGGTTAATTTTGAGTCTTGAACTATAAACTCTCAAGGGTTGGCTTTCTAAATGTATGTGTGTTATTTTTCTATTCAGAATTACTTATGAGCAGTAACCTTTTTATTTTGGGCATTTCATGTATGCAGCACTTGCCAAAATTGGGGGTGATGAGGAAGGGGTTAAAGAAATTTCCAATTCTAGGAATCTAGAAACGAAGAACCACAAACTTCAGTTGAAAAAAACTATCATACCTTCAATATCAAACTGCTATTTTCTAGCTTGACCATGACATTTTCTTTTTGGCATATCATTTATATCCAAAAACAGATAGATTTAAAATGAATCATTCACTTGAAGGCTGAATCTGTAATGTAACACCAAATCATACAATTGAGAGTTGAATATGATGCATAAGTACGGAAAAATGCATGCTGGTGGAGTCATATGTTTTCTGTGTTTGTCCCTGGACTTTTGTTAAACTTTGTTTCCTACTCTGTCTGCCATCTTTGTAGTCCTTTTGTAGTTTTTCAGGTGGATTAGTCAGATTTTCCCCAGTTTGTTAGCTCTTGTATAAATAGCCCTTGTGTTCCTTGTAGTCGTTGATTGGCGATAGAGTGACGTGGAGGCCTGTTCTCTTTGCTCTCCATGTTCCTGGTTGTTGTTTGTTCTTTTTCATTAAAGCTGCACTTAGATCCTCGTCTCTGCCTGCTTTCCCTTGCTCTCTGTGTACAGATGGTGTTGAATTGCATTAGTTGCTGTCATGTTTTGGGTTTGTTCTTGTCATGTTTCTGTGTCATGTCTTGTTTCCATGTCTGTCATGTGATTCCCTGTTTGTCATGTGATCCTGCCATGTCTTGTCATTGGTTAATTGTCTGATCATTGTTCACAGGTGTCCCTTGTTTTGTCATTAGTCTGTGTATTTAAGCCCTCATGTTTGCCATGTGTCTTTGTCAAGTATTGTTTTCTGTAATTCTGCTGTAGTGTTAGTTTCATGTTCATGCCACGGTTTTTGTTTTCATGCCACGTCATGTTTTTGTTTCATGTTTTATTTTAGTTACAATAAACTGCACATGGGTTCTCATCTCTCAACTTGCCTCCAGTGGATCCCTTATTACAGAATACTTGACCTCCTACAATGAACCCAGCGGTTGCCCTCCTAAACCTACGCCAGGGGAATCTTCCCCTGGAAACGTATGTGGAGAAATTTGGTGGGCTGTGTTGCCAATTGGATTTTAATGACGTGGCCCTCAAGGACATATTTAGGGTGAGTCTGAATGAGCCCATTCGCTCCCAGCTTCCTGGGGGAAAAATCCACTGGTCCTTGGCCCAATATATTGACTATGCCCTATTATTGAGCGGTTCCTCATTTACTGTGGGTTTTGAGGAGAAGCCCCACAAACCCACAGTATCTGCCAAGCCTGAGCCACTTCACGTCATGCCTGCCAAGCCTGAGCCACTTCACGTCATGCCTGCCAAGCCTGAGCAAATTCACGTCATGCCTGCCAAGCCTGAGCCACTTCACGTCATGCCTGCCAAGCCTGAGCCACTTCACGTCATGCCTGCCAAGCCTGCCAAGCCTGAATTTCTTCATGTCATGTCTGCCAAGCCTGAAACTCTTCACGTCATCTCTGCCAAGGCTGAAACTCTTCACGTCATGTCTGCCAAGCCTGAATCTCTTCACGTCATGTCTGCCAAGCCTGAATCTCTTCACGTCATGTCTGCCAAGCCTGAATCTCTTCACGTCATGTCTGCCAAGCCTGAATCTCTTCACGTCATGTCTGCCAAGCCTGAATCTCTTCACGTCATGTCTGCCAAGCCTGAATCTCTTCAGGTCATGTCTGCCAAGCCTGAATCTCTTCACGTCACGCCTGCCAAGTCCGAGTCTGTTCACGCCACGTCGGCCGCCGAGCCTGTGTCTCCTGACAAGATGGCCGCCGCCGAGCCTGTGTCTCCTGACAAGATGGCCGCTGCCGAGCCTGTGTCTCCTGACAAGATGGCCGCCGCCGAGCCTGTGTCTCCTGACAAGATGGCCGCCGCCGAGCCTGTGTCTCCTGACAAGATGGCCGCCGCCACGCCTGAACCTGAACCCTCAGTTATGGCTACACTAACAATTATGGCCACAGCCATATGGTGTGTGTGGTCGGTGCACACATTTGAAGTTCACGTCACGTCTGCCGAGCCAGAGCCTGTTCACGTCACGTCTGCCGAGCCAGAGCCTGTTCACGTCACGACTGCTGAGACTTTTCACGTCATTTCTGTTCTTGAGCCGTTGTCTGTTCCTGCCCATAACCCCATAGCTGTCTCCAAGAAAATTTTGGGGGGGGGGGGGGCAGCAGGGTCCTTGAAAGGACCATGGAGGCCGCGCCGCCATGGCCACCTGAGCTGTCTGGTCCACCCTGGCCACCTGAACTGTCTGGTCCACCTTGGCCACCTGAACTGTCTGGTCCACCTTGGCCACCTGAACTGTCTGGTCCTGGGGGGTGGTGATGGCGCAATGGATAAGACACATGCCTTTGGTGTGAGAGACCCGGGTTTGAATCCACTGTGAGACACCAATGTGTCCCTGAGCAAGACACTTAACCCCTAGTTGCTCCAGAGGCGTGCGACCTCTGACATATATAGCAATTGTAAGTCGCTTCGGATATAAGCGTCAGCTAAATGAATAAATGTAAATGTAAAAATGGTCCACCCTGGCCTCCAGCACAGCCGGATCCGCCCTGGCTTCCTGCACTGCCGGATCCGCCCTGGCTTCCTGCACTGCCGGATCCGCCCTGGCTTCCTGCACTGCCGGATCCGCCCTGGCTTCCTGCACTGCCGGATCCGCCCTGGCTGCCTGCACTGCCGGATCCGCCCTGGCTTCCTGCACTGCCGGATCCGCCCACGCCTTGCCACGGCCCAGGTCCGCCCACGCCTTGCCACGGCCCAGGTCCGCCCACGCCATGCCATGACCCAGGCCCGTCCACGCCATGCCACGTCCCATGTCCTGTCCTCCTGCACGGGCCTGGCCCACCATCCCTCCCCATGACCTCCTCCACTCCACCTCCCTCCTGGTCTTATCTTGTGTTTTGGTTTTGTTGGGCGTCGGGAGATGCCCTTAGAGGGGGGGATTCTGTCATGTTTTGGGTTTGTTCTTGTCATGTTTCTGTGTCATGTCTTGTTTCCATGTCTGTCATGTGATTCCCTGTTTGTCATGTGATCCTGCCATGTCTTGTCATTGGTTAATTGTCTGATCATTGTTCACAGGTGTCCCTTGTTTTGTCATTAGTCTGTGTATTTAAGCCCTCATGTTTGCCATGTGTCTTTGTCAAGTATTGTTTTCTGTAATTCTGCTGTAGTGTTAGTTTCATGTTCATGCCACGGTTTTTGTTTTCATGCCACGTCATGTTTTTGTTTCATGTTTTATTTTAGTTACAATAAACTGCACATGGGTTCTCATCTCTCAACTTGCCTCCAGTGGATCCCTTATTACAGTTGCTCCTACAAGAGAACTGTCCAGTGACATTTTTTAGACTTAATTGGTAGTTGCACAAAGGAAAACTTTCACATGCTATATTTAAATATATATGACCACAAATGATATTTATGAAATTTTGTCCATGAACACTTGAGTTTTGGGCAGTTTTTGGGCTTGACGACCCCTGGGCTCAGCCTTAACCCTCTGAGGTCTGAGCTGTTTTCTGGGCCTGGAGGTGTTCTGACATGCTCTGACATTTGTGTTTTTTTCTGTTACTAGTGACATTTTCATGGCTAAAGTCTAATTACACTGTATTCAGCACAAACTCTGCTACAATAATATATCAGCAGCATGTATGTAAAAGTTTGTAGTTTTGAGATAATGACATTTATGCGTGGTTTGTGAAAATACAAAAAAAAATTTCACTGAAATAAGGCCATGAAACCCATACTGATTATTTCTTCACAAGACTTTTGAAAATTGTATGACGTAGCCTAGAATATTTGCTCCAAAACTATGTGAAAATCACCCTGACTGCTCATTCAGATAAGACAATATATTGATTTAAAATTTCTAAGACGTGTTTTGTGTGACAAAGCCATATTCGAAGAGGCGTGACATCTCATGAATATGTAAGCTTTTAACACCTGAGAAAGACAAAGACACTCCCCTAACTGCCCTATTAGGAGCGACCAGGCCCTGTCATTCAGAGCAACCTTGCACAAAGAATGAGATTTAAAAAAGAATGGCTTTTAGATTGTTTGGATTCATTTACAACACAACACAATCCAAAAATACAAATGACAAAAGAGCACATTGAAAACAATGATCCAAAGACAGAGACCTTTGTGCCATTCCTAAAAACATTGTACATACCATTTCCAAGGTGTTTGATTTTCACTTTACCATGTTCATGTACAGAGACTCATGTGAATGTTGAAGTCAGCAGGACTCAGTTGCATCTGGTCCCTGAAAGAAAATAAAAAAGTGAACATACTGGTATCAAGAGAAACTAGGCCTGCACGATTTTGGGAATACATTTTAGATTTTTCTGGTTAAAATTGCTTTTTAAAATTCACAGAATACACACACACACACACACACAAATGTTTCCAACAATATATAATATAAAGAACACCATATTTGTTGTGCCTTGTAGGCATAAGCTATGTCCAGTACTGCATAAAATAATTTTATTTTACAAAGCAGCCTATAAATCTTCCAAAAGATTTCAGTAACAATGCTAGAGAAAAATATATTGATTATCTTATGTTACTTCAAATGTTTCCATTCGTTATGATGATATGAAATGAGATAATAGTAAAAACATAAAGCCTAATGTTTGGTGCATTTTTCCTTTCAAACGCAATCGCGCTCCAAAATATGATACATTCAAACCCACAGCGCGCTCCAAAATATGATACATTCAAACGCCATCGCGCTCCAAAATATTAAACATTATGGTTATACATATCTATGTTTGAGCAGATATCCCAGCCCGTTCTCATACCCAAGGCGTCACTTTTTGTCACTTTCAACCATGCTTCAATATCTGACGCTCAAAGCACCCTTTAGCGTCCATATGAGACGCAGAACCCTACCACAGACCTAAACCTACCCAACCGAAGCGTCTCATATTGACGCTAGGGGGTGCTTTGTGCGTCGAATATTGACGCTTCCGAAAGCGTCAGTTACATGACGCCTAAACCTACCCATAACCGAAGCGTCACATATGGACGCTAAAGGGTGCTTTGAGCGTCAGCTATTGAAGCATGGTTGAAAGTGACAAAAAGTGACGCCTTGGGTGTGAGAATGTGTTGATATCCACAAACAGTATTTAACAGTAAACACGGGTCTAAATAGTATAATATTCACCATATATCTAGCAACAGTTCAACTGCAATGTGAAGTTTATGCAACAATACCATAAACTAATAAGTAAGAATTTCTTACCTTACATCTTTCTTGTCTTCAAATCGCGTTCTTCTTCTTCTGATGTAAATCCAATGTAAGCTCACAGCGCGTCTTCCAAACTCGACGAAAAGCAGAGACTTGTGAAGTGTTTTGGTGTTTTGTGTTTGAGGTAACGAGGGCGTTCGCGTTCCATGTGGAGATTTGCATGTGAATCTCTTTTGCGCGAGTGGGCGTGGCCGAATTAAAAGTAATTAGCAAGCGTTTGAGATACTGGACATCCTGTTGGTTTTATACAAATTACTTAAACAGAGAATATTTGTTTTCAGTTTGAATCCGATCATTTAAAAGTACACACTTAAATGTGTATAAAGGTATATGGCTAATAAATGTGTGAGAAGTATTCGCTGAGTTATGTTTCAGTTTATAGACGTGCTCAAGAAAAAAAAGTTCACCGCGACGGAGAGGCAGAACGCACACCCTGTTTATTTTCTTTATTTTACAAAAGCACAATGTTTTGATTTGATTGTAAGTGGACACATACAAAAGTAGAAATATCACAGATTCTTTTTTTATATTTCTTTTTTCTGTATAACCATAAATGACGGAGTAATTTAAGTTTATTGTACTACAATGTGAAGAAAATCCAGCAAAACGCGGGGGCGCGTTTTCCGACCTCAGAGGGTTAAACATCACAACCACAGACCGTTGGCTGAACAATTGATGCAAAAGGCAAACAAAATGGGAAACACTTCAGGAGTTTCAAAGTTGTCATCTTATTGGTTGAATTCTACAGTATTTCCGGGAGACGTGTGTGTCACGTTCTTTGACGGTGCGCTTGTTGTGAAGCCAAACCCCCTCATGGAAGAAGAAAGCCGTTGTGTTTACAACTGTGACAATTAACTCCTATCAGATTCAGGATCAAATAAACACTGACTTTTCTAAAGTATGTGAAGTTAGCGGAGCTATTGTTGCAGTAAAATTGCACATCATTCTTGGATTAATCATTTATTTATTGATTTATTGTAGGGACTTTACATTTTCATGCCACCAAACATGATGCGGAACAAAACGAACTGTGATTGGTCCTCTTTGGTGGTCCTTGGCCAATGAAAGCTGTGATGGAGTCCAGACCTTCTGCCCTCAGTCTGAAAGCCGGACGTAAGACTAGACAACCCCAAACTCCATTTGGTTTCATTGTATGGAAAAAGCCAGCTTGGATGATCAGCAAAAACATCTACTTTTCCATGGAAGCATATTGCAAGTCATGTGGAGTAAAGGGGGAGTGAAAAATACAACTAAATAATACAAACTAATACATCTAATGACGTAATCTCAAATCAATAGAGGAGCCCTACACTCTAAAAACACCAAGGGCTGGGTAAATATAGGACAGAGCACATGTTGGGTTAATTTAACCCAGCAAATTGGGTTTTCTATTTAACCCAGCATAATGAGTTGATTTAACCCAGCATAGTTGATTAAGTTTTACTATAATACTATATATTTTTATTTATTATTATTTTATTTTTTTACTTCATACTGTCTACGGTTTAACTTAAATCCTCTAAACTTTTTTCAAATACTCGATACAACCACTGGCTTGCATGATAATTCCTTTATTTTCAATCTTATTTTACAGTATATTTTATATAATTTTAAAGGGGTGGTTTAATATGATTTCACTTTTCTAACTTTAGTTAGTGTGTAATGTTGCTGTTTGAGCATAAACAACACCTGCAAAGTTACAACGCTCAAGGACTACAACAAACGGCTGGTAGAGACTACACGACATTCCTAAAATGTACATAAACCCTGCCCCCGGGAACGCAATTTATAGATTATCATGACAGAATATGCTAATCAATGACTAGAAGATAACTACACAAAAGCTACATAAATTCACCAACTAACCATTCAGAAATATTGTCTACATGTTCTTCTTGAGTCTCTCCATCTTCCTGACTTCGATTTGAACATAAAAGGCTAAAAGTTTTTGAAATTTCCAGTGCATGTCTGTGTGAGGTAAAAGGACACAAGCTCTTGAAGCTCCGCCCCCTGTGCGGGGAGCAGCAGCTCATTTGCATTTAAAGGGACAGACACAAAAACGGTGCGTTTTGGCTCACCCTCAAAAAGTGACAATTTTAACATGCTATATAAAAATATCTGTGGGGTATTTTGAGCTAAAACTTCACATACACACTGTCTGGGGACATCAAAGACTTATTTTACATCTTGTGAAAAGGGCATTATACCACCCCTTTAATACATATTGCCATAATTTAAGCTTGTTTAACAAATATTAAAAATGAAACATTTATAAGTAATTCAGGTGTAATCGACCAGTCTCTGTTGTCCCGTTTCCACTGTAACAGCGCTGGATCTCGGATCACTTGTGTCATGTTCAGCGGGGGAACTTCTAACTTCAGACCGTTTCACTCGTAGCCGAAATATAGCGAGCGACAGGCTACATAACCTGTCCATAAACAATCAGTGTAAAGTTCTGAGAACATATTTTAACATTATACGTATTTATATTCTATTATACAATTTTATGCAAGGCATCAGGCGTTTCCATCACGCGAAAAGATCGACGCAACACTCGTTTAGGTGAGTCACATTGCGCCTCTGTATGTTGCTTTGCATAAAATTAAAAGATATACAGCACAATAATGAATTTATAGATCAAATAAAATTTACACAAACCCGTATTTTACCGAAGTTATTTTGACGGAGCTGCACTGCTCTTTCCTGAAGGGGTCGCAAAAAGCCTGTGATAAGTAACTCTTTCCATGGAGTTATTAGTTGTTACGTCTGACCCAAGATCTGGGTAACACAAGAAAACTACCCAAACACTGGGTTGTTACATCTGACCCAGGAGCTGGGTAACACAAAAACTACCCAAATACGTAAAAAATAAAAATAACCCAAAATAATTTATTAATTTTTTTACCCAAAAGGCTCAACCCAGGATTTGGGTTAAAAAAATAACCCAATATTTTTTAGAGTGTATTGACAGGATATTTCTTTTCTAAAATCAGTCCAGGATCCCAAACAGGTTTATTGCAGATACAAAACTGCAAATTACATCATTACAGACTATTAAAATTGCAGTATTAGCTATAGGTGAATAAAGGACTGAAAACCTTAGGTTTTACCACAAGATACAATGTTTCGAACTCTGCCGCTGTCAATCATCGCACTGAATAGAGATTAAGAGTGTTAGTCGAGCTCCAGTGACTCTCGCTGCTTCTCAGCCCACCTTTTAGGATGAACACTGCTGTGTTTGCCTATTCCCAACACATTAATGCATAATTTGGGGCCTGTTGCCCATGAGGACTGCACGGTTTCTGTGCTAATTTAAATATGTCACCGGCGTGGTTCAGTCTGTATGCCCACCAGCAGTAATTACTGTACGTTATTACAGATCCTCTGCCACTTTACATCATAAAAACATGCGTCATATTTCTTGACTAAAAGAAGAAGAAGAAGAAAAAAGCAATTTTCAAGCATTCTTGTTTTGTGAAGCATGATTGAAATCAAATGATTGTTTGATTGTTTTTTAGTTTTTTTTGGGGGGGGGATATGTATGAATCTGTAATTAGTTCCATGTGGAAGGACAAAAATAAGGCATTTAATTAATTGTTAATACTTATTTGGTTGCTAATTTGTTGAGTTCAGGTGACTCTGTTTGTTCGTTCTGCTGTTTACTGGCATTTTAATGAGATAGGAAAATTTAATTTGATCATATCCTGCATGTGTTATGTTGTAAACACCATAAATTAATAAGCAGGACGACAGTTATTCACAATCTAGACATCCATGCAATCTATGATGACGAAGTTTATTCGACTCTTCAAACCACCATGAAATGTTTCTAAAAAATAATGAAAACGAGATCTAATGGTTTAAAAAGGTCAGACCGGTTTTGCTCTGCTGCTCGACTGTTGAATATAATTGTAGCTAATGTAAACGACTAGCGCAGCATCCGAGGATCAATGTTTGCCTTGTGTGGCATTTTATAGGTGATGTGAAAATGATTAAAACGAAGACACACTGTGATGTAACATTTAGACAACACGCTACTTATTGATCCAGATCTTTACTGCTGAAGGCAACAGCCAATACTGCTCACTTGTGATGAATTTCAGAGCCATTTCGTTAACCTGCAGGTGCTCTCGAATTCAGAAATTATTAGATAACAGCTTTCGGCAGAGAAAGGTCATAGATATTTTAAGAGTTTGAGTTGATGTTGAAGAATCTGGTCTTAAACTATATTTATATATATATATATATATATATATATATATATATATATATATATATATATATATATATATATATATATATATATATATATGAAGAGTTCAGATGCAAAAGCTTCTAAGTGCCATCTGAAATTTTCTTCTAGAATGATAATTTTGATCAAGCTCGTATATTTAAGTTCAGTAATTTCACTTAAATGGGAATGAAAATTACCTATTAATTGTCATTTAAGTGAAATTATTTAACTTAAATATATGAGCTTGATAAAAATTATCATTCTAGAAGAAATTTTCAGATGGCACTTAGAGGCTTTTGCATCTGAACTCTTCATATATATATATATATATATATATATATATATATATATATAATGATGCTGAATAGTGGCATTTTCTAATACAAAGTCATTATTTGTGTTGTTTATAGCAGTCAAAAGTTTGGAATAATTAAGATTTGTTTTAAATGTTTCTGAAATGATTTCTGAAGAATCATGTGAGACTGGAGTAATGGGACCACATGAATAAATTACCTTTCAAAATATACTCACTTATAAAAAAATAATTTTTTTAAATTGTAATAATATTGCTGCTTTTACTGTATTTTTGATCAAAGACATGCAGGTGAGCAGAAGAGACTTCTTTAAAAAATATGAAAAAAATCTTAATTATTTTAATCTTTTGACCTGTAACCAAATTATAGATTTGAAACAAACTCCTACCCCTAGGTATTAAAACGCAGTATAGTTTGTAAACAGCAGCCCATACCATAACTATGATATTTCATTATCTCTCTTCACAGATGTTTCCATATGGGTAATGTTCGCTCATTTCTGCTGTAAAGGTCCACTTTGCCTTTGAGATATTAGGCGTTTTGCAATTTGTTTTTAGAGCGAAATGAATCATAGCCTGACATAATCACTTAACCTGCTCCAGAGATTTGAGTTTCTCCCCGCTGACAGCCATTTTCCACGTTCTTAATCATTCCTCCTCAAATCAATTTAATCTCCGGGAAACAATGTGCTCAGGCGTACCCAATAGACACTTCGCTGCCAACTCCATGAGAAATGGCCTCCATTGAGGGATGGTAAAAAAAAAGAAAAAGAAAAAAAAAACGTAAGCGTTTCGACCTCTTCCATCTTCCCTCAGGCCCTCTGATTGGATGCGACCCTCCGGTCGGCTCCACGGGCGTCGTGGGTATCTTCAGGCCTGTGAATGATGCTCTTGCAGGGAAGCGATGGATTATTTTTAAGGAGAAGCTGCCTCGTGGGTACAAGCAGCTTTGACAATATTGATTTTGGGGCACGTGGACTTGGGCAAAAAAAAAAAAAAAAAAAAGTTTAATATTTAATTGTTGCTCTCAGCATGTACTGATGGGATTGGCTTTTGCCGTAGGTGTGCTACAAATTAAAAGAGGAAAATGCAAAGCATATTTAAATAGGACTGTCATTTAGGGAGTTTCAGCTAAAGTCAACAAGCAAACTAATGGTAGAGCAGCTCCTCTAGGGCAAAGCCAAACCAGGTCACTCACTATTGTGAGTTTTTACATGGGAAATAAAAGCAAATGTTTCACTGGGGAAATTGGCAAGTTTGGAGGAATTACTTGTGCTCATTAAAGCCAATTCACACCACAACGACATATGCCGACCAACGGCAACACACACTTTGAGTTTTGAGGGATCAGTGTGTTACTCTGCTCGGCGTCTGTTGGCATAGTTAGCGCTCGTTTTCACTGAATTAAAGTGTAACTCTCGCCAAAATTGAACCTAGGCTCTTTTTGTTAATCTACCCGAGTCAAACTTTCGTGTCAAAGCATAATTAGAATGGAAACGCCACTTTTATGTTTGACCGTATTTTCGTTTTAGGTCAAAATGCCTTTTGAATGGGAGTGCTACTATGATCGCTATTTTTAAAACACTAAGAAGGCTCGACACAACATGAAACTTTGCTCGAAGTATCACCAGGGGCTCTACACATGAACTCCAGCATTGAGAACATTGTTTGTGTACACAAAGTTTACTAAAAAGAAAGGTTTTGTACGACTCACTTTATCAGTTAGTGTTTCCGGCCGCCGGCATTTTGTCAGTCAAAAGTAGTCGATCTCCGAATGCAACGTAACCAGGAGGAGAGTAAAGATGGAAAGCTCCTAAAGCTTAGTTCCATATAAATTCATGGATAATTTGTTGTTTTGTCTTTAGCAAAAATCAATATTGACCTTGTATTTGAAAAAGGATCCTCATATAATAATGAAATGATTCAGTGATACAGATCGACTACTTTTGACTGACAAAATGCCGGCGGCCGGGAAGAACAACAGCTACCGTGAGTTGTTCAAAACCTTTCTTTTTAGTAAACTTTGTGTACACAAACAATGTAGTCAATGCTGGAGGTCATGTGTAGAGCCCCTGGTGATACTTCCAGCACAGTTTCATGTTGTGTCGAGCCTTCTTAGTGTTTTAAAAATAGCGATTTTGATGCTAAAGTGTCCCATGCACTCCCATTCAAAAGGCATTTTGACCAAAAACGAAAATACGGTCAATCTTAAAAGTGGCGTTTCCATTCTAATTATGCTTTTACACGAAAGTTTGACTCGGGTGGATTAACAAAAAGAGCCTAGGTTAAATTTTGGCGAGAGTTAAGCTTTAACATGTTCAATTGCCATTTGTCAGGTCGTGGAATGTCTGAGAAGTGACGTAATGCAGTCTGGTGATTGTCCATGTTGGCCAGTGTCTGTCGGTGCAGTGTGAATTGGTCTTTAGACGTCTATAATGCTTGCATAGTCGACTTTTGTAAAGTCTGACCGTGAAGGTAATTCCATTTTGATAATAATGAATATTTTTATTCAGCAAGGATGCATTAAACTGATCAAATATGACAGTGGTTACTTCATTAAAACTGAATACAGTATTGAAGAATCTATTCTAGAGAAAGAAAGAAGATTATAAAGCAAAGAGCCTAAGTAATGAAAGCGCTTTTGTTAAATGCAGTTCGTTTACAGAAAGTAAAAGCTGCTGGAACTTGGCTGTAGCCACAAATACGTGAAATTGACAATCACTCTTTACTGCCCATGAAAAGAAACAGCAGCTTCCCCCATTTTTTTCTTAGCTTTTTCAGCCCCTTAATATTTAATTGAGGTTCACGATATAATGCAGGCGTATATCTAATGACTACTGCTCTTTTGCATATTCATGAGGCCCTCATGAATTACACAGAAAGACGAGCAACACTGACAACTTTGCAAAGTATTGAGTCTAAAAGAAGTGAGTCATTTTAAAATGTAATTTTAGACTTTGAAACACATTGTGCTGTGATTTTAATGCTCAATACCTTTCTAACTTCACAAGACTTCAGTAAGATCATGTTACTGACTAATATTCTATATTTATAATTACATTTTTTTGCCAGTCTTTCATATTCAGTGATACGTTTAATCATCCTGTCCCCCTTTCTACATTCGATGGGTGATTGATGTTTGTGAATTAAACAGCATCTTATACAGCACTTATATACAAGTGCTCTTAAACAGATCATGTGAAATGGGAGATCGGGCTAGTTGTCACACTTCTTACGGCAGTGTACATTTCTCAGGGTGTGTTATTGAAGGTTAACCTGTGTTTTGGATGGATGGATGGACGGACGGACGGATGGATGGATGGATGGATGGATGGATGGGAGGAGGTATGGAAAGATGTATGGATGGGAGGAGGTATGGAAAGATGTATGGATGGACGAATGGGAGGAAGTATAAGGATGGATGGATGGATGGATGGATGGATGGATGGATGGATGGATGGATGGACAGATGGATGGAGGAATGGTTGAATGAATGGATGGATGGATGGATGGATGGAGGAATGGTTGAATGAATGGATGTATGGATGGATGGATGGATGCATGGATGGATGGATGGATGGATGGATGGATGGATGGATGGATGGATGGATGGATGGATGGATGGATGGATGGATGGATGGATGGATGGATGGATGAATAGGAGGAGGTATGGAAGGATGTGTGGATGGACGAATGGGAGGAAGTATAAGGATGGATGGATGGATGGATGGATGGACAGATGGATGGAGGAATGGTTGAATGGATGGATGGATGGATGGATGGATGGATGGATGGATGGATGGATGGGAGGAGGTATGGAAGGATGGATGGATGGACGAATGGGAGGAAGTATAAGGATGGATGGATGGACAGATGGATGGAGGAATGGTTGAATGAATGGATGGATGGACAAATGGGAGGAAGTATGGAAGGATGTATGGATGTATGGATGTATGGATGTATGGATGTATGGATGTATGGATGTATGTATGTATGTATGGATGGACGGACGGACGAATGGGAGGAAGTATATAATTATGGATGGATGATGAATGGATTGACGGACGGACAAATGGGAGGAAGTATAGAAGGATGGATGGATGGATGGATGGATGGATGGACGGACGGACGGACGAATGGGAGGAAGTATAGAAGGATGGATGGATGAAGGAATGGTTGAATAGATGGGTGGATGGATGGATGGATGGATGGATGGATGGACAGACAGACAGATATGTTTGCTTAGAGGAAAGAACTAATTTCTGCAAAAGTTGAGCTAGTGAAACCAAACCGACATACAAAAACTACTGCCAGAGAAAACAGTTGTGTGTCTTATTTTGATGTTGGCATTGGTCTTTTATTTTGAAGGTTCTACTAATTATTCCCACTTCCTGATTGCATCTGTTTCTTGTTAACCAATTAGTAATTTTGTATATAAAAAGCCCTTGTGTGTGCTTTGCTTTGCCTATGTTATTATGTGTTAAATGTACATGGATTTAATTCTTCTGTCAGTATTTTGTGAGTACGGTCTGTATAGTATCATGAATTTTTAAGGCAAGTGTTGTTTCAGCCATGGCTTTAGTTCAGTCATGTTTATCAGATTATTTTGTTACTTTCCCCTTTCAAACATGAAATGCACTTATGGGGTTATTTCTATTAGGCAGAAAGTGTGTCTTAACTTTAAGAAAAGCAGTAGCACAGCGGTTTGAGGCATCGTCAAAGACAAACTAAAATACTTGTGGTTATGGATTTATGCAAATCACAAGTCATAAGTATAAGCAACAGTCTTAGCAAGCACCACTAATTTTATTAATAAAAATGCAGATTGTATTGTTCCATTATCTGAAAGTTCATTTCCTTTTACAATCTATGTCGAAAAACAGCATTACGGTGGTTGATTAAGATCCAAGATTGTTCTCTCACAAGATTACAATAATTGCCCATATTTGTCTTTCACATTCATAAATTATGGAAGGCTCATTAATAATACAAAGGCTTACTCTCAGCACTAATGCGAGCAAAGAAACCTTTCTCTTCCCTGTAGTGCTAAATTAACAAATTTTTTGTTCTCGCACGGCAAGCAGTCGAGAGGTGCGTAGAGGACGGGTTTAGTAATGGGCAACAGTGTTGCAGATCATATTTAGAGAGACTTCTGTGCGTTTGGCTGCTGTAATGGTTGCTCACATCAAACGCTCGTGAACAGTCATGCTAATGGCGTATAATGGCATGAAATATGAGCGCTTGAAGAGTAGAGCAATTGTCATTTCTGTATCACAACTACTCAAATTATCAAGTTTCACGAGAGATGGGAGTCATTAAAGAATGAAAAAAAATCCGCTTCCGATTTCACTTCTCGATTACATTTCCCTAATGATTAAGTGTGTGTGAATCAGTTGTGTGTTTTAAAAGTTTGTGGTCAGTGAGATATACCATGCATGTGCTTGTGTGTTGAATGCGAACCCATAAAAGTAGTGAGAAATTGCTAGCTTTTCAGCAGTCCAAAAAAAGAGCATGTTTCACCTTTAAAATCGAGCAAAGCCCCCATAGCATGCCTTGGCTAATAAGAACAGATATGAATTATTGCTGACTCTTGCTTAGTTAGCGCTAACAAAGCCTTTAGCATAACACACACACACACACACACACACACACACACTGGAAAATCATCAGCACAATAAGCTCTCCATGGCCAAGGGCTGGTAGTTTATTGTGATCAACTAATAAGTATCTGGAAAGCAAGATATGATAGTTAGTTCTTTATCTCCACAAACCATATTTGGTTGGCATGGAAGTGAAAGATGTTCTTTTTATGTCTTGAAAGAACAGAACAACAAGACTATTAGCAGGGTTGCAACCTCATGTAAACATTCCTGAGGCTAAAAGCAAATAAATGCACATCAAAGAGTGCATGTTATACCTCCGTGTCGCTTTTTCTCTCCTTTATTTTATCTTTGTTCTCCAGACCATAGCAGGAGCATCATTAGTGGCGTTTCAGAGCCGTTGCCTTTGGGATGCAGCATTTGTATGCATCAAGCACCTCTGCGAATACAGCGGCCACCTCCTGTTGATCCGCTTACATGATTTATTTCTTACAGGGCGAGGAGCACGAGATGCTCTGCAAGAGCTTTTTTTAACACTTATTCCTTCAATGGAGAACAAGTGGTGACAGAGCATCATGGTGGGTGTCCTTGACTGTTAGAGACCTGACCGTGTTTATTAGTTTGACTGCTTAATCTTGGGTCCTGAGTTTAGCAAGTAGACATTCAGCAGATGTTTGCATCTCTTACAGAGGCCATATTATGCCCTTTTACAAAGTCTTGATTTTGTTTCTGAGCTCTACTAGAATATGTTTTCATTCTTTAATGTTCAAAATACATGATTTTTCCCATTTTTGTCATTGATGCAGCTCCTCTCTTCCCAGTCTGTCAGTAATGCTCTGGGGTGCATTTCCCGAACAACGACGTAACTCGCTGGTTCACTACCGTAGTACGATGCATCGTTGAAGAAATCAAGTAGCCAGTCACGACGTGGTGGAGTAATAACTTCTTTTAATGAATCTGTTTGAGATCGAATTAACGCTAGATGTTTTGCTATAAATTACAGACATGACATCTGAGGACTATTTCTCATTTCTCTCAGTTATTTTGCTTTATTTCCAGATTCAATCATAGGCTCGTTCTTACGCACTAGAGCACGTTCGCACATGCGCACTCTTCAAAGACGGTGATTTAAATCTCTTGACAAACTCAAAGACGTAAATGACATTTGTATGTATTCTAAATAAAAGACACAGGTTGTACTGAATGTCAGCTTGCTTATTTTGCTCACGATAAGGATTTATTAAGTCCACATGTCATGCAATCTAGAAACTCTGCTTCTAACCACAGGTCGAGAGCTGTCGTTCTAAAAACACACAACTCTGCGATGCTGTTTGCGAATGTTCGTTAGAATGATGGTTTCAGGAAACACCGACTCGTTGAACTATGCTGATAACGACGGAACTTGCGAACATAGTTGGCTAACGATGCTTTTGGGAAACGCACCCCTGTTTAGTTCCTGTCTCTATGAAGCCCCTCCTTCTGAAAAGCACAATGTGCTCTGATTGGTCAGCTGGACCAGTGTGTTTTGATTAGTCAACCACTTCCAGCATGTTTTGGAAATGTCCTGCCCCTTACCCAGTAGCGGCCTTTTCTATAGTTCCGCCTAGCAACAGCAAAAGAGTAATCACACACTATAGGGTCGGAAATGAACTGGGGCTTGGGGCAAGAGTGCCAACAAAATGAATAAAAATGCCCCCAAAATTCAAGATATGCAGTTATTTTTAATATATTTTTAGCTGGATGTTGTTACGCAATACCATACGAGCAAGAATCCCTTTTTACCAAATATCAGCATATTTGCAAATGTGATATAGATTTTAGAGAAGTTAATATTAGGTCACTTACATTCTCAGAATATTGTCTGTTTTTGTTCTATTTTGCCAGCTTTGGCTATTTTGAAAACAGTTCCAAACAAATGCAGTAGATTAGTGGAGCCAGTGATGTTTCATTACTGTATGAATCTGTGTTTTTGAAAGAATCGGTCTAGTGAAGGACTCAGTGTTGCCCCTGAATGAATCATCCATTTTGAATGAATCGTTTGACTGAATGATTCAATGACTCACTTGTTAAGACAATGGGCCCTATTTTAAGGATCTAAGCGCATGGTCTAAAGCACACAGCACACGGCACAAGTGCACTTAGGACGTGTCCGAATTCACTTTTGCTAGTTTGACAACGGGAAAAATGGTCGGCGCTTGTCTAAAATGCTCTAAAAGGGTTGTCCCAATTCTCTTAATGAGTAATGGGTGGTTTTTGGGCGTAACGTGAAATAAACCAACCTGAGTCTCATCTCCCATTCCCTTTAAAAGCCAGTTGCGCTTGTGCCACGTCCGATTCGCTATTTAAATGATGGAGTTTGCAAGGAAAGACCGAACGCATCTCCAGAGTGCAAACGGATCTGCTCGTGCGCGAGGTTATAGCGCACAAGCAGACCATCTATGAGACAGCCGGATTCCACCATATCTTTATGTGCACAATAATTATCTTTTACATTGTAATCCTTTTATGTTTAATATTTGGCATGTTTGTGTGCTGCTGTGTGTCCCTGTGTGTGTAATAAGCAGAGTGTATTCGCGTTGTGGACCCGCCTAGTACGCTCTTTAAATAAAAAAAAACGTATAATATTGCGCCATTGACTTTAGAGCAGGTTTCAGTTGGTCAATGGCTCAGTCTATTTCAGTTCCTCAAAATAGCAACACGCCAACAATGCGCCAGAACACACCTCGTTTTCAGACCAGCAGCACATGGGCGCACAAATGGGCGCAAATGGATTTGCTATTTAAGCAACGTGGCGCAGGATGTGAAAATGATAGTTGCGTCAGGCTGAAACTAGCAAAACACACTTTCGTCGCGCCTGGCGCTGCATTGCTCCGCATGTATGATAGGGCTTAATGACTTGCTGCCACTGGCGGATTGTAGTTGGGCTGAGAGAGTCAATGCTGTTTTTGCTTTTGGTCGTGATTGTAACAATACTACAGAGATCGAATGTAAGAGTGAAATGTAAGATAACATTATTAAATATAAGAGATAATAAAGTTATGCGGTCGCATTGCATTCAATGTTTTTGTCTGTCTCCGACTGTTTCTTTGAAAAGGGCCTCTGAATTTCAAAGGCCTGAATTCCCTTACCATAACCACACGTTTCAACGCACTACTAACTAATTCAACCAGGCCTTGGGCGGGAATTGTTTAAATGAGGAATATTGTGACGTGTTCGTTCCTGGAAGAAAACTCAAGACTACAAAGGAGGCGTTTCAGGGAGTTCAGAAACACTGACTCTGATATAGAGAAGAACTTTTAACTTTTAAGAAGAGCTTTTTCATGCTCAAACTGCAACATTACACACTATTAAAAGATGAACATGGAAGAAAGCATGATAGGTCCTCTTTAAATGAATAATTAAAGGGTTAGTGTTCAGGATTTGGCTGGTTCACCAGTATATGCTGTCACTGCACCATTATGAGGAGAAAGGCATCTTTCTGCATTGGCAGACAGTCAAAACTGGCCGTATATTCTGACAAAATAAAATGTTTGCAGCATCCTGTAAATCATAAATACTGTAGTTCACAATATTGTAGTAGATGATTTTTTTTATTTTTTTTTGCCAGTGGCCGATATTTATTGGAGGCTCTTAAAGCATGAAATGGACTTATATTTGTCCCTGTCTGCCATCTCTGACATCACAGTGCCTCTTATAAATTACTATTAGCAAACTACTATTAATGCCCTTCATGTTATTAATGTTATTAATAAGGAATTTATTAAAGGTGCACTTTTTTTTTTTTTTTTTTTTTTTTTTTTTGCTAGGTTTTTAAAAATAAGAAATACATAGTAGAGTTGAGAAATATCATTAATATGATTCTAGAAACACTTGCATCCTGATGGAGTCTGTGGACCTCTGCTAATTTGGGGGGAATTTTGCCTAAAAGTGTCATTTTAGTACCATTGTTAGTTTTTGTTAATATTTTTAGCTATTTTGTTGTGTTAAATAGGTCTAAACCGATTTTATTAAGTTTTAGTTTCAGTTATTTTAGTACTTTAAATGAAAATGACAAATGTTGTTTTACAAGTTTTACAAACGTTGCACTAATTCTGTGTAAATCTATAGTTGTCTGTATGTCGTGTGGGGTTGAAGAGCAGCGTTTGTTGAGTCCTAGAGGGATGTAAATAGAAACTCATTGAGTGCAGCTTTAATTTAAGAGGTTTGTTTCAATCGAGTCTTGAGCTTTAGCCACTGTAGCCGCAGGCTGCTTTAAGACGACACAACCAGGTTAAATGGACAGCATTGCAAATTTCAAAAGCATCTTCATATTCTGTGAAGATTGTGCAACTGGAGTGAAAGTCAAAAGAAGACCTGACAAAATATCAGACCATTGTGTCAGGTGGGATTTGCAGTCTTTCGAGTTTTTCCACTCAGATGAATGAAACATCAAAGACCATTCACAGCTGTCTTTTGCACAGAGTGGACCCATTTCAGCCAGGATCAAACATATATTCTCTGACCGCTCGTCGTGTGTGTGTGTGTGTGTGTGTGTGTGTGTGTGTGTGTGTGTGTGTGTGTGTGTTCAAACAGGAACAAGTTAGAGAAGCAGTGTAGAGATGTAAAGAAAGCACTAGCGCTCATGGAGTCTCATCGATCCAGGAACTGCAGCTCACGTTTGGTGGTCAGACTGTGTCTTTAGCCGCTAATTAACAAGGTCAATTTACCATGGCCAATTAAGACCAGATGGTGAAGAACACACACTCAATGTATGATGTAAAAAAAAAAAAAAAAAAAAAATGAAACATTTTTACACAGATATAAATTTACTTAAAATATTGAGTAAATTTTAACATAAAAAAAATCTATGAAATATACCGTATGAATTGAGTAAATGTTAGTAGAGAAAATTAAGTAGATCTGAATAATGACATTTCGCACCATTTAGAACGATTACATTTATTTATGGTTTTCCCCCAAAAAAATAGTATTTGACAAACAAAATACATTTTTAAAATATACTTTATATTGTTTGTTAAATTTAAATCAAAATAGAACAATTCTAGTATAAAAAGGCTTGTCAAAATATGCAAATCCAATCGCAATTATGCAAATAAATGCAAGAAATCACCTTTTGAAATTCAAATATTATCCTGACATCAACACAACCAATTAAAATGCCAAACATTTATTACCATATAAGTCAATAAATGCATTTTAATCTTGATAAAAAAAAAATATATAAAAAAAAAATAACTATATTTACACAAACAAAATATGAGGAATATCAATGGCATGCTGTGCAAGGACTGTAATAACTTGCACAGTTTACTCAACTGGGTTTTTAAATAAGTCAGAGCTGTGGTTCATTGGTTTGTGCATGCAGGTTTGAGTGTCATTTGACCCTGTCTGTCTTACAAAAAAACGAAAAAAGAAAAGGCCATAAATAAAAGTAAGTAATTTGCAGCACAAGTTAAGAAACTCAATACTGGCGCAGGATACGACTCAACTGATTTCATTCTCAGCCTCTGAGTTTTCTGAGCCACCGCAGCCAGTCTCAGAGGAGACACATGTTGCTGAGACAACAGGCAGAACAGCGCGCTACTTCCTGTCTCACACACACACACACACACACACACACACACACACACACACACACACACACACACACACACACACACACACACACACACACACACACACACACACACACACACACACACACACACACACACACACACACACACCACCTGCAGTCACTGGAAAACCACTGACCCTCCATGTGGTGAAACACTAGAGTAATCCATCTTCAGGATGCTGAGCTTCAGACCCTCGCTGTTGCTTTGAGATAGTTATAGCAATGCCAAGCCCCATATGAATTATGTGCACATGCACATTTTCTGGATGTATAAATGAGCATTAATTTCATGGTGATGAATGAAGCGGAAGTGATTATAAGCTTTTAACATTTCCTTCTCGATTCAAAATTGGATTTAAAAGCACTATACTTATTTAATTTGTTAATCATTTGAATCAAAATGATAACTTTTCTGAACTAAACATGATGCACCTGTAAGGATTGTCAATGCACATACTAGTTGGCTGTGTGATATTTGCATAATACTATTAATAATCATCATTTGATTGACAGCAGTCATGTGTGACACACTTGGAAACCTCATATGTTGGGATACTTCCGTTTTAAGAGCAGATGCATTCAGCATTTATTAAGAAATAAAAGTGCATGGCATTTCAGGGAAATCTGTATTAAACATCCTCACATTGAAGAAAAATTGGGAAAAAAAGTAAACCAAAGATAAATAGACTAGAAAAGGTGAACTTCATGACCCCTGAGCAGTTTAATGATTCATAACCTGGGAAAGTCCAGCCTGTTTTAAGTGATGCTGCTGGTTATTACACTAGACTGTGCGGTGAGTCACCGGTGAGAGTTTCCCTCAGGCGGGAACGGCTCGTACAACCGCAGACTCACCAGAGAAACACTGCACTCTGATATTGAGGTTATGAATGCATGGACAAACATATCTTTCATTGCTAGTTTTCTATCGGGAAAGATACAGTATCTTGAGAGAGAGAGATAATTAAACTTAAGGCAGTTTAAGGAAGTTCATGTTTTGACCAAATAATGCAATATCATATTTAGTCTTGCACAACCTGGAGCAAATCAATAAATAATAATAATAATAATAAAAAAGAGAAAAACTAAAGTTAAGAAATGGGAGTAGTACAATACAAGTAAAAAGGTTTAGTCTTGTTGATGTCATGCATCATTACTAAGATAGTGAGTGATGTTTTTGAATGTTCAAACCATTCAAATTTATACTTTTAAAAGCCATAAAAGTGAATGAAGAATTTTATTAACTTTTTAGCTCTGATTTTAATCTAGACTTCATTTTATTTTACACTTATTTTATTTGTTAATACTTTCCGTTTACTCTGTTTCCACTATGCTCATTTATGTTATATGGGGGATTTTTGCATTGCTTGTTTGGACATATCACACGACCAGTTATTGTCATGTCAATCTAGCGCACATTTTCCCCTTGAATTGCACAAGAAAAGGGCAGAACGTGACGAATAGATAAGATGATGACAGCTTGAGCTTTGAGACTCCAGATCCAGGAGCTCCTGAGGCAAAACTCCATGAGTTTTTAATCCAGTCCGTGTTTTCTCCATTCTGATACTGGCCACTGGGCTGTGCGGTTTCTTTCTTTCTTTCTTTCTTTCTTTCTTTCTTTCTTTCTTTCTTTCTTTCTTTCTTTCTTTCTTTCTTTCTTTCTTTCTTTCTTTCTTTCTTTCTAATAGTTTAATATCTTATATTCTGTTTTGCAAAGTTATTATTTAAACTGGTTCTCATCATAATAAATCAATTGATATGCAATAAACATGATTAAGTTTATATATATACAGACAGACTGACAGACAGTATATATTATATAAACGTTGATGTTAGATGCAATTAATCGATTTGACAGCCCAATTATATATATATATATATATATATATATATATATATATATATATATATATATATATATATATATAAATATATTCTATAAATATATTTTCAAAAAAGGCATTAACATCATTTAATTGATTGTACTTGTACATTGTACAACAATGTATTGTTGTTTATTTTAGATTGTTTTATTTCATTATATTATTATCATTTTACATGTGATTTTTATAGATATATTTTACTCTAAATTATCTTATTGTTGACTATTAAAACGAATCCGCACTGTTCTAAAAAAATGTTTTCAATGAAAGTAGTTCGAGTTTTTGCTTCAGCATCTCCTGAGGGGTAAACGCCATCCGCCTCCATGAATCCACTCCGTGTTTTTCCATGTTGTCATACTCACCACTGGGTTGTGCGGTTTGTCTGTGTGTCTCTCTCTCTCTCTCTCTGAGTGTGTGTGAGAGACAGGGAGAGGGAGGATTGCTACTTTCTCTCCACTGATAGAAACACAGAGCAGAAGTTGAGAGCGCGCCGCTCCGGATCTGTTCTGGAGGTTTCGCCGTTGTAATCGCGCACGCGTTCGTTCTGAGAGGATCCGTTGGAGAATTCTGCAACGAGAAGATGCGACAGAGCGCGTGATTGATCATTGATGAGCGATTGCATGATTGAAACATTTGTCCACCTGCAACTGGAGACGCCGGTGCGCTGAGCGCGTCTTCTGGGTTTTTGCGCTTTTACGCATCGGCTGGATTTGCTCGCAGGAGGGATGTGGAAGACACCTGTCGTGGTTTTCACTTCTTTATCGCTTCTATTGTCGCTGTCGTGTGCTGGAGATGTAAAATCGCGCAGCTGCAGCGATGTGCGCCAGGCGTTCACGACCAAAGGCTTCAGTCTCCATAATGTGCCACATCAGGAGATACAAGGTGAGGACAAGGTGCCACATCACAAACTCGGGGTAAAAGAGGATTTCTGCTTACATGTCAGTTAGAAAACCTACACTCGGGTGGAGAACAGCTCGTGCTCATGCAGCAGGTTTGCCCATTGATCATAAATGGGGTCGATCAGTAATGATTTGTAAGTGATTTACATGTGAACTCACTCATGGAATAGCCTATAATGAATGATACAAGCTCAGTAATGGATCTTTGAAAACTTTTACTACCACAGTTGTCCTCGGTGTTTATGGATATATAGACAGCATGATCTCGATTAGCTGTTACATTCACAGAAAGGCACGAAAAGTTGGGGTTACACTGTCAGAGTTACAGTGTAATTATGCATTTTAGTACTGTGTAATAATAATTAACTACATGTACTTACAATAGGGTTAGGATTGGGGTTTGGTTTAGGGTTAGTTGAATGTGATTGTGCATAGTGTATAGTTATTACTAACTACATGTAACATGTGTAACAAGGACACTAAATAAAGTGTTACCATAAGTTGTTATTGCGCTGATATCATTGAACTGTTAAACCTGTGAATCTTTGAGCATCCAGGATAAGTTGAAGAAGTCAATCTTATAGCACATCTCAACTTTCGATCAGTGTCATAATTGATGTGATGTGATGAGTTGCAGATGTTGTGAATTATTAAAACTTGTATATTGGTCAAAACATAACAGTTTTGAGACCAAACCTACAATTACATGCAGTTTAAAAAAGACAATATCATTAACGTTGAGGTTCTTTGTATGTGTTGGACTGTTAAGCTTTGACTGTTGAGACATTGACCAAATTCAACTGTATAAATCATAAATTAGTAAAATAAGATTTTCTTCTCAAATGGACTGAATACGTTACTGAAAACACAGAAATATAGTTATATTACAACAATGCACTTTTTTTCTTTCCACTATTTAGTTGAATCTCAGCAACTAAGAACACAATTTTGCATCATCACACACACACTCATATAAAACGTGCAAGTGCGAGTAAATCTCAAATCTACCTGTGCATCACTTGCTTGTCATGCTCAGTAAACTCTTAAGGCTCTTTGTAAGAGTTTTCCTCCAATTAAAAGCCCTTCATGCAATATAAACAGCCCCAGTAGGTGGCCCTGCTCACTCAGGAGGACGAGCCCCTGTTTAGCATTGGATTTATGGAGTCCTTAAGGCCATAGTGTAGCTTTAATTCATACTCCATGCTGTGGCATAGATAGGGTTTTCCCCCTTTGTTATCTGTTGTGGAGTAATCACATTTGAGGGCTTCACCCAGTAAAAGCAGATTACCATGGCAGGGACTTAATGCAGAGGAAGAGAGAAAGCGTTTGAAAGGATGAGATAATACAGTCATAATGTGTTTTATCCCACAATACAGTTGCATTTGCCTTAAAATGACATTTGTTGCTGGTTCAGATGGCAGACGTAGCCTGATGTAACATGATGTTTCGTCTTTTGTGAGATTGTTCTGGTCCTTTATTAATAAATTAAACATGCACATTGATTTGGGCAAAAGTTTGATAATAATAATACGAAGAAATTGTATGTATATGCACTTTTCTTATACCCAAAGCGCTACAACAAGTACAGTACAAAAGTAGATCCATAAAAAAAGGAAAGATGAATAAAGCAAGAGCACTTGGATACTGAGGACTGAATGATGTACATGAAGTGTTTTTATACATTTCTAAAATAGGATTATTTCTCTAGTCCCTGTTGTCTCACCTGTGAGCATGTTGTCTTCTGATGGTTCTCCAAGGGCTCGATCCCCATGAGCATCTGTGGTTTCATTGCAGACTGCATGTATATCTCTTGTTGATGTTGGTGCACATCTACAGTGTGTATCGTATGCTGTTGCATCACTGATCCATAATTTATTTTTTATTTTCCTATGCAGGAATTCTCAAGCAATGCGAGTCCAAATGACAAAAGCAATGGTCTTTTTTGTTCGTTTTTATTTTATTTCTTTATTCAAGATACTTGCTTTTGGAGTAACTGTTGAAAATGTGTGTGTCAGAGGCTAGATAGACTTCAAAAAGTTTGAATGCAATTGCGTTAGATACAAAATACCAAAGTAATTGACCTTTATTGGAATGAAAGATTGCACAAGCACTTTTCATAGTTTGTTCGGTCTGAAATGATAAGAAAACAGTGTTGCACATGAAGACGCACGTCATGATTTTGCCAAGTTAGACGCATTCCTAAATTTGTTGATCCTGGAACAACATTTCTGTCTGAAAATGTGAATCCTACCCATATCCCTACGCCTAAACCTACCCTGCGATTCATGACTCATCCCTAAAACCAGAGGGAAATGTTGGTGAATAACACTGATGTAGAAGCACCTAACCCTGGTTGCAAGCCTAAACTTGACATAAACTGTAAACTTGTCCCTCAAATCTGATTGAATGATTGGAATGTTGTTCCAGGATCAACAAAGACGTCAGTGCAGGAACATGTTGCTCTTGGTGAAATCAGTTTCTGCCATGAAGGCAATCTTTATTGTTTGTGGTTAGTGGGACTTGAGGACTTCTGATACGTCCACTAAAATCACAGAAGCACCCGCTGATTTAAAGACATTGAGCAAATATGACTCATCATTGGAAGAAACACCAGCCTAAGTTGGTTTGTTGGTCTCCACTGGCCAGTAAGATGGTTAAGTTGGAGGGATTTAGAAGGATTCTGGGCACTTGTCAGGCTATTACTATGTGGCCTATCAACTAAACCAGCTAATCCGCTTAGCAAGGCTGGAAGAGTGATGTAACCCGTCTTCAGCTATAGAAAAGATGAAATTATCGCTGAGAAAAGCTGTAGCATCATTTGTCTGGAGATGACATTTGGTGTAATTGTTTAATGCAATGACATTTACACATTTTTGAGTGACCAAATGAAGGTACGTTTGTGAAGAGTTCGTCTTCTTCGGCAACAATTCCTCCAGCACTTTATCCAGTGCTTTTCCTGTCTTTTCTGTCATTAATACTAATTATGTATACATTAACACTGACATCATCAGAAATCACTCAAACATGAGCAATGCCCTCCGAACTTTAGCTAATGTTCTGGCAAGGTTCTCTCAAAGTTGTGAGCAAATGTTCTTCCAGCAACGGTAATAGAATGTTTGTTCGAAGTTATCTGGTCTTTAAAAATTTTCTCAAAATGTTAGCTACATTTTTTTATTATTACATCGTTCATGAAGATTTAAAAAACATTTTTTTTTAAATGTTTAGTTTTAGTCTTTTTAAAATTTTACTTTACTACATGTTTCAGGTTTTTTCAGCAAACTTTCAAAAGTAACGTCCCTATAATGTTTTAAGAATTCTAAATTTCTTCTAAGTTTCCACTAATGTTCTCATAACCAAGAAAAAACAGTTTAAAACATTAAAAAAACAGGGGGTTTTGAACGTTCAGAGAAAAAAAAACAAAAAACATTTCATCTGAAAAACATTCTTAGAACTTTTGTTTTTGGGTCTTCTGAGCTCAAAATATAAAGACTTACAAAACAAAAGCAAACAGAGTTTTTTTTGCACTTGACAAAAAAAAAAAAATTATACGTTTATGGATAAGCCATAGATTTCAGAACAAGCTTCATTTAAAACAGACACATGTGGGGATATTGTATCACAGTTGGAGGCACATAGAGCAAACGAAACACAGACATTTAAAAAACATAAGTTAAATCACTCCCTGTTCTCCCCTACTATATCAATGTCACATCAGAACCATGGGTGTGTGAGAACATTCCACATTACACGGATCATACAATTCCCAAATCATGAGATTAGATTCCCATCTCTGGCCAGAATAAAAGAGACAAACCCAATGAAATTCTGTTAGTCAAAGCACAAATATTTTAAGAGACATGCAGTGGGAAATATGTCTGGAACACACACACACACACACACACACACACATTTTCATGTTCTATGGGGGCTTTCCGTGCACATAATGATTTTTCTACTGTACCAAAAAATGGACAAGGACAATGATTTCAGATATTGCCATCTTTGTGGGAACATTTTGTTCCCATAATGTAGGGTTTACCAGGCCACACTGACACACACACACACACACACACACACACACACACACACACACACACACACACACACACACACACTCACACACAGTAAAGTAAGGCTTTTGTCCTCAGATAAATCATCCGGCTGATTAATCACACAGGTCTGATTGTTGCTCCTCTCATGAGCTCATTTGAGATCTCAACGGACTGTTGTTTGTGTGGTGAGCGTTCAGCGGGTGAATCGCTGCCTGACAACACTGAGGTCATCCGGGAAGTGTTACATAGCATTACTCAGCTTCATCATAAAGAGATATATTTTACATCAAAGAGATTTTAATGGGCAATGCATTGTATTGTTTGTGTTTGCTTCTTCATTTATATGTAGGCCTATCTTCAGTTTTGTAGTGTTACTTTCCCCAAACATTCTGGTTAGAGTTTGATCGGAACCTCTAAAACTAAACTAAACTTCTGCAGTGATTCAGTCAGAACCGCTCAATACTCTACGTCAAACTAAGTTTGTCAGTTTAACTTTAGGCACTGAAATCATTTGAAAAATTCGAAATTACATTGTTTCCATTTGATGGAATGTTCAGAATTCAGAGTCAGCAGCGACGATGCTGTGTAATTGGTCTTCATCCATGTATTTATTTGCATACTGATTTGTGATTGGTCTTTTTCAAGCGCAGCTCTGAAAAGGGGCGGGGCTACATTTTGAACTAACTTTTGTTTTTACCATTGATTTTTTGCTATCTTGAATTGTCTCCAATTACAATAAAATTAGTACTTTACGAACTTTGCAGCTGGTTTTAACTACTTTCAAGTGTCCCATGGTTAACTCAAGATCATCAGTTTAGTTACGGCCGGAAGGGGTTTTGTTTGCCTCTTTATATACCGTGCTCGATTTATTTAGTGTCCAGGACTGCATTATTCATTACTTGAAAGTAAGGGAGAAATGTACAGTATAGAGCGAATGTGTTCCGAACGAGGCAGAACGAGAGAGAACTTATTAACTGGGTGTTTGTTCGGTACAATGTGAGTTTAGTTATTTTCAGTTGCTTAGCAACATCAGAACCTTTATGTTTGGAAGTAACATTTGATCAGTTCTGAATGATGAAAGAAGACTTCTCCTCACTCGTTTGTTATACATAATCTGGCTTGTGTTCATCAAGTTCAAAATATAAAGATGGAGTGTTATTTAGTCACTGGATATTCTAAAATAAAATTGGTATTTCCATATGGTTATGTAGTAGTGGATATAAACCAATGCATTATATTTCCAGAAAAAAGTAACTATTAGTGTGATTAGTGTATAGGATTACTCATGCTGTGAGATGTGAGATGTTGTCTGTACCGCCCACTTCTTCTGCTGCTATTTTCTTAAAGCCCAGGGCAGTTTGACAGATAGGCTTACTAAATGGACGTATTTTGCTGGAGGAAAGTTCCTCTGTCATGTCGGTTCTCGCATGTTCAGCAAGATCTCCCGTGTTTAATATCACATCCACCTGTGTCTAGGGCAGCGCTGTTGATCCCATCTGTCTGTTCCTGTCTCTCTGCTTCACTCGTCACTTCTGTCTCTCTTTATGTCCCCTGTCTGTCGTCTAATCACTCTGCTTAATGAAAATCTTGGCCTGTAAATGTCAGGAGCTCGTGTAAAAGGCTTTGATCAGTGTCGTGCATGTCCTCGGCCTGTTTGTCCAGCGCCGGCGCATTCAAACACATCCATTTGCATTCATTACGAAACACACAGCCTGCTCAAACAGAGCGCGTTTGGCCAACGTCGTGCCAGTTAGGAGGTGAACAGAGGTACAAAGAGAGAACATGAGAGGAAAAATGCTAATTTATGTGAGAAGAATGAATTATGCTGCCGCTGTCATCAGTACCAGGTGAGGAAGCAAAGTGTTGCTTGAATACATCAGAGGAATATTTATATGATCATATATTCAAAAGAATACCACCGAACCATGATAAATTACAGAACTTTTGTTGAAGAGGGAAATATGTTAAGCAACAAAGTGTGATAAAAGACCCAACAATTCAGTCGATCCAAACCACTCTTTCTATTTAACGTGAAACACAAAATTAATGTTCTGCTTTTTCAGTCATTTTAGACGCCCTGCTCACTTTTATAACACGTAAAACAATGCAGGACCAGGGTTATTATGGTTAAAAACAATAAAATGATATATATATATATATATATATATATATATATATATATATATATATATATATGAAGAGTTCAGATGCAAAAGCCTCTTAGTTAAAAAAATTTAAGTTAAGTAATTTCACTTAAATGACAATTAATAGGTAATTTGCATATTTATAATAATTGGTATTAGGTAATAATAGGTATAATAATAAGTAACCTGCATAAATGTTGAACTTAAATATACGCGCTTCATAAAAATGATCATTCAAGATTCAAGATTAGCTAACTTAAACTAACAAAGAACAATAATTCTACAGCATTAATTAATCTTAATTTAATGTGAATCTCAACATTTACTAATAGATTAAAAGTTAATGCATTGTGAACTAATGTGAATTTGAACATTTTATGAACTATAACATTAACAAATGTTAACTTACGGTTAAATATTACTTGCTTAATGATGGTTAATGCATGTTAAGTAATGTTACCAAATGAGACCTTATTATAAAGTGTTACCCAGGAAAATCTCATTTTATTTTCTAAAAATGTTTGGGAGCGACTTGAGGGTGAGCACATGATGAACTGTCCCTTTAAGGCCTCCATAGTTCATTATAGAAACACATTCCAGTCCAAACAGTATATGTTTGATTTCATTCGATTTTTTTTCCCCTCTCATCAGTGGTAATGGAGAAATATAATATCTAACAATAGCTCAAGGCCTGTATATAATATGGCAGAAAACTCAGATTTCTAGTCTGGCAGTTGCTTGATGTAAGGACTTCTGGGAAATCCTCCTACACTGCCTCCAGTGATGTTTGCAGAAACAGACAATTATTTATAGATTGATGCATTTCTATCAAAGACTTTTCCTGTTGTTCGCTGAGTTGCAGACGTGATTATTCTCATCCGTCTAAAGGTCAACAATTATTCTCACTATTGTAACTGACAAATACTATAGTGAAAGATTGGCTACTCGCATGTCTTCATCTCTTCTGCTCCGCTAAGTGTTTATTTGATAAAACAATAACTGGAATATTGTGAAAAATTATTGCAATTTTGAATAACTGTTTTCCATTTAAATATATATGAAAATGTAATTTATTCATGTGATCAAAGCTGAATTTTCCACATCATTACTCCAGTCTTCAGTGTCACATGATCATTCAGAAATCATTCTAATATGATGATTTGCTGCTCAATAAATATTTATGATTATTATCAATGTTGAAAACAGTCGTGTTGAACGGGTCAGGATGAATAGAAAATTCAAATGAACAGCATTTGAAATATTGTGCAACATTATAAATGTAAGTCGCTTACGATGAATTTATTGCATCCTCGCTGAATAAAATCATTAATTTCCTTTAAAATAATGGGGTTTGATGGTCAGTAGGATGTTCTCTATTCACCTCACATCGGACGGTGTGGCAATACGTTTTATTTCGACTTGCCTAATTTGCATTTTAGTTTACTTTTGCTGTCATTTTCAGGAAAAATAATGATTTCAAGTGACTGCATCTGACATTTGAGACCGTAATAAACTATAACTCAGATTCACTGCAAGCGTAATTGGTTTTTCTTTACGTCTCCCAAATAATCCGAGCATAAATATGCCGCAAACTAGCTGGTGCCCCCGAGGAGCGAGTCTAGAAAGCACTTAATTACCGCTAATTAGGAACACTAACACGAGTGCATCAGGTGCTGAACACACAGATCTGGATTAGATATTTATCCCTTCAGAGGACGCGCCGTCACAACGCCATTCATAAGTTCAACATTAATAAAGCTCAAAGACATGTTTTTATTAAATGGCAAAAGCCCACAATAATCAATTTACATAAGTTAATTATTTGGACAGGTTTTTAATTTTTTTTTGTGATTTTGATGAATAGTGTTTGGAAGGTGAGATGAGCCGGATGGCGCCCTGGAGAGTGTTCGGATGTACAGAAGTAATGAAGGCATTAATACTGTGGAGATTGACTACAGGAAGTTGTGTGTCGGACATACGGTGTTTGTAAGCGTGGGCGAGGTGAGAAAAACCCTACGCTTTGTTTTCTCTGTCAGTCGTGAGAAGCCGATAGCTTTGCTGTCTTGCCTTGCCGTCTCCCCCAGAGCAGCGAGGAAACCAACACTACATTATCCCAGCGTTGCTTGCAGCTCTTGTAGTCGCTGTCTGCATCATTTGGGAACGTGGTTGTTGTTTTTTTCCCCCCTTCAAATGTTCTTACTTTCTTCTGCTCGTTTGTTTTCCTGCGGTCTGACTTTGTTATCTGTGATGTTCTTTAAAGTAGTTGATGTCAAGGAAGACTTCCAGATCAAAACCAGCATCACTATTACTTTAGTGTATACTTAAGATAAGGGCATTCTATCTATCTATCTATCTATCTATCTATCTATCTATCTATCTATCTATCTATCTATCTATCTATCTATCTATCTATCGTCATTTTTAAATAAAGTTAACATCCATCCACTCATACATCCATCCTTCCATCCATTCTTCCAAAATCATTTTTAAATCCATCCATCGTTCCATCCATCCATCCATCCATCGTTCCATCCATCCATCCATCCATCCATCCATCCATCCATCCATCCATCCATCCATCCATCCATCCATCCATCCATCCATCCATCCATCCATCCATCCATCCATCCATCCATCCATCCATCCATCCATCCATCCATCCATCCATCCATCCATCCATCCATCCATCCATCCATCCATCACATGCAAACCCCATGAAAATATAAAAATCTACTTGGCATTGCGTATTAAAGGCCAGATTTACTAAAACAGGGCAAATTAGCTTGGGAGCACAATCCCCAGAATGCACAGTTTGTCATTTCATTTTTTTAATTTTCATATTTAATTTTCAAGTTATTAATTTTATTTGTGCAATGTTAAAATGATGTATAAAAGTAAAATGGCAAAATAAACTTGTTTTAGTGAGGTTGTTTTACAAAGACCAGACGATTGTGGTTTCATTTCAGAACACAGAACATCACATTAATCAAGAGGGTTTAAAGTGCAGCTCTGACATCTAAACCGTGTGATACTTGGCTTTTAGATGCAGATTTGTTCAAGCTACATTTTATAGCCGACCATCTGCAATATCTTGCCAATTCACATTTATGGGGGATTTATGGAAGGATCACCTTGGCTGAACTGTGCGCCTCCTTTATTAACGTTGGCCTGCAGTGAATCGCTTATTGTTTGCTTTTTATGCGGCACTCTTCGTCTGCAGTGTTGAACTTTGACACTTTCGCAATCTGTAGTTTGCCAAGATGCATGCTACTATATTTAAGTGTAATTTAATTGTTTGGGATATTTTGTAATATTTATCTGGCATAATATTTTTTTAAATTTAACATATCTAGGTCTAAAAATACAGTGTATCACACATGGTGATCAACAGCCATTATGTAAAACAAAACAATCTCAGTTGTTTGACTTAAAGGGATGGTTCGGAGTAAAATCATCCTAGGGTCCTTTGCACCATGACCATGACCTCGAGCCAAAAGCCTTTTTCCCTTGGTCGAACATTATTAAAGTTAGAGCTTATTTAGAGATATCAGCCGAATGGCTTAGTGCAGGCGCTAATGGATCCAAGGCTGTATCTGGTAAATTACCCCACTAATAATGCCCAGAATGATACCAAACTTCTACAGTAGTACAAATAGGTTCTGTACTCATAAAATGAGGCATTGGAAAGTTTGTAAGTACATCAGGAGTTTATTTAAATAACACTTGCCTGATGGCTAATGCTACCGCTAACCCAGACGTCGAGGTCACTTCAGTGGTTTGGGTAAAGCCTGTAAAAGTCCTGGTAGAAAGCGATGCATAAGGATGTAGTGTAACGACAATTATAATTTTTTTACGAAGGGTTGACAACTTAGTTTTAACTAATAATTGTTGCAAACTGGTATTACCAACAAAATATTAGTGCATTCCTGGAACTGGGCGTCGTTACACTACATCCATATGCATCGCTTTCTGCCAGGACTTTTACGTGCTTTTCCCAAGCCCCTGAAGTGACGTCGACGTCCGGGTTAGCGGTAGCATTAGCCATCAGGCAAATAAACTCCTGATGTACTTACAAACTTTTCAATGCCTCGTTTTATGAGTACAGAACCTATTTGTACTACTGTAGAAGTTTGGTACCATTCTGGGCATTATTAGTGGGGTAATTTACCAGATACATCATTGGATCCATTAGCGCCTGCACTAAGCCATCCGGCTGATATCTCTAAATAAGCTCTAACTTTAATAATGTTCAACCAAGGGGAAAAAGGCTTCTGGGGGGTGTTTGGCTCGAGGTCATGGTGCAAAGGACCCTAGGTTGATTTTACTCCGAACCATCCCTTTAAGTTGTTTGGCTAATGAAATAACCTTTTTAAAAATATTTCATATTTAAATTGTCCTGTTCATTTATTTATTATGAAAATGTTATCAATGTGCTGCAAAATAATAGTTGGAATGGTATTGTGCATAAGTATATTGTTTTTGTCTCAATTATGTTGTATATACGTATTGATTCACCGATGTATCGGCCAATGATCGGTATCGTCCGATAAAGCAATTATTTTCACCATTGGCCGATTGTTTAAAAATAGGTGATGATCAGGGCAGATTATATCCTGTCAATCAAAAGGGGGATAAAAAAAAACCTCATACTATGTATGAAGGAAATGTCTTGTGTTGAATTTAGGGCAAGTTAACGCGACAATAACGCAGTAAAAAACTGATCAAACAGGCTTTATGAATCTATGAATCACCCGTAAGAAAATCAAACTGTTGTTGTCGGTAATTTAGTATCAGTGCATCTCTAATATATTAATTGCTTCTCTTTTCTGTTCATCCTGCGATAATTAGGGCTATTATATTTACATCTCATTGCTCCATGCCTAGACAAGTGATGTAAAAAGTACCTCAGTCTCCCCGATCTAGTTTATATTCCCGTCTGCTTTATCAAAAGCAACACTGCAGTTAAAAATACGACTCTGTCTCTTAAAGACTGCAGCTGACAGTGTAACACGTCTGTGGAGAAATCCATTCTCAGCTGAAGAGAGAAACCTGTGAGCGTTTTCAAGTCTGACAGCGTTGGGTCAGGAAAGCGATGGAAACAGAGCCGAGACGGACTGCATCCCGAGCGTGTGGACTGACTGGTTCTCCTCGACTTCATTACACACCAGTCAGTCTCTCAGCAATGGCCTTCTGCAACCAGCTCGAAACACACCTGTGTGTGAGACACTGGGAGACGTTCTGCAGTGATGATGCTGTAGATAGAGGCCATCGTTCGCACCACAGGTCTGCACGTAAACTAAAATCTTATTGTAGGTTTATCGTAAAGAAAGAGCACAGGCCTTCTTTCCAAGCACTAAAACTCACCAGTTGATTTAAAGCCATGAAGAGGAAAATTGAACTTGGAAAATATTATTATTTTTATTTTCTTTAATGTATACTTTATTAAGCGTGGATGCATCAAATTGATCAAAAGTGACATTGCAGACATTTATAATGTAAAAAGGTTTCTATTTCAAATAAATGCTGTTCTTTTGAACTTTGTATTCAGGAAATATGAATCAGAACAACTGTTCTGAACACTGATAATGATCAGAAATGTTTCTTGATTTTTAAATCAACATATCCGAATGATTTCCGAAGGATCATGTGACACTGAAGACTGGAGTAATGATGCTGTAAATTACATTTATTTTTTTATTTTTTTAATATATTCAAATAGAAAACAGTTATTTAAAATAGTAATGAGATCTAACAACACTTTGATCAAATAAATGCAGCCTTGGTGAGCAGAAGAGTCTTATTTTTTTTTTTTTTATCTTACCAAACCTTTTGAAATAATATTTATTGAAGACACTGTATATAAGCTGACATGGCATATAGTTTTATTGTCCTCAGAGAAAAGAGCCAACAAATAATTATCTTATATTTTCACTATTCAACTGCAAAGAACACAATTTTTTTTTTTTTTTTTTAAAGAAATGTTGGATGAATCATTTAAAATAATACAATGCACAGCATATTCACACAGAACAATTGTAGAAATAACAGTTTTGTACAAGGTTTTAAGCAGCTATTGACATTTTAATATAAAAAAAAAAATTTAAATCAACAATGATTAACATTTTTTTTTTGTATATTTTAAAACAAAAAGCCTGATGATGCATTTGCATGTTATTCTAAAAAAAGGGGAAAAAACACAACAAACAAACAATCAATCAAAGTTCTATGGAACAGGCAATCTCTTGGGAGTCCTTGAAAATGATGTGACTCAGGACCCCAACATGAAGCCAACAAAGGTTTCATTTCCTACAGCTAATTGAAGTTGAAATGATGAAGGCTTTAATGACATGCTAAAACATGCTGCTCTAAACATTTGTACTTTTTATTTATTGCACATGCAGATTTCATGACCACATATTAATTGAATCTACATGGAATGTGTGTAGTTTAAGATATGCAGTGTCACACCGCAGGAACGTTTCAAAGGAATTATTGTGTAGCCAGAAAAATTGTGCAAAATTGTTACTTTTTTCATGACTTTGCTGTTCAGTATCATTGCAATCATGGTTTATTTCCCTTCATTGAATTCGATCGATGTGAGAAGCTGAGTTGTGCATAAATGTGTTCTTTTTAATGGACGCCAGTAAATTATGTTGGGAAAAATGTGATTCCCAAACTGGTTGAGGCCTGATTAATGCTTTAGTACCTGCACATTTGTGTGTGCTGCCGAAACCATTTGATTTGACCTTTGCCTCTACTTTTCTACTTTAGTTATCAAGATACTTAAAAAAATTAAAAATAATAAAATAATAATAAATAAATAAATAAGGCAGATATACACTTTAAAAATAAATAAATACATATATTTATGTTTAAAATTGTATGATGTTATACTAATTAATTATATTATATTGCATTTTGTGAATGCAAAATTAAACTTTTTGTGGCTAACTAGAACAACTATGCATTGATAACTATATGCATATGGGCCACTATGGAGCCACCTGAGTCTACTGGGTCAAGATGCACGCGTCCCAGTGAGGATTCTTTTATTTGTCATATTCTATGATGTAGTTGTGTACTCCGTGTATATATAGATTCACGACGTGTACCAAAGGTATAAGTGCAATAAAAACAAGCAGTAGGCCTACTCGAAAGTCCATTTTAGGCGTTGTGCTGGAGGTGCAGAGGTGTCTAATTAGGCAGTGGGGGATTTCAAGTGATTGCAGACAGGCTTTGTATAGTGTTCCTGGCAGTGGAGAGGGAGTATAAAGAGGTGCGAAGGGCCACTCGGCACTGCTTTAAGGGGCAGATCTCCCTCTGAGACCACGCTGCTCACGAGACTTCATTAAAACAGCTCAGAGCCGCACCGTTCCTGGGCCGCTGGCGATGGCGATTTGTTCACAACAAGTGCTCTCTGCATTTAACCACGCTGGGAAGGCCAAACTTGGAAGTTAAACGCAACTCCCATGACCACAAGATGTTAAAGCCGGCATGAAACGGAAGTTGTGATGGTCTTTTCTTCGCTATTGTGACGTATATCTGAGTGAAACGGCTTCTGGAACAAGAAGAAATGTGGGCGGGGCTTGATTTTGTCTGTGGGGAATTGATTGGATGGTTGTGGTTTGCTATTGGTCGATCTCGTGTGAGTGACAGGTTGCCCCGCCCTCGCCATCAGAGAAGAGAAGAGATGTCACTGCAAGAGGGAGAGGAAACTATTCTGATTAAAGATTATGATAAAAAACTCAGAAAATGCTAGTAAATTTAAAAACCAATCACAAAGAAAATACGTAACCTTGACGAGAAATACTATAATAATATTTTCTTGTAAAACAGTTATCAAAAAATATAGGAACAAATATATATATATATATATATATATATACATAGCTTATATAACTGGAATTGATGGAGCAGGTGACAGAGTGTTTCTCTCTTGTATTGAGTGACAGGTCGATGTTATGTGGTAATCCTCAACATGCTACACATGCTTTCCATCGAGCTCTGGCCATATTTAACCCGTGATATTGCTTTTAGAGTCTACATGAAATGGTGTTTCCTTTTTTTGTAGGTGAAAGGGGATATTCAATAAAAAGAAATGTGTGGCAGCTGGGTAAAAAGGTGTTGCATAAGCCATGTTTGAAGGCAAAGGATTGAACATTAAGAAGAAAATATGTTTTAGAGGCAAAGTTATTACATTTTGTTGAAATTGCCAGTGCAATATGTCAACACGCTCCACCTGACTATAGCTGCAGGAGTGAAGAAGAGTCTCAAGACCATTTCTAAAGCGTGATCAGTGTGTGTGTGTGTGTGTTCTCCTGTACGTGTGGAGTCTTGTTTGTTTTTATTCCTCGAGTGGCTACAAGGCATATGCTGCTACTTGATCTCGCTGCTGCAATGAGAGTGTTTTGTTTTCATCTGACGTGATTTGAACATATTGCAGCTTTAATTCAGCTCTCCTCAAGAGAGACGGCGAGAAACGCTTGCCCATTACTCTCTGCCTCTGCCAGTGTCATATTTGAAGTGAAGATGCTTCTCTTATAGTGGGACTGTGGAAAGGTTATTGCTCAGATGTTGCTCTCGACTGGAAGTATCCAGTTCTTCTGAGATGTTTCTGTTAAAATGCCTCACGAGTAATTAAAATCGATGCATAAAGCACTCTTAATTAAAGCTCAATTATATAAATGTGCCATTGCACAAAAGGTTCTTTTTATTTTTTTTTTTTATTTTTTTTTTATATGTTCTTAACACTAAGAAAAAAAAAATGGTTTCTTTAAGAACTGGTTCTTTGGGATTGTATCGCTATGAAAACCCCCCTTCTGGAAGCTTTAGTTTTAAGAGTGTAGCAGTGTGGCTCATTGAGAATAGACAAAAGTATTGTACTCTTGCTGTAATGGCTGTCATACCAAACTTAAATAGCCGTCGTGCAGATACCATTAATATAATCTATTCAGCCTATAACAAAAGGATTGTTTTAAGCCTCTCAAACAGGGTTCAGAAAAGCTCGTCTTTAGTTTCTAGGGGCTTAAACTTTCCATCACTTCTCTGCGACGGATTAAAGCTGGATGTGAGCGTGGCCGCAGTGAATTTGACTTCTGTAAGCTTATAAGCATCCATGTGTGAAATACATGAAGTCAGTGGAGAGCCCTTCAGCTCCGCTCTTAAACTCTCGTATAGACGGCGGTGAGAAAGCGTTTGAGCCTCAGGAAGAGTTCGGCGAGACATCGCTGTTTTCAATCACCTGCCTGTCAATAACAGTAATGTATAGAAGGAGGATTACAGCTTCCTCCCGAACGCCGGAAATACAAACTTTCACACACGAGAAGATTGCAGTAAGGAGGAGTGCAACACGACTTATTTAAACCAGCATGAAGTTCAATAGACATTGTGTTCACCATTAAAGCGTGGTTTGCGTGGTCATACAAGCAAATAGAGATTTCCAGTCTGATGGCATTGGAGAAACTTTGTCGGTTCCACATTTTTTACATTTTTTATTATGCTTTAGATCTTTAGAAAATCTTCTATGTACTAGTGTTTTAAATAATTGAGAAACCACAACACTGATCTGAATGAATCTCCAAACAAAGTCATAAATATATATCAAAGAACCACCAAAGAACCATTATTATTTAACTATAACGTCAAATGCAAATCTTTAATTTTATAATTTATTCACCCTCATGTTGTTTCAGATCTGTATGACTTTCATTTTTCATAGATGATAAACTGAGATGTCCGTCATATTGAGATGTTCATTACAGGTTTGACGATTTACTTACAATCAGTATTATTTATATATGATAGCTTTTATTTGTATATTTTCAGTTTTCATTTGAAAATTTGAGCCATTTTGTTATGTGTTATGACTTTTGTCTTTCAGTTTTAGTCATTTTAGTGCTGCAAGGCAACATTTCTAAGTTTCATTTAAGATTGTTAAGTTTAAGTTTTATTTACCGGTATTTGTATTTCAGCTTCAAAGCAACGTTTCCAATTTTCATTTAAGATTTGTTAGTTTAAGGTTTAGTTTTATTTGATTTCAGCTTTATTTAATTTAGCTCAAATTATTTTTAATAGTTTTATTTTTAGTTCATGATAACAACACTTCAGAGGATGTCGATAAACATAAAAAAAAAAGAGGATTTTGTATTAAAAAAAAAATAGACAACATAAAAAATATATCTTAACATAGTTATTTAACTTGACTGCTATTTTGCAAGTCTTCTAAATTCATGCGATAGATTTCTACGAGAAACAGCTTGAAACTGAAAATTCTATTTGCTGATAATCCAGTGTAACTCTTTCATTCAAATATAGTCAATATAGACTTGATGTCACCAGTTTATGAACATGCTTAATAGTTTGAGTATTCACAAGTATGCATGAGATAACTGTTTAAATGTCAGTCTGTTCCTCACACAAACTTCAAAAGACACTGTAAGAAGAAATCCCAAAAAAAAAAAAAAAAAATGTGTGTCCTTTTTGAAGTTTGACAGTCCTAGAAACTGTATTCCTTCCACCGAAGAAAGTAAGACATGCAGTTTTCGATCAACATGAGGCTGAGTAAATGATGACAGAATCAGTCTGTTCGGGACACCAGCATCAAAAACACAACAAATGCAGAAGGAATGAAAGGAGGTGAAACCACGGGTCAGAGAAAGTGTTGTTTCCACGCTAAGAGGCGTTTGTTATCTGAGCTGCGCTTTAAGGGATCAGCGTTTGATAAGCGTCTGTGGGATATTTCCAGGTCATGGATATAGCCCGTGACGGATCGCAGGATACTCATTTAAATATGACTCTCGCTGTTCGTCTGATGGAGAGCTTTAATGCTGTAATGTTCATTTGTTTTCAGGGACGGAGCAACGCCAAATAGTGATCAAGCTGAAAACACAAAGACGGGTCGAGAGGGTTACGAGATTAGACGAGATTAGACGAGATTAACGCTGAAAACGATGGCTTCCGTTATTCAGAGAGCTTTATCGTAACCAAACACAGTTTATTTCATTGACTGACCAACATCTACAGGCACTGAAGTGTGTTTTAAAAACTAGTTTTAGTGTCACGTTTTACTAGTCGTTATCCGTAATGGTGTTTAAAGTAATTTAAATAACGTTAGTGTAACAATAAAAAGGCAATCATTTACAGTATTTTTCCATACTGTTCGTTACATGCTACCAAACAACATGTGGGAAAGGCAGAATAATTGTGTTTAGAGATTGTTGACCAACCTGTAATATACTGTAGATAAAAAAAAAAAGTGATATTGTGATATCAAAAGTTTAAGGTTGGTAAGAAAGAAAGAAAGAAAGAAAGAAAGAAAGAAAGAAAGAAAGAAAGAAAGAAAGAAAAGACCCCATTTTAGTGCATATTTAGTGTCATCTGAAAATTCAACACAATATAACAAGCTTTGGCCACACTTTAGTTTGTGAAAAAACTTTCACTATTAACTATGACTTTCACCTGAAATAAACCCCTAATTTACTGCTTATTAATACTTAGTAAGGTAGTTGTTGTAGTGGTTACGTTTAGGTATTGGGTAGGATTATGGGATGTAGAATATGGTCATGAATAAGACATTAATATGTGCTTTAGAAGTACTGATATGCAAGCTAATAAGCGACTAGTTAATAGTGAGAATTGGTCCCCAAACACCAAACTAACAAAAGTCTTACCTAAGGTTTTTTATTTAATTTATTTTTTATTATGCTTCAAAGTCTCATTTTCATTTAATGTGCAAGGTCTATATGGACCTGGTACAAAAGTACTGGTTAAATCCCTAGTTAAGGAAAACAATGTCCTGAGAATCCACCAAACATTTGGTTTAGGAAGGAAATTAGCTTTCTGATTGAGTGAAACTCAAGTCTTCAAACAATGTGGATCTTTCTTTATCCGAGTAAATCTTGTTAGATTTCTGTGCCGATGTAGAAGATCTGAAAGTAAGCCTTGAGATGTTGCGAAACGTTCTTTTACCTCTAATTCGTTGGAAGCTAAACACATTGACGTGTACTGTTGTTATTCGCCATTTTAGGGTTTGTTTTTTACTAACATTTTGGCAGCATGTCTTGCGTCACTCGATATTCTTCAGAAAATGTAAAAAATCTAGTTTTGTTAGTGTCTTTGGCCAAGCAACATCTGGATGCAAGAGCCTAAGAAACATCAGGGGAAGGACGTATATTTCATCCTGAAGAGTTTCTTCTAGCCTGGATTGAAAAGTCGCAGTATTTGAAGCACCTTTGATTTGCACCGTCTTTTCCCTTCACGAACTCTTTGTAGTGTCCTTTGGGGCCTGACTGTATCCAAAACCCCCTTGGAAAGACACTATGGAGAAGATTTGAAGGATGTGCAAGTAATGCAGAGCAAGTTTCCAGCTCTCAAACAACACACCAAGGTGTCAGCCGCACAAATAAAGCTCCCCGCGGGACGGCTTTATTGTTGTTTACATAAGAAAATCATTACACGCTTGACGAAATTTGGCATTGGTCGTGCCCAGGGGAAGTTCATCAGGAAATATATCCGATGCTAAAAAACAAACAGATGACTTAAATTACTGTGGTAACGCATTCAGAGCCGCTCATGCACACAAGATCACGTTCCGCAGCGTCTTCTGAAAGTTATTGGTGCCGTGCAGATTTGAAGAAAGCAGGAGTTTGTCGGGAGTCTAAATTAAACCCAAGGGTCAGTTCAAATGTCTGAAAGATGCTCTTTGTTCACGATCAGAAGACATTGTTCACAAGTCACCAGGTAAAGCATCTGACTTCATGTTGAAGCATTTCTGAGTCTGCCATTGAGGAGAAAAATGTACACTGTAAAAAAGTATCTTGATTTTAACAGTAAAAGACTGTAAAAATGCTATAGTGAAAAACTGTTAATTGGTTAACAGAAAGTTTCCTTACTATATATGGTAAATAACTGTGATAGATCTAATTATCTAATCGTGGAACATTTAATGTAATTTTACAGTAAAGTACCGTTAAATTTACAGTTTTGGGAAGTGAAAACGAACAAGTCATTGTATAATTTACAATCAAAAACCATAAATTGCATCACATTTGATGTATTTTTGTTAAAATAACTGTTTCGTCATAGTTTTCCTAGTTTTTTTTTCTTCTAATCAGTTATGTACATTAGGGTTTTGTGTTACATTTAATGTTTTTAAATTAATGTTTATTGTATTTTTTAAATTTCATGTGTGTTACCATGATGGTGTTTAATGTCTGTGTGAATGACACTGTGCAGCTTCTATATATATATCAGTATTAACTCTCTTGTGGAAGAACTGCGTCAATTGATCATGATATTCTCATTATTGTTGTGATTGTTAGTTGTCAGTGTATTACAATGGTACAAAACAGATATTAATACTTCAAAAGGTTGGTAAATTAACATTATATCAGATAATGAAATACGGTTTATTACTGTAAATTTTAAGTTAAGTCTGTAAAACCTAAAATGTTGCTACCATGTTTTTTACGGTAAATTTCTGGTAACCACAGCTGCCAGTTTTTTACCGTAAATTTTACGGATTTTTTTTTTTCAGTGTAGGATGGGACTTGTTTTTTGCATTGTGATTTGACGGATTTCTAGAGATATTATTTTAATGTTTAATTTAGCCACTTTTCACACTTGAAATAGTTAACGATTCTAAACAGAATCTTCTCTTATCTTGGTTCATGTTTGACATTGCTCATACTATACCCAGGGATAACAATTAATTCTGAGTATTCATAAGATGAACACTGTACTTTCCTAAACCTGGGGTTAACGTGCTTATTTGCATATTTGCTGTGTCAGTGTCTTTGATTGGATGAATGCCGCACACAATTTACATAAAGGCTCTAGCACTATGCATCCTCATATTATATTGCAGACAGTTTATTCGAATGGACTTTTATATCTTTCTTAAAGCACCAAATCAGAATGATTTCTGATGGATCATGTGACACTGAAGACTGGAGTAATGATGCTGAAAATTCAGCTTTGATCACAGGAATACAAAATATATTCAAATAGAAAACGGTTGTTTTAAATTTTACACAAATATTTCACAATATTATTGTTTTTAAATGCAGGCTTCATGAGCAGAAGAGACCCTTTTCAAAAATATGAAAACATCTTTCCAACCCCAAACCTTTGAATGATGTGTATTGGGACGGTACACAGGATCAGTTTTGGTTTCATGTTGATGTGGCTTTCATGATTAACAACCTTTAGTAACTTTCACTCTTCTTGAGTAGGACACTGGAGTTTCTTACATAAACTTGCAGCCTAATAAGAATTCACACCCTGTCCTTTCGATATGTGTTACTTAAAAATTCAAGGTCTGTTTCAGATGGCCGTTGGGGTAAAAGCTTATTTTGACAGACGCAATACCTCTTGAACTCAAGACAAATTGGATAACAAGCAGCAGCGAAGCGTGTCGAGGAAGTCACCGCACTTCAAAAACAAACCAGCGGCCGAAAAGAACACCTCACACGTTTCCATTTACTTTCCATTTCTCTGTTTGCTTGTGTCTGTATGTTTTATTCCAGCACAAACACTTTTGTCACAAAATGTCACAGCCATCAAAGTCGATTCACACATTGCGCATTTCCTTTCGCTTTTTCTGATGGAAAGACTGTTGTTCTGTTCCTCGCAAAATTGCAGTGCTTTTACAAGATATTTAGAGTTGAAAATCCATGAAATAATCAAAATCTAGCAGACAGTCGCCTCAGATGGAGGAGTCACACACCATTACGTCTGTGAAGACTGCTGGGAAGAGGAATGCCGGCTCGTTCCTCATGCTAATGCATGGGGAATTAAACTAATATTTAAACAATGGCACCACGACGAGCCCTGCTCAAACAGAAACCAATCCATTTATGAGATCGCAAACTTACATCTAGTGAGAGAAGATAAGATTTGGAGTTTGCATTCTGGATAACACTTGTATTTGATCATGGAAATGATTTTTGCAAGCCATATAGATACTGTTTCAGCTGCTTAAAGGGGTCATGATGCATCAAATCTGTGATTTACAGTATGGGGTTTGTGTGTTCTACCGCTGATAGAAAAGTTGATGAAGTTTTACAGTAGGTGCATAGTTGACATTTCCATTCTTTTGTATTAAAGACTAGTTAGTGGTCAACCAGTATTTCAATGGTTATGTCGTCGTGACAACTAGATAATATCTGAGCGATCACTATACATATCTTGATTATGGCTGATATAATGTCGGGTTTTAGTTTTTGTGCATTTAGGCAAATGTTTGTTTCTTTAAAAAATAACATTTGATTTAACATTGAACCATTCACATTGAGACCAGAAACATGTATCAGGAAAGTAATAGTCAATTTTGATGTTAAATGAACATTTACTTTACATTTGCTTTACACAAACACACACACACACACACACACACACACACACACACACACACACACACACACACACACACACACACACACACACACACACACACACAGACACAGACACAGACACAGACACAGACACACACAGACACACACACACACACACACACACACACACACACACACACACACACACACACACAAAGAAATCAGTTGTTTTCTGTTAATATTATAGGCCAATTAATCCGCCTTATTGATGTTTCAGTCCGTGATTTAGCCAGAATGTTTAGTGAAACTTGCTTTTCCTCTAGATCAATTTTTTTAAAATATTTTTATTTTTAAATAAGTGGCATAATATTTTGACTAAGTATGCATAAATATTCCCTGATATGTACAATATTTTTTTTTTCCCTCAGCTGAATAGACAGGTTTCACTAGTGTTCAATACAGGCATTATTTAAAACATTAATATGGTATTAATATTTCTGGGAATACAGTACAACACATTCTATGGGTAACTGATCAATAATTAAATGAGTTCATATGAGTATGTTTGAATTCCATACCAATTGAATTCAGTTTCCGTGAATTCAAATTCTAAATCCTTTTGTACCTGTGACGTGCATGATCTGTTTTAGTTTTGTTTTCCCTCCGTTTGCCTGAGTTCATAGTTAGTTTCCCTGTTTGTTCATTAGTTTCCATAGTTCCTAATAACACACACCTGTTCTGATTCTCTTTTGATGATGTTCTCGGTGTATAAAAGCCCTGAGTTTTATGGCATCAATTCAGTTCAACTTCTGTTAGTATTATAGCCTGGAAATCAAGACCTAAATCTGAAAGATTAATGGTCTGGTATCGACCAGCTTGAGGGGCGGCACCAAGCATGCATTTGAAAATCTCACTGCACACAATTGGATAACACTACGACCAATCACAACAAGTTATCGCTTAGCTTCCACCAGAGCTAACTGGTAGATTAAACTCTTGCCGTATCCGGTCAGCAAAACAGCAAAAACGCCCTTCTTGCAAAGGAACGATTCGAGCGGCGTCTTCTGTTCCTCTTTTAGATAAAAAGCCAAGTCTAACTCGTTCATTGTAGCGGCCAAAGCCGTTTCAAACAACTGGTGTTCGTCCATAGCCATCTTGCAATGTTTACTGATGACTTCGACGTCACAGCGCTGTCGTCTTCTGTTTAGCTCGCCTCTGGCCCGCCTATATCAGATAACCCGATGTGATTGGTGCAGCTCGGATACAAGGGCATATTTAATGAGCATCATTACTCGATGCCAGAGTAAACTCGCTGAGCAAATTCAACTTGTGCTCTCGCGAGAACTCTGGATTTCCAGGGTATTAGTATTATAGGCTAATCGGCTAATATTTAGGCAGTGGTCACATGGTCAGTCTGATGATGAGTCGACATGAACCATATAAGTTACATTAACAGAAGCATTATCAAACACATGATGAGGTCTAGCAGAGTCTGAGGCGGTTTATCCGTGATTGTGGAGAGCGCAGCTCAGCAGGCTTTTAGCGTCCGGATGACAACTGAGCCTCGGTGGCTTGTTGCGGAGGAACAGGTCAGTCTGTCCATTCCAGATGAGTGGAGGGGATCGGCGGACGCCTCGGGCCGTTCCTGGACAAACTCCAAACTCCAGCACCAGCTGCTATCTGTAATACTGCGGCACGCTCCAGTTAGCATCTCTGCAGTGACCAGCGCTCTCCCCCTTCCCATTGCTCTACCATTCCCAGATTTCCCAAAAACGAATTGAGTCCGATTATGGATGAATGCATTGCAATTTTGTATGCTTTCTAACTCTAAACCAGATATGATAACCAACTGCAAAAATAAATAAATAAATAAATAAATAAATAAATAATAATTATAATAATAATAATTATAATAATTATATATATATATATATATATATATATATATATATATATATATATTAGCATTTTTATCAAGCTTGTATATTTAGGTTCAGCAACCTACAAGCTTGATAAAAATTATCATTCTAGAAGAAAATTTCAGAAGTCTTCATATATATATATATTTAATTATCCATAAAAGGGATATATATATATATATATATATATATATATATATATATATATATATATATATAACCCTTTTATGGATAATTTATCATTAATTTATTACAAATTCTTACATACATTTTTTTTATAGAAAATTCTGCATCCTGTTTGCATCTCATTGCAACTTAATTGTAATTTTAATACATTGGGAAATCTGTTCTGAATGCCACAAAACGATGAAGTACTGCAGGCTTTGCACATTAATTTGTGTCATTATATCACTCCTCTGACATTCACAAAATAAGCATAATAAAGTTTTACTTCCGCTTTGCTCCCTTCTGAGTAGATGGACGCCGTAGTAGTTTTTAGAACCTCTCCTTTTAATAGCCTGCATGCATCACTCTAGACACCTGCGTTTCTGGCTAACTGCATATTCCTCCGTTGACATTTAACAGAAGCAGCTCCACCAGCGAGCGGTGTGTGTGACCCCTCATTAGTGCTGTGGGGCTTTGAGCGGGGAACTGGAAAAATGCTCATAAGGCTGTTAATGTACATTAAATGGACTTTAAATTACGGCAGGGTTGAGTGCCTCCTCCTGTATGTATGGAGTCCATCTTTCAGTGGATAAGGGGCCGGCGATGGGAATGTTGGATGAATTGCTGCCGTCTGTCCGTTTTGTAAAAGCTTTGGATCAGTGGGTCATGGCATAGTTTGCTTGAGAGCGTATTTCCATTAAAGTGCAAGGTAAAAGCTGCTGATAGCGTGGAGTTTGAGGTTTAACGTCTCAGCGTTATTAGGGAGTTTACATCACGCTTCTTTAAAGGAACACGCCGACTTTTTGGGACTTTAGCTTATTCACCGTATCCCCCAGAGTTAGATAAGTCCACACATACCCTTCTCATCTCTGTGCGTGCCGTAGTTCTGTCTGACGCACCCACCGCTAGCCTAGCTTAGCACAAAGACTGGAGGTAAATGGCTCCAGCTAGCATACTGCTCCCAATAAGTGACAAAATAACGCCAACATTTTCCTATTTACATGTTGTGATTTGTATAGTCACAGCGTGTACAAATAACAAGGTCACATGAGACACAGCCATCTTCTAACCGTATACACACTGGGAACTATATTCTCAGAAGGCGAAGCACTGCTACTTCTGCGGAGTGATTTACTCCAACTCTGAGCGAACAACTCTGGCTGTGTCTCATGTGACTTTGTTATTTGTACTATACAAATCACAACATGTAAATAGGAAAATGTTGGCGTTATTTTGTCACTTATTGGGAGCAGTATGCTAGCTGGAGCCATTTACCTCCAGTCTTTGTGCTAAGCTAGGCTAGTGGTGGGTGCGTCAGACAGAGTTACGGCCCGCACGGAGATGAGAAGGGTGTGTATGGACTTATCTAACTCTGGGGGATACGGTGAATAAGCCAAAGTCCCAAAAAGTCGGCGTGTTCCTTTAAAAGTGGCCGCATTTTAGCAACACTAACATAGAAAGCATAAAAAATTATGGCATTTGTGTTGTTTACTTATTAATTTATTGGATTATCAAATAAATAAATAAATACTGCATGTATGTGTGTGTGTGTGTGTTTAGTATTATTTTTTAAATGACAGTTATGCACATTTGCCTCTTTGTGTGGTGCAAAAAATTATTTCCGAAAAAAAATTAAGGAAAAAATAAATGTCCAGAAATGCTGCATTTAAATAGACTTTTTCTTGATGATTTTTTAAATGCAAAATACATTTTGCAGGTAAAATATGTAATATTCTTCATGAGATTTATATTACTATTTTTTGGCATTACGTTATAAGAATTGAGAAGAGATAGTTATTAAAACAGGCACGTTGTTTGGCATTTTCTGCATCTCTTTCAATGTGCCTTTCTTTTACTCGAGGAAATCCCAGATATCTGTGGGCAAATTATGAGTGGCTGCCAAAACTAGAAGTGATTTGGACGTTGAAGGTAAGCCTTCAGCCTCAGAGCATATGGTGACATTTAGTTTAGGGAATTCTCTTCACAATTTTGTATGGACAACTTCAATTTGGGTCTCGAGTCCCAGCTGGAATTCAGGAAAGTGGGATATGAAGTAAAAGTTCACATAGGGAAAGTTCACATATTATGGCGTATTTCCCACTTCCTATAAACTCATGCACATGCTAACATCTAATTAGTGAATAACACCGCGCAGCATCATATTTGCTGAATCAAATCCAACACTTGTTTCTTACTAAATTTAGGGAGCTGATTCCAAAACGAGTGCTTATTTTGCTCTAGCACAACATTTGTGAGGTGAAGAAGTGTTGAATTATCTTCCTCGAAGCCTGGTTACAACTATCTGTTTAATTCTCAGCCCATTTTCACATCTATGACATTTATTTTTGCCTAACCCAGATTTCAAGGTTAGATAATGGCCATGCAGTGACATGATCCAGATGCACACATCTGTGGGTGTTTTTCTACATCCAAACAATGACAGAAAATTACATATTTTGTGGGGGGAAAAAAAGATGACTTATTTATAAACTTGTGTTTATGTTCTTTGACAATAAAAGGGGTTATATGTAGCCTGGCTAACGTCAGACCTCTTTCTCATTGAGACGTGGTCTGGGAACCACATGTTCATTTTCTCGTATTTGAGGCGTGGTTTACGAATGCCCAGAGCCGTTTATTGGGCGCTACGAATGTCTATCAAATGCGCCTGTACGTAGCTCATAGCCAGTCGTTTCAATTATACCAGATGACGTATGTAGAGCGGCAGAAATTCGACGAGGAATAAGACGAAATAAACTTGCGTTCTAAACTACTTAGAACACTATCTAAGGCTACATCGAAAGGTAACTTCATGTCTGATGCCATGTTGGATCCATAGATATAAACAAACTGCTTCGGTGTGTCGCATAGACGTCGTCATCGTCTTGCTGCTCCCTCCCCGTTCTGGATCCCTTTTTGAGGAGAAAATCTGGTCCATGGTGTCCAGGCTGCCTAGCAGCGTGAATAAAATCGCGCTGCGCTCAAGGCAGCATGGGGAAACCCAGGCTAGATTATATGTAGAATTCAGAAACACTTGTAATTACACTGTAAAAAAAAAATTACATCCCCAAGTAAAAAAATTCTAGTCAAGTCAAGTCAAGTTTATTTGTATAGCGCTTTTCACAATACAGATTGTATCAAAGCAGCTTCACAGTATTAAATTAAAATAATACAACAAAGTTTTTTCAAGGGGAATTTATTGATTGATAAAATTAAATTAAATATCCCCAAAATATCCCCAACTGAGCAAGCCAAAGGCAACAGTGGCAAGGAACCGAAAAACTCCATCAAGTCACCTAATGGTGTCCTAAAACTCCATCAGGTGACCTAATGGAGAAAAAAAAACCTTGGGAGAACCCAGGCTCAGTCGGGGGCCAGTTCTCCTCTGGCATTTATGAGCTAAAGGCCGGATTGTAGTTTGAACTGTAGGATTATATGAATGCCTGGCTGAAGAGATGCGACTTTAATCTAGTTTTAAACTGGGAGAGCGAGTCTGAGCAACGAACAGTATCAGGAAGACTATTCCAGAGTTTTGGAGCCAAATGTGAAAATGCTCTCCCTCCTTTGGTGGTTCTGGATATCCTAGGTATGACCAAAAGCCTTGAATTTAGTGATCTTAAAGAGCGCGATGGATTATAGGGTGATAGAGTTCTAGTGACTGATAACATCTAAATTTTTCAATTAGTCTGACGTATTATTTCTCATTGAGCCAATGTTAACAGACTATTGCAACAAGAATTGCACTTGGGCCAATTAAAAAATTTAGATGTGACCAGTCACTAGAAAATTTTGACTTGGAGAGGTTAGAATTTTTTTACAGTGTAGCGATACCAGTGGCCGTTAAGTGAACTGCAGCCAGAAATATATTGCTCGTGCTCGCACTCGTGCACACGTTTCGGACAAGAGACTTACTTATAAGTACAAGTTCTTTTTCGCTCTTTGCTTAGGAGTAAATAGAATATTTTTGTAGCAATGTACTGTTAACGAACATCCAGACACCGTCAACACTGTTGAGAGTGATGTTTAGATGCATATGTTAATATGTCTGTGCGCTTTCCTCTCAATAACAAAATAAACACAACAAAAATGACAGCGGTGAGAAAACAGCAGTTCAGAAAGCATCTGATTATGTGCAAAAGCTCAGCAATTTACTGGCATCATGTCGACAGATGAGGTCATTCAAATTACACTGTTATGAACTTTTGATTATACAATATATTTGAGACTATAGACTTTATAGACCTGACTATGCGGGACTATAGTTTGAATTAATCTTTTTTCTTTGCATGACACATGGACTCTTTCGGCATTATCCTGAATATTGTATAAGCATTAGCTTCATGTGTCATTGAACTGAAGAGAGGCTCTCGGGAGCGTGCGAATGTCATCAAACATCCTGTTGATTTTCCCAGCAAAATTTCCTGAGTTCTTTACATACAAATCAGTCTACAGGCTTTCATAGACAACCTAGGAAGTCTCGTTACATGTTGTTCACTCACTAGCAATAAAAAAGCAATTAATACATGAACATTCTCATATACAGGTGAAACTCGAAAAATTTGCGCAAAAATCGTGCAAAAGTTTGTGTATTTCAGGAATTCAAATTGAAAGGTGAAACTAATACATTTAGTATATATAGCTATATACATATGCATGATTATACCTTTCAGAGGGCCAACATTTCTGTATTTAAAATCTTTTTTGGGGGTGGGGGGTTAATGTAATATTCTAATTTTCTGAGATTTTGAATTCTGGGTTTTCATAAGATGTAAGCCATAATCATCAAAATTATAATTTTTGCACGATATTCAAATTTTTTCGAGTTACCCCTGTATAGCCCCTTTAAATCAAGTATTTGGACATATTTTTCAATCATTTGCAGATTGCCAGTTAAAGACTTTTCTTCAACCTTTAATATTTAACTGCTTTTGTTATTTTGATAAGTGCATTGCAGCTGCATTTTATTTATATATATATATATATATATATATATACAGTACAGGCCAAAAGTTTGGACACATTACTATTAATATAGAAGTTTCTTCTGCTCATCAAGCCTGCATTTATTTGATCAAAAATACAGATTTTTTTTATTATTTTTTTTATATTGTGATATATTATTACAATTTAAAATAATTGGTTTTCAATTTATTATACTTTAAATTATCATTTATTTATGTGATGCAAAGCTGAATTTTCAGGATCATTACTCCAGTCTATCACATCCTTTAGAAATCATTCTAATATTCTGATTTATTATGAGTGTTGGACACAGTTCTGCTGCCTAATACAGTATATTTGATGAATAAAAGGTTAAAAAGAACTGCATTTATTCAAAATAAAAAACAAAATATTTTCTAATAATATAAATCTTCTTTACTATCACTTTTTATCAATTTAACACATCCTTGCTGAATAAAAGTATTGATTTATTTCAAAAAAAGAAATAAAAAAATGACTGACCCCAAATTACTGACCAGTAGAGTATATTGTTGTTACAAAAGATTTCTATTTTTAAAACATTTGCTTCTTTCTTTTTTTTTTTACTTTTTATTCATCAAAGTATCCTAAAAAAGTATCACAGGTTATGAAACAATATTAAGCAGCAGAACTGTTTCCAACTTTGATAATGAATCATCATATTAGAATGATTTCTAAAGGATCATGTGATAGACTGGAGTAATGATCCTGAAAATTCAGCTTTGCATCACAGAAATAAATGATAATTTAAAGTATAATAAATTGAAAAACAATTATTTTAAATTGTAATAATATATCACAATATAAAAAAAAAAAATTCTGTATTTTTGATCAAATAAATGCAGGCTTGATGAGCAGAAGAAACTTTTTTCAAAAACATTAAAAATTGTAATGTGTCCAAACTTTTGGCCTGTACTGTATATAGTATATATATATATGAAGAGTTCAGATGCAAAAGCCTCTAAGTGCCATCTGAAACTTTGTTCTAGAATGATCATTTTTATGAAGCTTGTATATTTAAGTTAAGTAATTTCACTTAAATGACAATTAATAGGTAATTTGCATTGCCATTTAAGTGAAATTATTGAACTTAAATATACGAGCTTGATAAAAATGATCATTCTAGAAGAAAATTTCAGATGGCACTTGGAGGCTTTTGCATCTGAACTCTTCATATATATATATATATATATATATATATATATATAAATATTACAGTGTATACACATTATATGCATTCGGGCTGTCAAATAATTTAATTTATTTTGCTGTATTTTTTGACCGAACAATTCTTCTTTTTGTGCATATACAGTTTGGAACGTCATGAAAGTCGTTAAATAATAACTGAATGTTAATTTGAGGTTGAATTATGTTTTGGATTCAATTAGATTGATCAATTACTTGAACATGCCGAGTCTGCCTTGGGCTGGACCCAGTTGGATCTCAGCATCCATCTTGGCTTTAAGGGATAATTAATCTGCGTTTGGTCTGAAAACTCATTCATTATGCAGTATGAGGATGATGTGTTCATTAGATGGACTCGTGTTATGATTTTAAAGGGTAACCCGGCCATGACAACAGAAGCAGCTTGAAGGTCTTTAATCATGTTTGTTGGTTTGGTTGGAGGTGGTCTGGCAAGCGCTCAAAGAAGTTGGGACCCGAAACCGTCAGCCTTCGCGCCAAGACCTTTAATGTTTGCTTTGGCTGAGCGTTGCTCGTCTGTCCCGCCACGCTCTTCTCTGAAGGATCCTTTGTACGGTGCGGACGGTCATGTCCGCGCGACACGCGCCCATATTAGTCTGGCAAAGCTGATAATGACAGACTAGATGGAGATAAAGACAACAGAGACTGGCCATGTTCCCTCAGCCTGACGTTTCTGTGGGCTGAGTTTGTGTTTAGACCATCATGGCTGTGTGTCTCGATTTTCCTTGGATGTGGATCAGGATATCATCTGCACAAATTTGCGTTTATTGTGAAAAAAAACAAAACATTATGGGAACTGATTATAGCATTATGAAATTCAAATACAATAATTATTTTTATTTCATAGTGAAATTATAGTTAATGTTAAATATGATAAAAAAATTATATTACAAAAAAAATCATAAAACCACCGTTTTATGGGTGTCTTTGGTTAGATTATTTCACATTTATTAAGAGGAATTTTTTTAGATTATTTTGTATATTGGAAAAAAAAGGCACTTATGTTTGTAAGTATTACAAGTAAATATTACAACGCTTGAAAGTTTTAATATTGTGAGCTTCCCAACCTTTTTGCAGTGCATTCTGGGAATTTCTAGGGAGCAAATGCACTGGAGTGTTATTAACAATGGGACAGCCCATAATGTCCAGCTCTCTGTAGTGCATTTGCCACTGAATGAGATTGAACTTTGAGAATAATACAGGCTGGTTTGTGTTTTCTCTTCTTTTGATAGACACTAATGGTGTCCTCTGCACAGTAAAGCAATAAGCATGTTTTATTGGTTGCTTTGTTTCTATTTTGATTGCATCAGTCCCGTTCACATTAGAATCTAATTTTCTCCAAATCCCACTTTTGCATAGATGTAATTTAACAAACACAATTTTAAGATTGGCTGTGTTGTTGTTGCTTGGTGTGGTTTTTCACTTTAAATAAAGGATGTGATGCTCATAGTCTGTGGTGTTGCGGCTGGTTAACACGATAAAAGGCAGTCAGAGTTAGAATAGTGTCCTTGAATCCTATGAGATTCACCCTGAAACTCTGATCTAATAGGCTGACATTCATAAAAAAAACATGTAATGGCAAATTTAAATGCAGAATGGATAAAAAGAGAGAGATTTTTCACATTGCAAGTTGGTTTTACGACCATTTCATGTTTTGCATTCAAATGCATTGCATTGATTCCTAATAATTATTTTATTTTATTTTATTTATTTTATTTTATTTTATTTTATTTTATTTTATTTTATTTTATTTTATTTTATTTTATTTTATTTTATTTTATTTTATTTTATTTTATTTTATTTTATTTTATTTTATTTTATTATGGGTTAGGGTTAGTTTAGTTTAGTTTAGTTTATTATGGGTTAGGGTTAGTTTAGTTTAGTTTAGTTTAGTTTAGTTTAGTTTAGTTTAGTTTAGTTTAGTTTAGTTTAGTTAAGGTTTTTTTTTTAAATGTATTTATTTTTATTGAATTTTTTATTTTGTATTTTTTTTATAATAAGTTTTTTTTTTTTTATGTTGTTTTTATGTACAATTCTCACAACCTTCACATTATGTAAAATAGGTTTTTTTTCTTTCTTTCTTTTGCTTCCAAGATAATTACTATGATGATATATTTACATCATATTCAAAACATCACAGAAAAAACAATATTAAAGTTTGCAAAGCATAACATCATGTTCAGTTATTTCAACGCTATCTCACGACCAATTCGTACGAATTCGTACGAATGATAAAAAGTTGGCTAATTCGTACTAATTCGTACGACCTCACTCGTACGAATTTGTACGATTTGTCTAAACCCACGTGATGGGTAGGTTTAGGGGCGGGGTCAGGGGTAGGTCATTCGTATAAGCCACTTTGTAGAATTTGTACGTTTTCCCGTGAGATCGGGCTGGTTATTTGTTGGATGTGATCCTTTTCATTATTTAGTGGGGAACTGTACTTTTTTAATGGTCTTAAAAGTAGACTTAATTTACTTTAAGCCAAATGTAATAGCTCTTTTTCTTTCCTCTTGTAATGTCCGGGTGAAATAGTCTCCGAACACATTTCATGAGCGAGACAGAAGCGGTGTGAACCGGATCAATGCTTCGGCTGGAGTCCAGCTCGCTACTTCTCTCCCAGTAATGAAGTAATGGAGCGCCTGAGCAAGATGTCTATATCTATAAAGACAGTGTAGCGTGTTTATCCTAACAGCCCGACATGTGCTGGAGTCCCGAGCTCGGTTTAGCAGTATCAGACGAGTCCAGTCTCCTCTGCTTCTGAACTCGCTGATGCTGAGCTGCTTTTGATGAGCACGTATATCTGATGGTGGATCGATGTGGATTCAGAAGCTGTGGCGCGATCGAACGCGACGTGAGAAAGAAGCCTGGACTTGATTAGTCCTGGAATTAGCAGAGAGCTCGGGTTTCCCAGTCTCGGCCCACGATTTGCGGTTCTTAAATGAGTCCGAGCGCTCTCTCGTTTTCGCCATCCCATCATTCTCTCCAGGGCCGCACTACATGATAAATGACTTATTGGGTGGCCACTGACAAAAGTCTCCACACACCAGCTAGGCAATAAACAACAATGATTATTGATTTTTCTATGTGCCTCGCCACAAAACAAAATGAACCAAAGTGACATGTGGTTTGTCGGGACTGGGCTTGAGGTTCTGCGAGCGGTGTGGGACGTCGGCAGTAAATTAGGCTGGAGGTGCTGGAGGTGAACGGGCTGGCAGAGAGTCTCTCTCGACGGGCCCCGGGACCCACCAGATGGCAGTGGCCATATGCAGGAGATCCCTGTGGCCAGGTACACTAATGAATACCATGGAGAGTTGCTCCAAGTTTTTTTGGCATGACTTTGTTCGCTGGGCATAATCAGATCCCATGGCTGCTTTTGCCGCAGCATGAAATCTTTATCCCGTTTTTTTTTTTTTAAACCTATACTTTTTTAGAAATACCTGCCGTATTTTTCACAGAGGGTTTGTATGCGTCATGACCAACTAATTCCCATGACATTTTCCAGCTGTGCAGGAAAAAATAATTCACTATCAGGGCTAAAAAAAATATAGGGTTTTTTAGTTCAGCACAAAAGTTGTTACTTGTAACTTATAAAAAACGTTTAAATGAATTCAGTGTTTTGGGTTTAAGATGTTTTAATAAATTATAAAAATATCTATTTTAATTTTTCAGTAATATATTAGTATATTGTTTAATATTTATTAAATAATTAAATATTTTTATTTATATAATACATTTTTTTATAATATCTTTTATTTAAATTTTTTGCATTTTTTTTATTTTATTTTGTGTGAGAACAATAACAGAGAAATATATTTGTTATGTATTACATGTTTTTTCACTTTTCCTCAAAAACTATTGGTAACAATTGATATTTTTTATTTTAATAATATATTATTATATTGTTTAATATTTATAATTAAATATATTTAAATATTTAAATAACTATTTACTAAATATTTACATATTTATATAATATAAATAATTTATTTAATATTTATATTTAATGTGTGTATATATATATAAACACTTATATCGCATTTTTTTTACTTGTCAAAAACAATTGGTAACATATGTTTTGGATTATTAACAGGGAATTTTACCGCTCTAATATGACTTAAACTAGGTTTAATACAATAAGCTATAATCTATAAACTAGATAAATAAACACTTTTGCTGTAAAATGATGCAGTATGGTGCAAAACATGATTGATTTTGTCTAAACTTGATTGATTTTTTATTGACTTTTTGCTTCCAAGGTTTAACCATGATTACCATGATAATGCTAGGCTGGAATTTGTTTTTATTTATATATATATATATATATATATATATATATATATATATATATATATATATATATTTATTATTATTATTATTATTTATTATTATTTTTTTTTATTTTTTTTATTTATTTTTTTATCCAAGCTTAAGAGTGAATATCAAGCGATTCTGATTTTCTTATAGGCTGTTTCTCTCATGAAATCTGTTTGTTTGAGCATCTACTATTTAGGATTAGTGTTGCTTTTCTTCTCTATTTCTAATACAGTGTAAGATGGGACTGTGTGACCAGAACACCAGTGCAACCATCAGACAGAAAGCAGTAGCCTAACAAGTTATGAAAATCAATCTATTCTACATAAAAACTCTGTTTATATAAATAGAAGCGATTCTCCAGTTATCTAGCGTGGTAGTGCAGTGTAAGTGTTGTGTTTTTACCATAGACTGTAAAAAAAATACAGTTTTTACTCAACTGTGGTCATAATGTAATGAAACATGAAAACCCTGTCGGCTCAGATAAACTTCACAGGGAGAGAGAAATCCAATTCAAAAGCCACATATGAGCTAGAAAACATCAGGAAACATCAGGCCGTTCCCTCACAAACACAGCGACTCGGTTCGGATCCACGGGGAGGTCTGGAAGACGGAGAGCTGGAAGATGGAGAGCAATATAATCCCACCATCAATTACTTCCATTTACTCACTTTTAAGGGAAGCTAATTTGTCTTACACTACAATCAAACACTCATTATGTGAAATGTAATTACTGCCAGCTTGAGTTAAGATTCAGTTGTAATGATACCACTACAGATGCTTGCTTCCCAAAGCACACAATAGGCACTTTTCTGTTCCTGCGACGTCTTTGTGTTTGGCTTTGTTTTCACAGAGCTTATTTAACTTTGCACCACGTCACTGTACTTTCAACGTGACGGCCGTATCGCTAATTCGACTCGTTGGCTCCACTCGAAGGCCTCTGCGTTGATGAATTGCACAGCTTATGAAATTAGGCAGTGTGAGGGAAAACCAGTTGCATGCGTGTTAAAGCGAAGCAAGAAGCTGACGTTTAACGGATGACAGGAGCTCATCTGATCTCATAGCTGGAGGAGTGCTCATATACACATTATAAGCATATCTCACACTATATCCTGACACACTTCATCAGCGTTCGGGACTTTATTTTGATTGTCACAGAAAATAATTTTATCTCATCCCTCAGTAAATGCTTTACAAAAAAAAATTAAGCTTATATAATTTCAGGTCCAGAATAAACAGACTTTTGAGAATATATTATATTATATTATATTACACTTTACAATATTAACTACCAGCGAACAACACATTTGTTACAGTATTATGTTTGTCTTTGTTAACATTAGTTAATACAAATACAACTGTTCATTATTAGTTAATGTTAGTGCAAATCTATTGAATAATATTAGCACAAGCACATTTTGATATTTAATAATATGTTAATAAATGTTGAAATTAACTTTAACTAAATTATTAACTAATAACTTGCTTTAAAATGATTTTTCATTGTTAGTTCATATTAACTAGTTAACTAATGTTAACAAATGCAACCTTATTGTAAAGGGTTACCATATTATATTAAATCATATAATAAAAAATAATAATAAAAAAAAACATTATTATTTTAATATTTAATGTTTATTAAATATTTTAATGTTTTATTTATATTATTTAATCTTTTTACAATGTTTTTGTTTTATTTTTTATTAACATCTTTTTATTTTTTGCAAAACATTATCAGAAAATACAATTATGTTATGTTAGTTGTTATATTATTTATTTATTTATTTATTTATTTTGGTATATTTTATTTAATATTTTAATGTTTTATTTATATTATTTAATCTTTATTTACAATATTTTTATAAAAAATTTTATTGACATCTTTTTCTGCAAAACATTTTTTTATATCAGAAATTCCAATTATGTTATGTTAGTTATAGCCTAATTTTTTATTTTTTTGGGGGGTATATTTTCATTTATAGAATTACTAAATTTTACAAACAAAAGTTGTGTTTGCTACTGTGTTGTTCATTGCTCTTTTTGGTGCAGATTAACAGTAAAGTTAGGCTAAAGTTGTGGAAAGCAAGATTATTTGATACACAAATAATTTTTTTTATAAACTAACTTTTTGGCACACAGTCACTCCCTCAGGATGATCTAATACTTGTGAGCAAATAGTATAAAATCTGAGTAGAAATTGAAATTGCTAAAACGTTTTCCCAGAAAAATCCTGAAAACTGGGAACTATTGCAGTTTTTAACTTATGTGCCAATCTCAGAGTAACCACTTGCTCAGTCGCTGTATTTACTTCTATATAAATTTAATGTTGTGTTTATTATTTAGGAAAGTTTTACACTATCACTGTTGCTTTTATAAAGAGGAAATCAAACTTTCAGTTATATTTACTACCAGCATGATTGGTCCAGGGAGATATTGGTCCATCAAAGAGATGCTAATTCTCAATGATGCCCCGTGGAGGAAGAAGCTTGGAATCGTTTTATGAAGCAAGTGGCGCCGTAGAAATGTATATTAACTCTATCATTTCTATAATGATGCAATAGAGAGTAACCATCAAAACAGGCGACTCCTGAGGAATAGAAAATAATGAGGAAAAAATAAGCAGGCTGTTTGAATATGATCATGTTTTTTTTGTTTTTTTATTATTTGAAGTTATCCTCGGGGTGTGAAGAGTTTCTGTTAATATGAGTTTTGGATTATTGATCACCTTTTAAAAATGTGATTAGTAAAACAAAGTGTGGTACAAATTTAATGTGTGCAACTCTCATGACGTCTCATGTTGTGGGTGGTTAAATATCAAAGTCATGTTGTTCTGGTCTCTAGATATGACTCGTTCCCCTCTTCAGGTTTTTTTATAATTTTTTTAATTTTTAAAAAAAATTTATCCATTTTGTATCCACTATAAATGCAGGAAAAGTTGCATGCCAAACTTTAAATATGCCATATTATGCCCTTTTACAAAGTCTTGAATTGGTTTTGGCCTCTACTAGAATAGGTTTTGATGCTTGAATGTTCAAAAAACACATTCTATTTTATTTTATATTGTTGCAGCTAGGGATGGGATGATTACCGGTTTCACTATAAACCACGATAAAATGTACTGATGGTTAGTATTATCGTTTAAAACTGAATTATCATTAAAACCGTGTTTGATTATCGCGATTTTAGTAACTCACTGTAAATCCTGTCCAGCCAGCAACAGGCTGGCGCAGGCGCAGCGTGCAATGTTGTTGTTTTTTTTATTGGAGAAGGAATTGCGGAAGGCAGATTAATGTTTTAAATATTACATGATCACAAAAATATTATCAAACTCAGTAAACAATAAATCAACTCTGATTTCATTTTCAATACAATCGAAAACGGAGACGCAAGACGGCAAGTTGTATTTGAATGAAACGAGAGAGCGCGTGTTATAATGCATTGTTATTGACGACGGTCATTATAAGGAAGGAAATGCCACAGAATATAATCTTGCTTAAAAAAAGTGCATAGAGCTGCTTGTTTTATTTGTTGTTTGTTGATTTTCAAATATAAAACTTGTTGAAATGTTTTCCGTGTGAGCATCAGTTATTTTTGAACACTTTCATCTTGTTTTAACAAAACCGTGATAATATTGATAATATTGATAATCACGATAATTTTGGTCACTATTATCGTGATATGAAATTTTCATACCGTCCCATCCCTAGTTGCAGCTCCTCTCTTTCCAGTCGGTCAGAAACACTCCTGAGTGAGTTTCTCAAAAGCATCGTTAGCCAACAATGATTAGTTTTAATTGTGCTGGTAACGATGGAACTTGTGACCAGTTGGCTTTGGTAAACACAACTCTGTTTACTTCCTGTCTCTATGAAGCCCCTCCTTCTGAAAAGCACACTGTGCTCTGATTGGTCGGCTGGATCAGTGTGTTGTGATTGGTCGAGCGCTTCAAGTGTGTTTGGGAAATGTCCCTCCCTTACCATAACCGTCAGTTTAACACACTACTAACTAACTCAACCAGGCCCCGCCCCTTTATTCTGCATATTAATTATTTAAATGAGGAATATTGTGACGTGTTTGTTCCCGGAGGAAAACTCAAGACTACAATGGAGGAGTTTCAGGGAGTTCAGAAACACTGAAACTAATATAGAAAATAACTCCTGCTGGAGGGACTCTTTAAGTTAAGGGGTTTGCTTATTGTCTTTACCAAAAGTATGGGGAATATTAACATAATTATGTATATAATTGTGCATGTCCATAGCAGAATGCTGAAGTGCATGTATAGATTTGTTTTCGAGGCCATTTCATATGTTTCTGTACTAATAAATAGAAGATTGTGTGCTGTTGAATACCTTCAGTTGTGTAGTCCTTGAGATTTCAAGCATGCTCTCTGTTAGCAAACGTAATTGGTGAGTAAGCTAGTTTTATTGGCTTTGAGGTGGGAAGGAGAAATCACACAGCAGATTCTCTTCATTAGCTAACATGACAGAACTTTACCGCTGCAGTTAATCTGTCAAGCTCTTCGTCTGGTAGGATGTTGAATCTTTTGATGTAGAGAGCGTGTTCAGTGTCGGTGAGCATCATTTGCACAGTATAAACCGATGTTTTTTGCTTTCATTATTGAGGATTATTTCTAAATCTCCAATGCATTTTGTTTGATTCACTTATTTTTTTTGGCAACATTTTATTTATTTATTTTTTGTCGACAGCACTGATGGGGTTGTGTGTGTGTCAGCAGAAGCCTTTTTTTAATAAATGCATGTAATCCCTCTTGTATAATCACCATATTTTAGATGCATCTTTAATCTGATTGGTGTTACTTTGCTATGCTGACTGTATATGTATTGCATTGCACTCCAAACCTGATGATGATTGGCACAAATCCAGAAAGAGTGATATGAATCTAGAGGCTTTGCTGATGTAAAATACTGTATGATACATGGATTTGACTTTTACATTTATCAAGTAAAACATGATATCAAGCAAGTTTTAAAATTCACACTAACATTCAAAATATTTATTTATTTATTTGAAATAACGATATGATATGAGCAAGCATTAAATTGATCAAAAATGATTGTAAAGATTTTTTTTTTTTTTTTTTTTAAATAAAAGCTGTTCTTTTAAAACTTTATATTCATCAAATAATCCTGAAGAAAAATGCATCACAATTTCCCCCCCAAAATTAAGCAGCACAATTCCTCTCAACATTAATAATAATAAGACATGTTTCTTGAGAATTATTTCTAAAGGATAACTTGAGAGTAATGATGCTGGAAATTCAGCTTTGTATCACAGGAATAAATTGCATTTTAAAATATATTCACATAGAAATATGTTCCTTCAAATTGTAATAATATTTCACAATATTACTAATTTTACAGTATTCCAAATGCAGCCTTGGTGAGCAGAAGAGTTTAAAAATCATGGTGTACGTTTTAACATGAATCATTTTTATATTTACCAGTCAGTTTCTCACAGGTAAATATGACTTTGCTAAAGTAATTCCTGTGCACAAACTATTGATATTTCTGGCTCAGCCATAGTTTGTAGTGGGCAATGACTCTATGGGCTCTTCTGGCGGGACTGATCTTGTATTGCGCGTCTGTGGTAAATTGACTTTGTCTCTCACTGGCATTTGAACAGCAGCGGCACTCGCTGGAGCTTCTCATAGTCAGCATTTCCAGCTAATTACAAAGCTGCGCTTCAATCACGCTCCGTGCTCGAGGTTCCAGAGATAACCATCTACAACGATCCGCCACATCTGTGCCGAGATAGACGGAGGAAAATTAGAGAAACTTAATGTCTTGGAACGGTTTGTGAAAACCTCATGTTTATCATGACGTCACCTCCACGTAAACACTTTGGGTTGAAGCCAATGTAACGACAGGCTTTTCTTCAGTTATTTCGCCCTCATGAATTACTTCCTTCTTTGTAAGATGAAATATGGCCGGCTGCGTCTGTCACTATCTGTGACGGGCTCATCTGACACAAACCAGCTGTTGGCACACGGTAAGGCGAGCGATCAACAGAAAGCGTCTCATGAGCTGAGAAATGTTTATTGTGCTTGAGAATTCTGCTGACCCGCTGGAAGACTTCAGTGCATTTCATTTTATCATGAAGCTCAGGAGACTTAGGGTCGGTTATTCGCACTTGTAGTTTGGTTCTCTTGGTTCATTTGTTCTGGAGCGGTGTGTGTGTTCACTCTTGGCATGTTTGGTTGGATTAAAACGAACCCTGGTGCGATTGCTTTATGAACCGCACCAGCCAAACCCTTAGTGGACTTCTTATTCATGTTTTTGTTTAAATATCACCTTTGTCTCAGATGTTTCTCCTAAAATTATTTTGGAGAAATAATAAATAGACACAAATGAGTCAATAGTAGTTAGAGTACAGATCTATATAATGGATATTGAGCATTTTAATGTTTCTTGAGCAGCAAATCATCATATTAGAATGATTTCTAAAGGATCATGTGACACTGAAGACTGTAGTAATGATGCTGAATATTCAGCTTTGCATCACATGAATAAATTACAGGTAACAGTCATTTTAAATTGTAATAATATTTCACAATATTACCATTTTTACTGTATTTTTTATCAAATAAATGCAATCAAAAACATAAAAAAAAAAAACCTTACTGGCCCCAAACTTTTGACCGGTAGTGTAAGAATAAACTTATTTATCCTAAAAATCCATTCAAGGAAAGCAAAAAATGGACACAATGATTCACATGCATTAAGAATTTTATCCATTTAAAGTCATTGCAATTGCTGTCTTGGCGAAGCATTTGAGTATTAAAGAGATCTCATTTGCAATTTTACCCTAAAATGTGGAAAATCTTTACAATGTTTTGAAATACCCTTGACCAACCACTTCCAGATATTGAAAGCATGCATATTGTTTGACGAGACTTAAAAGGGATTGAACATTAATGTGAAAAAGTCACAACAATGAATATTGAGGCTTATATAATGTCTGTTTCCTATTATCCGCACCAAAGACGTGTTCAGATACGGCCCTGTTCATAAATTGCACAATTTCTCGCTCATTACATTTAAAAACGAGTAGACGCACGCGAGACACAATCTCACACTGGCCTCAAAAATATTCTCAGTGCAGAAGTCAATATATATACTCGAAAATAAGCGCTAGTATCTGCCTCACTCTGTATGTAATGGTCTGATATTACTTTTCAAATCAGCTGGCTGTAATGAGAATGAAATATTTTCTCCCAGGCTGCCATGTCATTACCAACACACTCTTGTTTGTCGCTTTTGCTCACTGCAAGCAACTTATGATTCCCCGCCAACATTTGAGGTGATTTTAAATGTATCATTAGCCCACAGTTTGGCATTTCGTCCATATATGTTGTCCCTGGATCCACTCGTGCCAGAAGCACTTTGGCTGTGGTTTAGAGGCAATGCAGTGCTGGTCTGGCTCACTGCATGTTCAATCCAGCCGGTGTTGGGGAGAGTTTTACTCATGAAGTTTAGATGGGCAAGGCACTTTAATGCTGAGATGGTGCAAAATGCAAACTGGACAGGGATGCTATTTATACTGTAAAAGTGTAATTGTTGGGTTGTAGAAAGAATTCTGTGCTCTTAAAGGGATACTCCACTTTTTTTTGGGAAATAGGCTCATTTTACAGCTCCCCCAGAGTTAAACAGTTGAGTTTTACCGTTTTCGAATCCATTCAGCCGATCTCCGGGTCTGGCGGTACCACTTTTAGCATAGCTTAGCATAGATCATTGAATCGGACAGGACCATTAGCATCTCTCTCAAAAAAATGACCAAAGAGTTTCGATATTTTTCCTATTTAAAACTTGACTCTTCTGTAGTTACATCGTGTACTAAGACCGACGGAAAATGTAAAGTTGCGATTTTTGCGTAATAATCAAGAAACTTTGCTGCCGTACCATGAGTCCAGCAGGCGTAATGATATGACGCAGCACCTGAAAATAGGTCTAATAGGTTAGACAACCTTAGTCCCGGTCACGTGGGAAGTTCCCGAGCTGGGGACTATTTTCAGGCGCTGCGTCATATCATGACGCCTGCTGGACTCATGGTACGGCAGCAACGTTTCTTGATTATTAACGCAGGAATGAGAGTATAGTTCCTAGCCATATCAGCCTAGAAAATTGCAACTTTTCATTTTCCGTCGGTCTTAGTACACGATGTAACTACAGAAGAGTCAAGTTTTAAATAGGAAAAATATCGAAACTCTTTTTTCATTTTTTTGAGAGAGATGCTAATGGTCCTGTCCGATTCAATGATCTATGCTAAGCTATGCTAAAAGTGGTACCGCCAGACCCGGAGATCGGCTGAATGGATTCGAAAACGGTAAAACTCAACTGTTTAACTCTGGGGGAGTTGTAAAATGAGCCTATTTCCAAAAAAAGTCCCTTTAAACCTTTTGATTAAATCACACCGGAATCATTAATTCAAGAGATTCGTGCAAAAACACTGCAAAAACACTGAATCATCCAGTAATGAAACAAGTGAAGTCTGTATGAACGAGTCATTAAATCATCAATTCAAGAGATTTCTTCAAAAACGCTAAATCATCCAGTAATGAAACAAGTGAAGTCTTTGAGTGAGTCATTTACTCATTCATTCAAGAGATTTGTGTAAAAACGCTGTAATGAAACAAGTGAAATATTTATGAGTGAGTCATTGAATCATTCATTCAAACTGCAAAAATGCTGATTCAACCAGTAATGAAAACAAGTAAAGTCTTTATGAGTGAGTCATTGAATCATTAATTCAAGAGATTTGTTCAAAAACACTGAATCATCCAGTAATGAAACAAGTAAAGTCTTTATGAGTGAGTCATTGAATCATTCATTCAAGAGATTTCTGTAAAAACGATGTAATGAAACAAGTGAAATATTTATGAGTGAGTCATTGAATCATTCATTCACACTGCAAAAACGCTGAATCATCCAGTAATGAAACAAGTTAAGTCTTTATAAGTGAGTCATTGAATCATTCATCCAAGAGATTTGTGTAAAAACGATGTAATGAAACAAGTGAAATATTTATGAGTGAGTCATTGAATCATTCATTCACACTACAAAAATGCTGATTCAACCAGTAATGAAACAAGTGAAGTCTTTATGAGTGAGTCATTGAATCATTAATTCAAGAGATTTGTTCAAAAACACTGAATCATCCAGTAATGAAACAAGTAAAGTCTTCATGAGTGAATCATTGAATCATTCATCCAAGAGATTTGTGTAAAAACGATGTAATGAAACAAGTGAAATATTTATGAGTGAGTCATTGAATCATTCATTCAAGAGATTTCTGTAAAAACGATGTAATGAAACAAGTGAAATATTTACGAGTGAGTCATTGAATCATTCATTCACACTGCAAAAACGTTGAATCATCCAGTAATGAAACAAGTAAAGTCTTTATGAGTGAGTCATTGAATCATTCATCCAAGAGATTTGTGTAAAAACGATGTAATGAAACAAGTGAAATATTTATGAGTGAGTCATTGAATCATTCATTCACACTGCAAAAATGCTGAATCATCCAGTAATGAAACAAGTAAAGTCTTTATGAGTGAGTCATCGAATCATTAATTCAAGAGATTTGTTCGAAAACGCTGAATCATCCAGTAATGAAACAAGTAAAGTCTTTATGAGTGAGTCATCGAATCATTAATTCAAGAGATTTGTTCGAAAACGCTGAATCATCCAGTAATGAAACAAGTAAAGTCTTTATGAGTGAGTCATCGAATCATTAATTCAAGAGATTTCTGTAAAAAAGCTGAATCATCCAGTAATAAAACAAATGAAGTATTATAAGTGAGTCATGGAATCATTCATTCAAACCAATTTTTAAATGAATTAATTCAGATTAATTAAACATTTTAAATAGACTGCTGCAATTAACAGCTGATATTAAAGAAATAAACACTCTTAGTATAAATCATGTCTTGGGATTATTTTTTATACATTTTTTTTTTCAGTGTAGCTTTAATTTGATTTGACTTTATTATTGAATAAAACCCTGTTTCACATAGATCCCTCACATTATGGAGGCATCTTCATTTTTATGCTTGCTTGAACCTGGTTTAGACTTTTTCTCAACAGGGAAGCTATTTAAAACATCACACTGAACATATTGTAATGTAATACAGCCTGTCAAGCATGAAGTTTCAAAAATAGATGGGAAATACATTTTCACACTGACAGTCAGACAAGTTTTCTACTTGTTTGCAGTCATTAAAAAGCACGAGTGGAGGAAGTTTGAGGACGGCTCTCAAACATCCATCTGTCGCTTTGACGTAATTAAAGATGTCACATCCAGCGGCGACATGCACCATTAATTTCAGTTGGTGCACCTTCACATCTTCTGTGCGCTTTGGGAAATCACACATCGCAGCTCTGGCTTAATGAAGCGTGTTTGATCTGGTGTGATGAGCTCCGTGTCTCCCGGTGCGGCCGTGTGAAATATGTCCTTCTCCCGTCCCACAGGTGAACATCTGCGGGTTTGTTCCCAAGGCTATACCTGCTGCACTTCAGACATGGAGGACAGACTCGGCCAGCAGAGCAAACTGGATTTCGAGAAATTAGTGGATGAGAGCAGCCACACCATACGGACAGTGTTTACCTCCAGACATAAAAAGTTTGACGGTAAGTGTGCAACATTATTCTCCAGGCTTTTGGTTCAATGACTTGGTTTGTAAATAAACAGATGCAATGCAAAGCTCATGTACTTTCATATAGAATTGATGTCTGTAATGAACAAAGAAACATTTACATTTACATTTACATTTAGTCATTTAGCAGACGCCTTTATCCAAAGCGACTTACAAATTAGGACTAAATTCAGCGAGTCATCATAAAGAGGCAAAAGCAACAACAACGCAGGAAGTGCTCAAAATACGAAGTTCAGGTATTATTCAGAGTAGCATAAGCCTGATAAGTGATGTTTCAAAGGGAAAGGAATTTTTTTTATTTATTTTTTTGTCTATAAGTTTAAGTGCTCACGGAAGAGATTGGTTTTCAGCTGTTTTTTGAATGTTGTCAGGGATTCTGCATTCCGGATGAGGGTGGGGAGAGCGTTCCACCAGCATGGAACTGTGAATGAGAATGTTCTGGAAAGTGATTTTGTGGCTTTCTGTGATGGGACCACGAGACGTCGCTCATTGACCGATCGTAGGTGTCTGGTAGGGATGTAGACTCGTAGGAGTGAGTGAAAGTAGGAGGGAGCTACTTTCAAGAAACAAATCTTTCAGAAACAAATCTTTGAAGTTAAATCAGAATCAGAAACAAATCTTTGAAGTTAAAAAATGTTTAGTGAAAAGTCAATTTTGTGAACGAATCATTCTGAGTCAAATCTTTTGAATGAATTGTTGGTGGAAAACTGAACTTGTCTACGTTGTTGCTCATGAATAACTCAAGCTTATAACTGTCAAGGCAACAATGAAAATAAATATAAAGTCTGGTCGATTTGAAGTTGCTTATGTTATGAAGCTTTGAAGTTCATTGTTTACTAGTTGGAAATTGTGTCCGAATCAGAACTTTTGGTCTTTTGAATCAGTTCAGAAAATCGGTTTAAATGATTCATTGACAAACTGATCCCTGAAAAGTTAAAAATGAAAAGCAATATATGAAGCTACTTAAAGCAGAAATAACCCAAATGTGTTGCAAAAGGTCATTATTATGGAAACTAAACTGTAGATGTGGTTTTATGCAGCGATGGTCAACTTTTCAACAGTAATTTCTATAGGTAATTTAAAGGTGCTCTAAGTGATGTCACGCGTTTTTTAGGCCAAAACATTTTTTGTCACATACAGCAAACATCTCCTCACTATCCGCTAGCTGCCTGTCCCCTGAACACACTGTAAAAAAAACGCGGTCTCTGTAGACACCACAGGCTCCACAAACGGCAACAAAAACAAACTGGGCTCACCCGCACCACGAAACACAACAAACAGTGTTCCAGCCAATCACCGACAAGAAGTATTTGAGGGGTGTGGTTTGGGGGTTAGTGCGTGTGCACATGTGTGGAGGAGAGAGAACAGAGAAGCATGAAGAGGGAAGTTTGAATTATGGCCGACACACGAATAAAGAGACGACGTTCCGATGAACAAATTGCAAAGAAGAGCAATAACAAGGATAAGGGACAAGGATAAGGAACGCGCGAAGTCCCGAATTTATATCGGAAAAACCCTCGAAATGTGGCGAGAACTCCGCCGGCAGAAGGGCTTCCAATCCGACATTCAGTTGCTCTGTTTTTGCAGAACAGGTAAATCCATTTTTCTTTCTAAATTGACGTTCATGTTCGCCAAACCAACACAAGGATGTAATTAGCTAGAACTATGCAGTCAGCGTTAGCTTTGGTGAATACAACACATATGTTTCTAGCAGCTAGCGATCAATCTCTATTGTAAATGGTCAAGCAAATTCACAGTAGGGCGACAATTTGTGTGAATGAATGTTTTCACCCACTGTTTGTTATGGATTTGAATGTTCATTTATAGGCTATCGACAACTTTGACTAAATTTGTTTACGCCGCCGCCGTTGTTTATGCTCACTGGGAAACGCGAAGCTAACGTTATCTTGCTATTATTGCGTCCTTGTATGGGAGCTAACGTTATAGTTATAACCTCAGGTGGCGAAACGATTTTAAGACAATGTTTCTCTTTTTCTGCATTCTGTTCTGCAATATATAAAAGCATTTATCTAACTTGGTGACATTACACATTGAATGAAGTATCAGTAAAACTTAACTTTGTTTTTAGTGACTACTTTGACTTTCCTTTATGCCGGAAGGGAGGGGAGGAGGGAGGAGACGGGATGAGGAGGAGGGAGGGTCTAGCTAGCCTCCATTTTGTTTGACAACAATTCGAATGTCAACACTCCCGGCATCACTTAGAGCACCTTTAATCTGTGTCTTTTGATAAGGAAAGCATTGGAGCTGTGTTGTGTTGAAGCGGTTATTCTTTGGGGCGAACTGGACTTGTTTGTGGAAACATATACTCTGACTCACTTGTAATCTACTTTTGCAGTCACTGAAATGTTCTTGTGTTTTTTTTTTTTCGTTTTTTTTTTTTTTAATTAGAGCTGTTAAGTATCTACTTTTTAACCTTGTTATGACTTCCTTTAGGGGTTCAGGCCTTAATTATGCGGGTCAGACCCCCTCCAAACCGCCACTATAATTCACCTGGAAACCATGTAGCTCTGACTAATTATATAGTTTTTGAAATGCAGTAATGAAGGAGAGCTATGGAGTACATATTCTCAGGTTATGTGAAGGTTAATATTAGCGCTCTCGAAAGTTGGTGATTTGCATGTAGTGCGGAAGGAACTTTGCTGTTGAGCAAATCGTGTGACTTAAATGAACTTTGCAGTGATCTTAGAAGACCCAGCTCATATGGATTTACTTTTTATATAGTTTGCATGTAATATATATATATGTGTGTGTGTGTGTGCCCTGAAAAAATTGTGTGAGACACCATATCTACATTTCAGAAATTACGTTTTATGTGAACTCAGAAACCTCAATACTTGGTAGACAATACACAATGACGGTAACATTTGATGGATTGTTTTTGTGTTTGAATGTGTCATTTTGAGTAGAAAACAAACTTCAAATGTCACAAAATGGCAAGTTACTAATCCTAACATCAAAAGCAATGATAAAACAGTGTAAATACAGCTGGAAAACAGTGACAAATCAACCTCATTAATTATTCAAGGCCCAGTGCATGATGGGAACACCAGTATCAGAACAGCTGAGTAATTTTACTTAATTTTATAACGTTGATATTTACGCTTTAATTTCTACACGCTTGAATTGAGTACTAATATAGAATTTACTTAGTTTTTTTAATTATTGCCTGAACTAACGTTTTCATGTAAATTACATTGTTTTTTTTTCTGTAGTACTTACTTCAACACAAAATATTTTTTTAGCAGTGTATAAAGAGTAAATACTGTGAAAAAAACAACAACATATTGCTCATTGTTAGTTAATGTTAACTAATGCATTTAATAATGTTAACTAATGGGACCCTATTGCAAAGTGTTACTGTATTTATCATCAGTAAATCCAGTTTATTTAAATCTCATCCATATTAACTAATTGAATATTGCTTGTTCCTCATATTTTACCAATGCCTCATAGTTTGTAACCGCATAAATGTAATTGTTTTCACAATGAAGAGATCAATGTTGATTCTAAGCCATTTCAATAAATGCATTTTGAAAATATTATGTAAACAAAATCAACTAGATGCATATAGTTAATAATAATAAAAATAAAATCTAAAACCAAGTTTTTTTTTTAAATGTTATGCATACATCTTAGCTGTTTGATAACTGTTTAATTTATGTATGAGTGACAAATATGCATCACATTAAGGGTATTAGTTTATGTTAAAACTGTGTAATCCAAGTTAATGGAAATTGTATTTGCAATTCAAATAGATACTCTTAAATGTAAGCCTTTTTTGAGTGTACAGACCCATGCAATGAATGTGAATAGTTCAGATCATTTGATGAGAAACATTTGAGTTCATAATGAGATCTCTGACTTTTGAAGTCTGTTGAAACTCTCTTTTGCAAATGCTGCAGACTTAAAGGGATACTCCACTTTAAAATGAAAATTCTGTCATCATATACTCACCCTCATGTTGTTTCAATCCTTTATGAATTTATTTCTTCTGCTGAACAGAAAGGAAGATATTTAGAAGAATGTCAGTAACCAGACAGTTTCTGGTCCCATTGACTTCCATAGTATATATTTTTTCCTACTATGGAAGTCAATGAGACCAGAAACTGTCTGGTTACTGACATTCTTCTAAATATCTTCCTTTCTGTTCAGCAGAAGAAATAAATTCATACAGGTTTGAAACAACATGAGGGTGAGTATATGATGACAGAATTTTCATTTTAAAGTGGAGTATCCCTTTAAAAAAAAAAAAAAACGAATTTCATTGCTTTCTAGGAGAAGCAATCGAGCTATATTAAAGAGATCTCATATATGATTTTCTTTCGTTCCTATGCGAATGTGAACGGAGTATCTCAGTGAATGACTGCGAGACACTGGTTTGCATACTGGTGTTCCTGAGAGACGAGGCCGTGATACGACGTGTCATTCTGGAAGTTTCTACACCGACCTGTATGCAAACCAACCCACAACAATCCTGTGACATAACAAACCCTTCACGTTGAGTTACCGCCTGCTGATAACCTACATTACTTTCTCTGACGGCTCCAAGTCCACTCCAAACGTGTTCTCCTGCCCACCTGAGCTGGTGTTGAACTCCCCAGCGCTGAGACGTTGATGAACATAGCTGGCCTACACCGCTGACACTTTGCTAATTACGCCGGCGAGCTGCGATAGGATCTGATTATAGATGCTGTTTTGGGCCAAAGGAATTTTCATTAATAGTGAACAGAACCATTAATACTTAAGCAGTGCCATTAAGAAATGAAATATACAGGCATTATGGCTTTTCAGCCATTTAAACATGAAAAGTTTTGTAGACGAAATCAAACCCATTCGCAGTACCGGTATTAATTATGTTCGGCTTTTAAATGGATAATATGTTTACACACTTAGTTGACTGCATTAGCATTAATTAATAATTAGCATATCAGCATGTAATAATTTGGGCCTGTGATGAAGGTGTCGTGTGTTTAATGCTGTTTTACGGGTATTAAATTCTAGTCACATAGTGTTTCATGAAAATGTGTCACCTCAAAATTAAGAACATAAAAAGTTGTATTTTGCACCATTTTGGACCTTTAATGAGGAATTATTTTTTTCTAATTCGGCTTAGATTATGATATGCATTAATGTAATGCAAAAACAATAATGATTTAGTATTTAACTTAGTATTTATTTTACTGACTTTATGTTTATTTAAATATTTAATCATATCAAATAAAGTATTGCATTTTTTTTTTTTTTATCATGGGGAAAAATGGGAATTGTTATTTAAGACAAATGGTTAATAAAATAAATTATAAAAAAGTTTAGTTGTATTAAAATAATGAGAATGAGATTGGCATTGCAGTAGAACATTTGGTTATAAGAGAATGCAAACAAAAATATTAATCTTTATAATAATTATTTGTAGTACTGTCCTTTTTGCTGACTTATTTATTTTAATTATAAAATTAAAATGTATTTCATTATATATATATATATATATATATATATATATATATATATATATATATATATATATATACTGTATATATATATATATATATATATATATATATATATATATATATATATATATATATATATTCTTTTTTATGGAAAAACTGGGTGCATTAATTAAGGCTAATGATTATATATATATAAAAATATATATAAAAAAGTTTGGTTGTTTTGCAGAACTGAGAATAAAATCTTTTGGCTTAAATTAGAACATTTGGGTGAACATTGTCATAAAATAATGCAAAAAAATCTTTACAAGTTTTTATTGTACAACCTTTATTTTTGATTTAAACATGATTTTTTATATATATATATATATATAGTTAATGAATACAAATATGTGAATCATCATCATTTAAAGCTAATGATTATTAAAACATTATTTATTTATTTTTTAGTTTGATTTTATTACAGTGATGAGAATTAGATCTAAAATTTATTTTAAAAATGTTCTATTCTATTAAAAATGTCATTAAAAAATGGCAATAAAAAAAAAATCTTAATTTTTATATTTAATTGTCTTTATACTAAATACATAGTGCATGCATTTATATCATATTGATTTTTAAGTTAAATGAGACACATTTAATGTTTTAATGACATCCATCCAATTAGTAAACGCATGAATGTACGCTTTTATCTCTGAGACGAATATCCTGCGCTGTTCAGACACACATCTGTATTATTGAACGACTCTCTTCTCATCTGAAGTCAGGTCGTAGAGCGAGGCTTTCTTTATCATCTCCAGCTCATGGTTTGCTTGTCTTCTTGCCTTTATCTCCGAGGGCAGGTGTATCTGACAGAGACCCACACACTTAAACACACACAAACACGCGCATATACACACGACTTTATTTATCACTCTGATAGGCACCGCAGATTTGGCAGCTAATCCCCAGAAACACCTTCAGCTCGGCGGGATAAATATCGATCGGCCCGCAGTATCTCTTTTCCTAAAAGCCGAACCGTCACGTGATGAATGGATCTCTTTTTGTACTCCGTTGGCTGTGAAGTGAAGTTAGTCAAGTCCATCCGCTTTCCCTGAAGAACACAGTCTCACAGAAACTGATGTGAACTGCAGATTGTAAACTGTTTTGTCAGTTTGCAGTGATGGGTCGATTATTTACAGGATGTTTCAAAAGTGCATGACACAATTGTAATTAGTAATGAAATATGTTATTATTATGTGTAATCTGTATCAAAACACATTTTAGGTGATATTATCGGACTACTTTTGGATTACTTATAGATTACTTTTGACTCAACTCGCTAATCACATTGATATGAATAAGAATATTGTATCATATTGATATAAAAAAGTACAAAGAGAATGAAATTATATTATTATTATTTTTATTTTATTTTTTTATCAACACCATGAACTGCATTAAAGATCACATTGCCAACCTGGGGTTTGTGAAGGAACAGCAGGGGGTTCGTAAATTGATTAGTTAGTAATTAAATCATAAAAATGTAAAATTAACATAAAAAAATAAATAAAATAAAAAATAATTTAAATAAAAAAAGTTTTAACACAAAAATTATGTGACCATGTGAACTGTAAATGACATCATAAAACTATGAACATGCAAATATGTTGTTAAATTATTCACTTAATTAATTACTGAAAATTTCCCCAGTTAAAAGACTTTAAAAAAAAAAGTGTAAAAATTACATGAAACTGACTTTAAAAAAATGAGTTGAATCTCGTGTAACTTGAAAATTGCTTAATTTACAGAATATTGGTGAGTTAAAGCAACGTGTACTAAAAAACATATGCTTATATAACGTTTTGATCATATATATATACATATTTTTTACAGAGTATAAAATCTGTAGGCTTTTTAAAAAAGATTAAAAAGATTAATAAGGGAAAATCATACAATTATGAGCAGCCGCCATTATGCGAATAACATGCAATCTATAAAAGAAGTAACTTTAATCTGGTTATAAGCATTTTAAAACACACAATTACGATCTAATTTCATGTACTTATTTTTTGGGGAATCTGATTACATAATCCAGATCACATATAATCAGTTACTAGAGAAGTCTGATTCATTGTAGCGAATCGGTTTTGCTTTAATTAATCACATTTGAGATTTGCCCAATGGCGCTGATCTTGGACAGATCTCAGACGTTTGATGGTGTTTATGGTCATGAATGTGAATTGTCGGATGGAGGGCTTCTCTCCGTACGCCTGCCCACTCTGCCAGCCTGGGAAGCAACATTTGTCCTTTATCTTCCAGCGCTTTTGCCTCCTCCTAGGGATTTGATCCTTCATCCATTTTCCATGCCCTCATTTTTTCATTCCTTTGCTATTTATAGGACCCTATTTAGAAATTCTTTAACTCCCACTTTTTGATTACCGCCTCGGCCTCCTATGGGGCCTTGTGTTTTTTTGATGCATTATTGAAAAATCCTGATGCCGTTAAGGCTTTTGAAAGGCTGCGGGATTAAGTCTGAATTGGAACGCCAGGTTTTTTTCATCCTCTATCTGTCTTTTAAACACATTATGTGTAACATTGGTGCTTTTACGAAATAACTAACGGAAATGACTTCATAGCTGTAGTGGATGTAACTAAACGATACGCCATTCAAATAAACAACAATATGCATTACTGTAATGTCTCTTCTGCTCACCAAGGCTGCATTTATTTGATCAGAAATACTGTTTTCTATTGTAATATATTTTAACATGCAATTTATATCCTGTGATCAAAGCTGAATTTTCAGCATCATTACTCATTGAGTGTCACATGATCCTTCAGAAATCATTCTAATATGCTGATTTGCTGCTCAATGAACCTTTCTGGTAATTATCAATGTTGAAAACAGTTGTGCTGCTTAAAACTGTGTTGAGATAATCCCATGATCCATTGCACCAAGATCTATCCACAATGGGAGATGAGTCAAGGCTTCCATGGATGACGCAGATGAGAAACATTCATCTCTCTCGAAGCTGCCGTCCATTAGGCCGCATTACTCCTCTTTTAATACATTAGTCGGGTTCAATCTCCCACTTTGCCTCATCCTGACCTGTTTTTAAGCATAGCTCGATGAGTAACTCTTTAGGATTAGACAAATGCGGGCACTTTGCTCAGTGTGGGAGAGCCAGTGAATCACAGATGTTACTGGGGGGGGAAAGCCACAAAGGATTGATTACATCAGAGCGAAAAGCTTCTTTCTTTGATTCTGGTCACCCTCACAGACTCGACAAATCTTGTGCTCTTTTCCCAGCAGGACGGCTTAAGGGAGAAAGCAAATTTTTCACAAAGTACAGGTTTCAACATCACTCACTTTTTAATTCCGCACAGCTCCAGTTTGGAGGAGCTGGCGTGGGGAAACTTGCAATGGCATTAAAACTCTGTGAAATGTCAAAGCCGGTGGGTGTTCAAGGGTTGCGACTATTCCCAATACTAATGTTCTGCCTAAAAGTGCTTTTCAAAACTCATATTAGGTCAATATAAAGCAGCTTTCGAAATTCAAAACTTTTTATTTTATTTTATTTTATTTTATTTTATTTTATTTTATTTTATTTTATTTTATTTTATTTTATTTTATTTTATTTTATTTTATTTTATTTTATTTTATTTTATTTTATTTTATTTTATTTTTTAATTTATTTAGATGCTTATTGTGATTAAGTGGAAGGATTTTATTGTATTATATTTCTAAGTATTAATTAATTAATTCATATATATATATATATATATATATATATATATATATATATATATATATATATATATATGATTTTTTTATTTTATTTTATTTTATTTTATAATATCTATCTATCTATCTGTCTGTCTGTCTGTCTGTCTGTCTGTCTGTCTGTCTGTCTATCTATCTATCTATCTATCTATCTATCTATCTATCTATCTATCTATCTATCTATCTATCTATCTATCTATCTATCTATCTATCTATCTATCTATCTATCTATCTATCTATCTATCTATCTATCTATCTATCTATCTATCTATCTATCTATCATAAGTGGAATTATTTTATGATCTCATCCCCTCAGAACTTTGCAGTCTCCTAAAGAGGCTTTGCCCCTCAGGATTTTTTTAATATGAATAATCCACATCAAATTTATTTTGTAGTTCTTGCCCAAAACCAACCTAAAGGACAGATTTATAAAGGCGTCATGCAGATGTTCTTGCTCTGGGATGTCCAAATCCAATTACAGGCAGTTGTGCAACTATTTTGCCTCGTTGACCATTTCAAACGACATTTCAAGCACAGAAAACAAGACAAGGAAATATGAATAGATTTAGCTTTGCCTCATGATTCATGCAGTGGTTTTGATTTGCTCTCCTTGCCGCTGAGAAATATAATGGTTATGGCAACTGTTGACAAAACTTAATACAACAAGCGAGCTCCCGTTCCTACAGAGTGAGTGCAAAACAATCTTCAAATAATGAATTGGACCATATTTTGACAGACTTCAACAATATGGCGTACTCTTGAACCCAGTGTGAGGGTGAGTACATGTGTAGATCTGACCTGTCCCAGACGGTCAAGTGTTTGTCTCCAGCAAATAAGTTTCCTCTTCAAAGCTAAAGCATAACCAGGACATGAACCAAGAGATGAAGCCTTCTGAAGCTAAAACGGGTTTCCTGACTGGTGAAGTCAAGTCTTGGATCACTGTAAAGGGCAAGTTACACGCTGAACGCTGGATTCCCATTACACGCCTCAGACCTCGGAAGTGTTTCCTTCCTTCCCATAAGCAGTCCACTAGATTTTCAGGTGAAATTGCGAGGGTTTCATGGTTGAATTGAAAATCTAGGTTTTTTTATTTTTTATTTTTTTATGTAATGTAATTCTATGTTTGTTTTTTATCGAAATTGTATGTGATCAGTTGTGTGGTGTGCATTGCAAACATGACAGACATTAAGAAACTGTTAGTGTGCAAATGTGCTCAGGCTGATGAGCAATAGCAATAGTAATAGTGATGGTTTTCTACAGCCAAAACTCTAAAAAAATCAGGAGATAATGTGAGAAATGCAATTATGTACGCATGCTTTACTGAAAGCTCTCGTCTTCCGTTTGAGGCCCGAAGAGATATTATGGGCATTTCTAAGTAATCTAGGATCATATTGTGTCTGAAGCAGATGATTTACAGAGAAATCAATTTACAGATTGAGACATACAGGAAGAGGCAAAAAATAGCTGAGCGAGATACGGATGCTCTCTGGCAAACCCTGTCAAATGCCCATTATGACTGCAGTATAGGAGCGCTTAACATGGGAAACCTGGAGCCTTGATTTTTTTTTTTTTAACTAAGCCTATAAACATCCCATTTGTTATGGAATCTGAATATAGACATGAAAATAATTACACTTTCTGAAGCAAATGCAGTTGGATTTTGATTGCAAAACTCACCACTAATGTCCAACTTGGTCTGATAGTTTTCCTATTATTGTGACTGTTGCAAAGTTTCCAGTATTTACTAAACTTAAAGGGATAGTTCACCCAAATATAAAAATTTTGCCATCATTTATTCACCCTCCAAGAACAGTCAGTTGACGGTAGCCATTGAAAAATACTATGGAAGTCAATGGCTACCATCAGCTTTCTGGTTACCATTCTTCAAAATATCTTCTTGTGAAACTCATGCAGGATTGGAACAACATGAGGGTGAGTAAATGATGACAGAGTTAATTTTTTGGGTGAACAATTCCTTTAAAATGAAAACGTGAAATTAAAAGCTAATTCAAAATTTGAATAATGACTATAATATCATATACATAATAAACTAAAAACTAAAACAAGACCGGTAATTGCTAGGTGTTCAACTAATCAAGCGCTACTAATTATCACAGTACATCTCTAATAAGATTTCTGAAACCCTGCGTTAGACATTAAAAGGTAAAATATAGCATGGGATGTAACTATAATTTGAACTTGAGTGTACCACATTTCAGCACATAATGTTTCAGTGTTCAGGGTTTTTATTATTTTTAATATTATAATGTGTCTAATTACCCATGCAGCATCAGAAACTGAACATTAAACTCACTCAGCCCTCAGCCACAGCAGTGAGAGAGTCTCAGACTGAGGGGTTTTTGCTTTATGTGTCTGTATTATTGTACCGCAGAATACTGTGGTTGTGCTGCTTCTGCTGTGTGGTTGTTGGTGCATTGCTATCGCCTTAATAATGTCAGATCTCTCCTCAACAAGCTGAGAGACTTCAGCGCATACAAGTTCAGTGCATTTTTAATTAGTTAACCCTGACATTTGATGGATGTTCCATTTCCATTTTCAAAGCAATAATATTTTCTGGGTCAAAAATAATTCTTATCGCTTGCAATGTAAATAATTGAGGTCTTTATAACAGTATAGACGACTACTTACATATGCATATAAATATCAGTCCTCACTATATTTCTCCAAATAATATCTTAGTAAGATGATATTAAAGTGATTAGATTTATTATAAAACATATAATGCAATGCAACACAATAATGATTGAGAAATGAACAAATAAACCTTCCTCAAAAGCCTGATGATCTTATTTGATACTTATGATTTTTCTTAAAAAAAAAAGGTTTATATGGATAATCAAGTAAACTTAGAGTTGATTCAGTCCAATCTGTCTTGAAATATTGCTAACAATATAAAAGTTATTCTAATCTCTACTTTTAATTCTATTTATCTAAAATTTCACAGCAAAAAGATATGTTACAATTACACTAAAATACCTTTTACTTGCACAAGAACGCATGGCATGGCAGACGACAGATGTTTTTCTTCATGTTAATAATTTAGAGGCAGTTATGATACAGTAGGCTTTTTAGGGTTATATAATTTCACACTTATAAAGCAATAAGCAGTATATTGAAATTAATTATCAGATGCACATATTTGGTCCACATCATACTTCATATAAATCATGGATGGGGAACGTCGGTCCTGGGGGGCCACTGTCCTGCAGAGTTTAGTTCCAACCCTGATCATACACACCTGAACAAGCTAATCAGTGTCTTCAGGGTCAATGAAAGCTTAAGCGTAAGTTCTGCCGGGAAGACTCAATTGTTACGTCACTTATTACCTTCTCATCTATCCAATCTTATTCTAATACTTGTAGTATAAAAGATTGGTACTTACACATGTCTGAGTTCACAGAGTCTACATTCACCTCCATCCTCCCCACCACCATCAGTATGGTCCCTTCCCTTCCGTCCTCCCCACCACCATCAGTATGGTCCCTTCCCCTCCATCCTCCCCACCACCATCCAGATGGTCCCTTCGCCTCTATCCTCCGCCACCATCACCAAGATGGTCCCTTCCCCTCCGTCCTCCCCACCACCACCAGGATGGCCCTCCGTCCTCCCCACCACCACCACCAGGATGGCCCTTCCCCTCCATCTTCACCTCACCACCACCACCACCACCACCACCCGGATGGTCCCTTCCCCTCCCCTCCCCTCCCCTCCCCTCCCCTCCCCTCCCCTCCCCTCCCCTCCCCTCCACCACCAGGATGGTCCCTTCCCCTCTGTCTTCCCCTCCGTCTTCCCCTCCGTCTTCCCCTCCGTCTTCCCCACCCCTCCGTCTTCCCCTCCGTCTTCCCCACCCCTCCGTCTTCCCCACCACCATCAGGATGGTCCCTTCCCCTCCGTCTTCCCCACCCCTCCGTCTTCCCCACCACCACCAGGATGGTCCCTTCCCCTCCGTCTTCCCCACCACCACCAGGATGGTCCCTTCCCCTCCATCCTCCCCACCACCATCAGTATGGTCCCTTCCCCTCCATACTCCCTTCCCCTCCATCTTCCCCACCCCTCCGTCTTCCCCACCACCACCAGGATGGTCCCTTCCCCTCCGTCTTCCCCACCACCACCAGGATGGTCCCTTCCCCTCCATCCTCCCCACCACCATCAGTATGGTCCCTTCCCCTCCATACTCCCTTCCCCTCCATACTCCCCACCCCTCCGTCTTCCCCACCACCACCAGGATGGTCCCTTCCCCTCCGTCTTCCCCACCACCACCACCACCAGGATGGTCCCTTCCCCTCCATCCTCCCCACCACCATCAGTATGGTCCCTTCCCCTCCATACTCCCTTCCCCTCCATCTTCCCCACCCCTCCGTCTTCGCCACCACCATCAGGATGGTCCCTTCCCCTCCGTCTTCCCCACCCCTCCGTTCTCCCCACCACCACCAGGATGGTCCCTTCCCCTCCGTCTTCCCCACCCCTCCGTCTTCCCCACCACCACCAGGATGGTCCCTTCCCCTCCATCCTCCCCACCACCATCATTATGGTCCCTTCTCCTCCATACTCCCCACCACCATCATCAGGATGGTCCCTTCCCCTCCATCCTCCCCACCATCACCAGGATGGTCCCTTCCCCTCCGTCTTCCCCACCACCACCAGGATGGTCCCTTCCCCTCCATCCTCCCCACCACCATCAGTATGGTCCCTTCCCCTCCATACTCCCTTCCCCTCCATCTTCCCCACCCCTCCGTCTTCCCCACCACCATCAGGATGGTCCCTTCCCCTCCCCTCCGTCTTCCCCACCCCTCCGTTCTCCCCACCACCATCAGGATGGTCCCTTCCCCTCCGTCTTCCCCACCCCTCCGTCTTCCCCACCACCACCAGGATGGTCCCTTCCCCTCCATCCTCCCCACCACCATCATTATGGTCCCTTCTCCTCCATACTCCCCACCACCATCATCAGGATGGTCCCTTCCCCTCCATCCTCCCCACCATCACCAGGATGGTCCCTTCCCCTCCGTCTTCCCCACCACCATCAGGATGGTCCCTTCCCCTCCGTCTTCCCCACCCCTCCGTCTTCCCCACCACCATCAGGATGGTCCCTTCCCCTCCGTCTTCCCCACCCCTCCGTTCTCCCCACCACCATCAGGATGGTCCCTTCCCCTCCATCTTCCCCACCCCTCCGTCTTCCCCACCACCACCAGGATGGTCCCTTCCCCTCCATCCTCCCCACCACCATCAGTATGGTCCCTTCTCCTCCATACTCCCCACCACCATCATCAGGATGGTCCCTTCCCCTCCATCCTCCCCACCATCACCAGGATGGTCCCTTCCCCTCCGTCTTCCCCACCACCATCAGGATGGTCCCTTCCCCTCCATCCTCCCCACCCCTCCGTCCTCCCCACCACCACCACCATGATGGTCCCTTCCCCTCAATCCTCCCCACCACCACCCGGATGGTCCCTTCCCCTCCGTCCTCCCCACCACCACCAGGATGGTCCCTTCCCATACCCTTCCGGGGGTCGGCTGCGCCCCTGCCCTCGTCTTTAAGCAGGAAATGCAGATCCGTACCCTCGGATTGTGAGCTACAAGCTACGCCAAAGGACTTTATATCATAATACTTGCTTGTTGGGCTGTTAATAAATGCATACTTGTTACGTTACTTTGCCTCCCGAGTCTTTCTGGTAGAACTAAGGCTACAGTCAGGTGAGGTTTTTTTTTCAGGGTTGAAGCTAAACTCTGCAGGACAGCGGCTCTCCGGGACCGACATTTCTCATCCCTGATTTAAATAATTCATTCGTATCCATCAGCGCAGCACATGAATGTCAGTGCATCGATCAGAACGTAGTATAATCTCAAAAACCAGCTGCGTTTGACAGAGCATCGCTCCATTTGCAGTCCCGTGTGGCCTTGACGCTGTGACAGGAAGATTTCCTCTTCAATCCTGCAATCGGAAACCACACGTGTAGTTCCTGGAAGCCAGCATGAATAAGTAAGCATTGTTGTGATGGGCCGGTGTCAGCTGAAGTGACTGTCAAAGAGAGCTGGGTGATTCTCTGAGGACGTCCCGCTCTTCCTCCATCATCAGGGGAAAGGCTGGCACTCTGGGTAATTTCATCACGTCGGTACAGATGACTGATTGGAAACTTGCTCTTTTTAGATGGACAGTCAGAAGAGGTGGCCCCGCGGACAGTCCTGAAAGGGCTATATGGGATCAACAGCAATTTTATTTCATCTCTTTTCATTTATTTATTTCCTCAGCTTCCTCGTGCCGGTGTGTCAAGGATGCCAAGTAAACCTCGCTCCCACAATTCACTTTGTTCCGAGTCCCTCTTCTGTTGAATATTGAGTTTGCTCAGCTGAAATCCTCCCTGCTCACTTACTCTGGATGAAAAAGTACTGGTTATGATGGATTATGTCTTTTGCTGTTATCAGTATACACAGGTTTTCTAGCATGAAGCATTCAGAGGCGAATTCGCTAAACCGTTGTCATCATGAAATCAAAATTGGCTTTAAAATAAATAATATAAATTGCATGAATTGACCAAAGTATTTAAGGGGAGATTATATGTTACATTATATGTTAAATTTGGACGTTAACTCCACTATATAAAATTGTTCTATACTCTATACAGAATTAAATGCAATTGCACTGTAATTAAATTACAGATGAATGAAGAGTAATCCCATACTTTACTTTAAAAAAGTAATTAATTTACAGTATTTTTTATATTTTTATTACAGTAATTTCAACATTCCCTTACATTTGGATGGTACCTGAAATATTTGATAACGGACAATCAACCATTGAATTTATTGGCAAAAAAAACAAACAAAAAAACATATATTACATCCATAATAGTAATAACAAAATTTGTATATATATATATATATATATATTTACATTTACATTTATTCATTTAGCTGACGCTTTTATTCAAAGCGACTTACAATTGCTATATATGTCAGAGGTCGCACGCCTCTGGAGCAACTAGGGGTTAAGTGTCTTGCTCAGGGACACATTGGTGTCTCACAGTGGATTCGAACCCGGGTCTCTCACACCAAAGGCATGTGTCTTATCCATTGCGCCACTACCACCCCTACCACCCCCAATTATATATATATAATTGATGTCTTATCTGTCCTTTTTATATATATATATATATATACATATATACATATATACATATATATATACATATATATATATATATATACATATATATATATACATATATATATATATATATATATATATATATATATATATATATATATATATATAAATATATATATAATTAATGTCTTTTCTGTCCTTTATATATATATATATATATATATATATATATATATATATATATATATATATATATATATATATATATATATAAAGGACAGAAAAGACATCAATTGTGGTAGCAATACAATATGTTGCAAAGTAATGCTAGCTATTTCAGTAATTCAGCCTTTTTTTTTTGTAATTAAACAAACAAAATAGTTGTATATTTATATCTCAGATCCGCCTATCAGTTTTGGCTTCTTATATCGTTAGTCCCCCCCCACCCCAACTATATACAAAAGGAACCTGGATGGTAGATTGTACTCCAGACGTACTCTATTACCAATATGCTTACTTTTATATTTATTCGAGCTATTATTCTTTCATTCCTTATTTCTTCCGTAACCCTATTTTTCAACAGAATCCTCATCAAATATTTATCAGATTTGTCTTCTAATTTAAGATTTGTAAGACCAAAGTATAGAGTTAAAAAAACTAAATTGGATGCTCTCTAAACTGTTATGGATTTCTTGCCAATATTTCTGAACTATATCCCAGGATATATGGCTATGATTGGCTTCATTCGAGCCGCACATTCTCCAGCAGATTGCATTTTTGTTTTGATATCTCTTCTGCTCAGGGGTGAGGAAAAATATAGTGATATTTCTCCAACCGAATTTTCTCCATGTTGAGGAATGTTTTGTCTTCCACTGTGATTCATCTAGTCTTCGTCTAGGATTTCAAATTTCCCATTTATTTTTAATATATTGGGTATTTTCTCATTTACAGTCTTGCAGACTTTCATATCATTTTGTAAATTATTTCTGTCATGTCACCCGATTTATATATTGAAATAAACATTGTAAGAATAGAATATTATTGTTTTCCTTGTCATTATAGTCCTTTATAATATTAATAATTCAAGTTCTTATTTGTAAGTACCTATGAAAATCTTGATTACATAAGTATTCATGTTTGAGTGTCACAAAATCCAACACTTTTCCTTTGTGTGAAATTGTACAGTATGCTGTGAGGCCTCGTTTAGTCCAAGCTTTAAAGCTACCATTTATAGTATTTGGTGCAAATGTTGAATCCTTAGCAATATTGATACCAACTTTATCATATTTTCTTTTCTTTTATGATATCTTGCCAAATCTTTAAAGGGGTGGTTGATTATGATTTCACTTTTCTAACTTTAGTTAGTGTGTAATGTTGCTGTTTGAGCATAAACAACATCTGCAAAGTTACGACGCTCAAAGTTCAAAGCAAAGGGAGATATTTGCTTTTAAAGAAATTGCTTTTTAAGGACTACAACAAACGGCTGGTAGAGACTACACCACATTACTCCTGGGTTAGTGACATCACAAACCCTAGAATTTACATAAACCCCGCCCCCTGAACACGATTTATAGATTATCAAGACAGAATATGCTAATCAATGACTAGAAGATAACTACACATCAGCTACATAAATTCATCAACTAACCATTCAGAAATGTCCTGTTGCTTCTACATGTTGTCACTTCTTCTTGTGTCTCTCCATCATTGTCTGACTCCGGTTTGAACATAAAAGGCTAAAAGTTTAAAAAAAAAATCAGTGCATGTCTGTGTGAGTGCAGCTGTTGAAGCTCCGCCCCCTGTGCCGGGAGCAGCAGCTCATTTGCATTTAAAGGAAAAGACACAAAACGGTGCATTTGTTGCTCATCCTCAAAAAGTGACAATTTTAACATGCTATATAAAACTATATCTATTGTGAGCTAAAACTTCACATACACACTCTGGGGACATCAAAGACATATTTTACATCTTGTGAAAAGGGCATTATACCACCCCTTTAATACTATAATAAATAATTTGAAAGCGAATTGATTTGCACTTACAGTACATCACTTACATTGTAGATGCTGTTTAAATGTTATTATTTGACTATAAAAATATAATCTACATGCACACAAAAATGAATGCCACACACAGTACAGACATGTTGCACAGAGGTTTAGATGTGATTGAGTTGCTGATAAAATGTGTCATGACGTGCCACACAGAGTCAAACAGCTGCAGCTTTAGTGCTTCACAGACATTAATGTTTCAAACACCGGCTCTGCTGGAACGAGCTGTCCGTGTTTTTCTGCTTTGCAAGGCCAGGCGGTTCATTTCTCCGCTCTTCACCCATTTGTGAAATACATTGGAGACCATTTCACCAGGAGCATTATATGCTGTCAGGAAAGGAACTAATTATATAGGGCTTCCAGAAACGATTCCTCAAGCCCCATTAGGTCTGTGCCATGCTATAGCGTACACCAGGCTCTGGAGAAACCCACGCTACTGATATATCACTGAGGCGTAATTGTATTTCATATCGCTCTTCTTACACTTTGCTTAGTTAAATGGGCCGTTAGAATATAGTAATTTAAGAGAAACAAAACTAATGCAGCTTTGATATTCTGCGCCAGTGGAAGCACTTGAGCGAGGGTTGAAAACTTCAGCAATCGTCACAAACCCAAGGGAAAGACCACTCATGTGGAGAGATGCTTCTCCAATAGTGTTGCCAGAAATCCCAAAGTTGTGAGAGGTTTTTTTTTTTTTTTTTTGTGCAAAAGCACTTGAGAATGCATCTGAGACCTTAAAACCTAATTGAATTCATCCTTCTTCATAAGTACAACAGAGGCATGTGTTCCTAAGCTCATGACAAGATCACATTTTTGTTATTTATTTATTTCTACTCCAATTATATTTCAAACCACAATGGAGGCAATATCCAGATGTTTATCAGCGCTTGGCAGTCTGCGCGCAGTTGAACACGCTCTGGTTTCCACTCGCTCAGGGCGTTCATTTGTGTGCATCTCTATATGAAACCCATATAAGGAAATGGAATTTCTTTAAATATCTTGGGAACAGTTATGCTCAGGCATGCATATGAATCCAGAGGATCTTGATAATTGAACATACATGTTGTTTTTAAGCTGCTCAGGCACTTTAAATGATCCTTTTGAAAGTGTGGAGCTGTTTTTAGCATGTTCATAAAGTTGACAGCAAAGCTAAATTTAGTCTCTAGTTTTCACTGTCTGGCACACAAATCACCCCATTCTTTTTTTATTTTATTTTTTTACTCAAATAGTCGATATCCTTCAACCATTTCAAAAGGTTTAATGCAAGAAGTAAAAATCTGGCAAAAATCCATTTTAAAAGGAAGGCTTGTTTTATTTATTGTTTTTTTTTTTCTTCAGTAAATTCATGCAAAGAATATATAATTATTTATAAATGCAAAGATTATACAATTAGTTATATACTCAGTCATAATATCTATAGTATATGTTCATATTTTTTTCTATTTATAAAATAATTACATTATATTTATAATTTATTTTGATATTTTATTAAAAAAATATATTTTATTATTTTATTTTTAAAAAGTGAATAAACAAATAATTGAATTAAAATCAGATAATTGATTCATTTTGAACCTTTATTTTATTTCTTTATTTTATATAATCTTTATGTTATTTTATGTTTTGTGCTGCTAGTATGCTCAAACAACACATTTTATTGTACAAAATGTATAAATTAATTAAACAAAAATTATTAAAAAAAATATAGTAGTTTGATAGTACAATAAAACATGAATTACAATTATACTCAGAATATTTCCACAATATTAGAGTTGGACACACACACACACACACACACACACACACACACACACACACACGTGTGTTTGTGTGTGTGTGTGTGTGTGTGTTTCAGAAATATAATAGACCAAATATAATTGCAAAAAGAAAACTTTGTGGATCAACTTTAATAACCTATAAACCTCAAAGGATTCCTAAAGATACGTTTGTCATTAAAGTGGAAGTGTTTGTTTTAGAGGTTGTCAGAAAGTACACACGAATACCCACGAAGACCAATGAGATCAAGTTGAGCATCTGTATTTAGAAAGTAAGACTCTTTTTGATGGATCTTCCAGACAAATGGTACAGTAAACCCAAACCTGAAGAGTCCAGACTGAAGCTCCCGCGGCGAGGTGAAGACAAAGCCGCTTATCCCGTGACTCAGGCATGCTGAGAGGTAATGGGACATGTGAGCCGCTTTCCTCTTCAGTGTTCAAAGAGGAGTCAAAGCAGAGGGGTTACCAGGATGTAATGTTTGGGGCTGAATATCACCTGTAACACCTGCACACTGAATCTATGTAGGCCTATGTTCTACACATAAACAAACAAAACTCTACTGTTATTTGATAAATATGACAAAATAAATAAAACATAGGCTACAATAATATTACTGTATAAATAAATAATACTATAATATTATAGTAGGCATAAAACAGTTAATATTTTCAGAATTCTATGCTCATTGAGACAAAAAGCTAATTGGTGAAATTTAAGTTATTTTTAATGTGTTGCAACCGTCTCCTGGGCTGGGGTCAGTTGCATCATCTGGCTTCTTCCATTCAAACAAATACTGTGAACGATATGTCATGTAATCATCTTTAAATGGTATGGGTAATTAGCAGACAGATGCAAGTTTAATATATACAAATTTGGTTGGTCTAGTCCAAATACTTTCGGAGTAACTGAGAGAAATGCAAAAAGTGTTGCAACTGTCCCCGGTCTCCCCTAATGCATTGATTAATACGTTGTTTAAATTGTGTTTAAACGTGAATGTCTATTAAAGAGTGTATGTGTACAAAGAGAATCGCAATGCTGACAAAACTTTTTTTTTTTAAGAAAAATTGCTGATAACTTGATTTGAAACACAAATAGTGAGTATGTGTTTGTGGTACAGCCATGGGTCAGTTACACACTGCAAACGCAGCATAATGTGAAAGCACTAGCATGTGCTGCTCCTGCACCGCATACACACTCCACACGGAGTATGTGTGAAACGAGCGTTAACCTCTGCTTCCTCATCTTACACATCACACTCCACTGTTAACAGTAGATTTACTCACTAACGTTGCTGTGGAAACACAATAAGCATGGAAACTAAAATATGGTAGTAGGCCTATCGTGCTACAGCGCACATTCTGCAGTTCTTTCGCCTCAGTCCCAATACTGTAAAACTCGACGTACATTCACATCACATGTTAATGCAGCGCTAGAGTTACACTCACAGGACACTGCACTTATTCGCAATCACAAAAGTTCATCATTTGCTCGTGCTTTAAAGCTTTGCCGGGTAAACATTTCATTGGCGTTCTGTTCTGACATGATGCACTTTTTCTGAGCGCCAGAGCCGCCTTAACCCAATGTTAGGCCCCGGGGCTGAGAGGTTTTGTAGGCCCCCCATCCCCTCGATTTATAGAGTCTCATTTAAAAAAAGTGTAAAAGCCTATCTAGGTAATCTACATCACAAAATGCATTAGTTTCTTTCGAGACCTACAACAGTGAGTTTTTTAATATTGTTTTTAATTTTAATATTGTTATTACAGTTTTTCTCGATTGTTTACACACATTTTCTGGTACTTGAGACACAATGACCACAACATGTAACTCATTCACCAACCCCCTGAACCAATTCTGCTAAACTACAAGCACAATTCCTGCTTTACACTCAAATTGCAGTTCTAAAACACACTTTTTTCAAAACACTACACACAATTCTCTGCTTTTGGCACAATTTTCATGCAGAAAATCTCTTGTTTTCACAAGGAACACACTGCCATTCAAATATGCACACTGACTCATCACATGGGCAAACACCCGTCACACAGTTTTACAATTAGCAATCAGAGCTTTAGCATAAAAGGGCAACAGGTGAGCTCTTCAATGGAGCAATGTTTGCCAACATTGGATTTTTTTTTTTTTTACTGTAACTGTATACAGTAAATTCTTCTGTTGTTTTGTATGTAGACCACTGTACTGTATGTACAACTTTGTGTTGGTTTGGGATGTACACTGTGTACATTGTTTTTGTGGGAAATATAAAATATATTTGTTACCATGTATTTGTGTGTTCTGAGTATAAAAACAATATTCTCAAATATTTTACAACACACTTATGTATGTACTGTCTGTAGTAAGTGTAACACTGAACAAAAAAAGGCCTAAGTCATTACTGTATGATGAATGGAGAAGAAGTGTTTTCCATTCATCATAGTGCTTTACATTGAGCACATCAGTGTTCAACTGGTTCTTATAAATGTCTATTCATATGATGGTTTGTGTGTGTCATTTGAAAACAAAATACCATTTTGAGAAGAAATAACATTGTTTTGAATGTAAAGTTTCATTTTGCAGGAGAATTGAGGGGTTTTGCCCATTGTGTGTGTTTTTTTGGATTTGTATGTAGAGTTCTGAGAATATGAGGCATGCTTTCAGAAAATGTGTGTAAACAATCGAGAAAAACTGTAACATATCACTGAGCACATAAACACAAGACACTTTATTTAACAACCACACACAGCAACTACATTTCAACTTTATGCAAATGAGAAGCGATTTTCGCGAGCGACAACCAATAGGAAAGAAGCCTTTCAGTGGAGCTCAGCTCCCGTCACCGTCTCGAGTGAAGTGCAGGCAAGACAGAAGAGTTCAAGGGCGATTTCACGGTTTTATATGATTTGACTGTAACTAACCACAAACATGGATATAATAAAATAATGCATGGAAAAGAAACTGTCGACAGTCTCAGTGAGTTTAATTCATACATTTATAGTTCGAGTGTTGTAGTTTTATGATGCAAGTTTAGCACTGCTGCAGTTCATTTTACAGTTTCCCCTGCATTATGTTGACTATTAGGGACAAGACAATTTATTATTTGTCAAATTCGGATGACGTTTTAGTAATTTATGACAGTATGAGTGAGTTTAATTTGTAGATTGATCGATCGTTAATCTAGTAAATGATTTAATCCCTGAACACTGCTGTGTGGTGATATAAAAACACTCTCTCAACAGCATACTGTTTCTTTTGAGCCTAATTCCTAGTCAAATTAAAATGATATATTTGTATAATATCACTTGTGATGGTGTTTTGTATAGATGTGGCCGCCTCATTCGCGCCGCGGGACCTCTAGACGCGCCTAAACGCGTGTTTGCATTGACATGAAATCACTCGCGCCAGACGCTCTATTCGCGTTTGGTGTGAACGCACCATAACAATAACATTAGAGCGACAGCACTACCAACGGCCACAAGCGACTAGCGACATACAGCGACAAAATCTGACAAGTTAAAAAAAAATATGCCCTTTTCAGCTCATCATGAACCTGAACATGGGAGGCCCCTGAACTTGGGAGGCCCCTGGGCTTCAGCCCAGGTAAGCCCGTGCATTAATGCGGCCTTGCTGAGCGCGTACGCCCAAAGTCAGATGGACAGATCATTTCTCAGGGGAGGCAGGGCTTATCCTAGGGCCCCAGCCTCCCCCTAGATACGCCCCTGAGTCAAAGTGAGGTCAAGAGTAAACCTTCGTGTTCTGGTGTCTCTGTTTCAGTGTCTCAAAAGTTGACAACTTTGGCGAATGTGAATACGTTTTATAATCTCTGTAGTTGAGGTTACCTGAGGCAACTCTCATTCATCCCTAAATAGTGCATGACTGAACTTGTAAGACGAACCGATTGCAATTTGGTCACTAAATGCACAGATATTACACTTTATCTTTCATTTAAGCAGCCCTAATTTCCCAGACGTTACAACATGGACACATTGGATAAGGGCGTAAATTTAGGGCAAGATAATTTCTTTCTCTGACAAGAGTGTTTGAAACTGTTTTCCTATGTTTTGCTTTGCTTTGCTTTGTTTGGTGCTGCTAATGTGTTTAAATTACACACCCCTTAAAAAAAGAATAAATAAATTAAATTAATGAAAATTATTAAAAAATATATTTTAATATTTTAATATTTATTTGATTAATTTTATTATTATTTTATTTTATTGGAGCTGCTAGCATACATTGCATTTAAGTAAAAATAAATTACAGTAATACAATTATATAAATTATGCAAAGTTATAGTAGTTTGATAGTACAATAAAACTTGTTTTATTTATTTTATTATTTATGTTTCGGTGCTGCTTGCACAAATTACATTTGAAGTAAAAAAAAAGAATAAATAAATAAAATTATGTAGAATTCATAGTAGTTTGATAGTACTACTTTATTCTATTTTATGTTTTATTTGGTGTTTATTTGGTGTAACAGAAATTACCTTAAAACATTTAAAAAAACATTAATAATAATAAAAAATAAAAAAAACTTTAAGTTACAGTTTTTCTCGATTGCTTAAACACTATAACCAGGCTTTTACCTGGAACCACAAGCAACATAACTTACCAGTTTTGGAAATGTTGTTTTGAATTTATTGCACCAGTGTGTTAGACTATGTTGTAGTGTGTGTGTGATTTTGAGGGCTTGTGTGTCCTGTCTGAGGGCAAAGTTTGGTTTTTCAGCAAGAGTGAATGGTTTTGAGTGTAGAGCTTCATTCTGACCTGAAAATAGGATGTTTGGGGAATTCGGTGAGACGTTATGGATTTGTGTTTACAATTTTGAGAATACGAGGCATAGTTTCAAGAAATGTGTTTAAGCAATCGAGAAAAACTGTAAAGTAGTTTTATAGTACAATAAAACAAAAAAATGTTTATACAATATTTGACTGGAAAGTTACATGCGTTATTACACACAGAAAATGTCATCTTCACTTTCTTTATTTCTTTATTTAATAACATTTAACCTTATATATATAGTTCATGAATTGGTTCATTTGTACCAAGGTTATGCACATTGCAGCATGTCCGGAAAGGCAAATACGCTGCCGCCTAGCACAGAATCGGAACGTTTGTGATGCATGGTAAAAATTTCCTGCAGTAACATGGTGTTTTGGCCTGTCACGGCGGGTCAAAATGATGATGTAGTGTTTACAATTTGCCTTTTGCGCAGCCTCCTCAGCTAATGTTTTGCATCGTATCAGCACCCTTAAATTGTTATCCAAGCATTGTCGGGAGAGAAGATGAATGAGGTCGTTTGCTCGCTAACCTCGATTCGGTTTCTGTGGGAATGCTTTTTCTATTGTCGTGATTCCCTTGGGTTTCTCTGCGTTCATGTGTGTGCGAGAGAGAGAGAGAGAGAGAGAGAGAGAGAGAGAGAGAGAGAGAGAGAGAGAGCATATGTGTATTTGAACTTGATAAACTAGGTGAGAACCCATTTCACTTGACATCCAGTTTGGCGGGCGTATAAACAGTCTGCTCCTTGACTTGCCATCTGTGTTGACCTCCACATTCTTGCTTGACTCTATATGGTCATGTGTTTCTTCTGCATCGAGTTACTGTGCAAATTCAGTCTTTACATCGGTGGCTCTCAAGCGGTGGGTCACGACCCGTTAATGGGTTGCAGGTCTGTTCTGATTGGGTTACGGGCAGCAAGGAAAAGCATGCTAAATGCCCCTGTAAATGATCTAAATCTCCATCTTCAAAGCTATACCTTGAGAGTCCCAGATGAGAAAATGTAAGATTTCAGCTCCAAAGCAAAAAGCATGTTGGAAGATCTGAGCACGTTTAACAAAACTTTCCTCCATTATTGTGTCGCTTTCCCTGAATGATGAGCAATTTAAACTTCATTGTAATCAAAGGAGCGGGCGAGAATGACAGCTAGCGGATAATTGAAGTAGACGTGTTGGAAACGGTCCGCCGGGGCTGTTAGAGCGACTCTGACAGGATCTTTACAGAAGCGCAGGATGACAGCTCTCTTTACAGCATCGGTGTGTTGGTCAGGACTGTCAGGTGCATCTCTCTGGACTTGGGGAAAAAGTGCTGTCTAAATGCTAGACTCGTAAAGCGCTGACAGGAATTATTATAGAGATACAATTACAAGAGCGGCCTTGTAACTTTTTTTGACATGCATTGTTTTTGGTGCCATGAGAATTTTTCCTTGCCCAAGGAACAGGAGCCCACTGGGTTTGATGCAAATGGTGATCTCTGAATCACTGATCATGAAGTGTTTCACTGCCAAAACATCTCACTATTTTAGCCTCCTATTATACATTGAAGTAAATGTTAAAATTTACTTTGACCCTTAAACAGGCCTGTTACATAACGTTTGTTCATCATACCATCATAAATACATATTTTTTATAATTGTACATTATCACCCTATTCACTTCGTAATACGTGTTCCTGGGTTTATTGTGAATTATTAATTCATCATGTCATTTCAAATAAAAAATAAATAAAATAAAAAATCTTCATAGTCTTTCTTTTCAGATGATGTCATTAATCCCCCCTGTCATATAGGCCTATCGATATTACATATTGTAAATCTGTCAATTATTTAAAGTTTGATTTAATATATTTAATTTTGAACATGTAAATACAATAAAAAAAATAAAAATCAGAGGAAAAAAAGCATATAAACAACAAAATAAAACTCCATACTTTCCAGTACTTAAAAAGAAAACTCTTTTTACATGTACAAAAAGGAGTAGGAAGAAGTAAAACTTATGTATGAAGTTAATTTCATACACTCTAAAAAATGCTGGGTTGTTTCAAGCCATGTTTGGGTCACACATGGACAATCCCAACCGCTGGGTTTAAAAATTAAAATGAAATAAACCAACTGTTGGATATAAAAAGTTAAACCAACCGTTGGGTTAAAAATAAATAAATAATGAAACCAACCTTTGGGTTTAAACATTTTACAATGTTACCCTACAATCACTGAAAAATTAAACCAATTGTTGGGTTTAAAAAATAAAATAAAATAAAATAAAAATTTAAAAATTTAAAAATTTAAAAATTTAAAAATTTAAAAATTTAAAAATTTAAAAATTTAAAAATTTAAAAATTTAAAAATTTAAAATAAATAAATAAATAAACCAACCAACCAACCAACCAAAACCAACCAACCAACCAACCAACCAACCAACCAACCAACCAACCAACCAACCGTTTGATTTAAAAATGTACAAAATTAAAACCAACGGTTGGGTTTGTTCATATGTGACTCTGGACCACAAAACCAGTCACATGGGTAATTGTTTTTTTTTTTAAATTGAGATTTATACATAATCATAATCTGAAAGGAGAATGAATAAGCTTCCAGATGGATGGTCTGTTAGGATAGGACAATATTTGTCCGAGATACAACTAATTGAACATCTGGAATCTGAGGGTGCAAAAAAATCGAAACATTGAGAAAATCTCCTTTAAACTTGTCCATTTATGTTCACGATTGTGCAGCATTCACTCACACAAATAAATGTTTTATATATTTACGGTAGGAAATGTACAAAACATCTTCATTGAACATGATCTTTACTTAATATCCTAATGATTTTTGGCATAAAAGAAAAATCGATAATTTTGACCCATACAATGTATTGTTGGCTATTGCCACAAATATACCCGTGCGACTCGTGACTGGTTTTGTGATCCAGGGTCACATATGTGACCCAAACATGGGTTGAAACAACCCAGCAGTTTTTAGAGTGTACCGTTCAAAGTACTGTTTTCTTTTCTGGAAAAGTTCGCTTCAGCCGGTAAACACCTTTGAACTGACATTGGGCCGTTGCGATGATGTAATAGGTGGGTGTGGCTCTGAGGCTCCGCCTTCTTTGACGTGGACATCTTCTCCGGTTCATGTCCTCTCTTCAGTCTGTCAAGGTCAAACGTCAGGGAGTAAAATCATAAACTGGAGAGCTGTGTTATAGTAGACATTGACGTTTAATTCTCATTTAAATGCGACACTGACACTGTTTTTTTTTTTTTTTATGTTTTTTTTTTTTTCATGTTTAATAATGTAAAGCTGTTTATAAACAAATATGTGATGTGACTTTACTTGACTGGAGTGCCGAATGGCAGAGCCGGTGCAAACATATCCACAGCTCTACGATCAGATGCTTTCTTAACTGCTGTTTTCTCACCGCTGGCGTGTTTGTTGTGTGATTATTTTGATATCAATATTTGCATACTCATCTAAACGAGTGTTGCTAACAGTATACCTTTTTTTTCTGTGAGTATATCATAGCCTTAACCCAGCTTTAACTTTCTGCCTTTGGAAACTTAATAATAATGTAATATGGCCTGCATTAAAGTTACTTTAGAGTTAAGACCGCAATCCATTTTTTTCTTTTTCCACACACTGTTTTGACTGTAATTAGTTGATTAAGAAAAAGCCCTCTACTTTCATGCTTTAATTTAAGACTTGTGTTCCCGCTGATGAATTAAGCGTGTTTCAGAATTAGCATGCTAACTGGACGCTGGCGATTCTTCCCCTTGGGGTTGCTGGTTTCTCCACTCGCCGCTAATGAATTTGGGAGAGTTTTAATGAGCTGAAATTACCTTTGACTCTAAGAGGCTCGTATGCGTCTCGAGCTCGTCGCGCGGCCGTTCAACGGGGCGTGTGAAAGCAAAGCGTAGGCGGGCATTAATAAAGGCAAATGAGACGGGGTCGCAAGGACGTACAATATGAAGCTTGTATTTAGAACACTTCCTCAAGGGTTTGTTTGACGACGTGACCTTTGCTATGCAATTACATTATCATCTTGTGGGAAAGGAAATGGCTTATTTATACTGTAGTTTAACATATGCTATGCAAAGCTCACATTATGTGTATGATATATAAGAACAGAGGTGACAGTAAAGACATTTATAATGTTGCAAAATATCTCAAATAAATGCTGTTCTGTTCAATCTTTCTGTTCATTAGAGAATCCTGAAAAATTGCATGTATCACAGTTTCCACAAATGAAAATTCAGCTTTGGATCACAAAAATAAATTACATTTTAAAATATATTCACATAGAAAATAGGTATTTTAAATCAGAATAATATGTCACATTTTTACTGTTTTTACTGTATTTTTGATTAAATAATTGCAGCCTTGGTGAGCAGAAACATTAAAACTTTTGATTTGTATCTTTTTTAAGAATCTTGATGCTAATCATTCACTATTTACTCCCATTATATGGACAAGCGTCCATAAAAGAAAGAAGGACATACGCCATTAATTAAAACAACACCAGAGTGAGTAAATGATGAGTTAATTTTTATTTTAGGTTGAACTATCCCTTTAAATCAAGCTTCTGTACTGTATCATTCATGTCTTTTGCACAAACGTTGCGATTCAGTGATTTCTGTTTGCTTTTGTGTATCTCACAAAGAGAGGCACTCTGTCACTCCGGCTAATGAATTTCGAGCACTACATTTATTTGACATCTGTTAAAGAGCGAGCGACAAGTGTATCGAGTCGGCTAAAAGTGCGGCAGAGACAAAGGGCATGTGAGACAGCAAGGATGCACGTTATTGGTTTTGTTCTCTGCCTTCTGGCTGCTGTATCTGATCCTACAGCTCACCTGCAGTCAACAAAGCTCATTAGCATCTGCCAACAAACTCCAAAGAGCTCTGATAGACGCCAAGATCACGGCGTAGATGCCGACGGCAGAGATTTTGCTGCCTGGTGGGCTTCTACGATCATGTGTAGGAGTGCATGTAGAAATCCAGAATTTCATTATAAGAAACAACATTTCTAAAGTTAGATTTAGCATTAAGCCGTGACGCTGTAAATCCATGCACATTGACTAGAACCAGTGCTCAAGTAACACTAAATAATAAGATATGCATGAATATCATCTGGGATTTCAAATGAATGCATCATTACATCACTTGTCATGAGCTGTGGGCTAAAATATCACTGAAGCCAAATGTCTGATAGCATCATTGTTCACTAAGTGGTGGCGATTGAGGAGGATGATGTCATGCATAATATCAATCATCTCCTCACCATGAACAGACTTTTATTGAGCATTAGCAGAGAGCAGAGCGGCATTTAGGAGCTGATCTTTGCTGAACTTTACAGGCATTTAATGTTGATAAGCGAGCGCCTCTGTTCAGCGAGTTAAGTGCTTCACTTACATGTACCGCTAAAGACGGTGATTAAAGGTTCTTATGAACAGATGAGCTTGTGTGACGGAAGTCTAGTCGACATCTGAGAGATAGGCTGCAAAACATCATTTTCCCTATCAATGTTTTTCTCTTGTTTTCCAAGAATTGTTTTTTTTTATCTAAACATTAATAAAGTAAGCGGAACAGCATAAGATCGATCTTGTTCCGAGAATTAATCTTAAAATAAATCTTTTCTAACCCTATTGGCAGATAGGAAGTATAAATCTAAATACATTCAGTAAAAATACCTTTTTATATATATTAATGTACACTTATCCCATCAATTGGCTGAGAAAAAGGCTGTTTCGGTGCTATGCATTTTCCCTAACCCAGATTGAAAGGGCTCGAACTAATTATTAACCATTAAGTGATTGTAACACCCTATACAATTTTATATATAAATGGAAGATGTGAAATTGGACATGAGTTGCAACATTTTTTTTTAAATCACTGTTTTTCTTTTGTAATACATCAGCAGTTTTAAGTGCTATGAAGAGATATTTGAAATGGGTGTACCGGAAAAACTTGATAAATTATTTATTGGAGCATGAGAGCCAAAATAGCTGAGGATATCTTTATGAACATTGTCGATTTTTGAACTGAAAATATTAAGAAAATCATTGCATAACTGATCTGACGCAGTTAGAGTGTTGACACTGTCTACTTTCAGTAGTGTTACTGTTAATGCTGTGAAAGAGCTTTCTAGGATTATTAGGATTATTCATTTCACCGTCTTTGAGTTTAAGTCATCGTTATACCAGAGAGCTGAATGTACAAAAGAGACATTGCACAGTTGAATAGCAGAACATGTCCAGGTTGATTGCCATTTACGGAAAGAGACAGTTCGTGAAACAGGCCTTGAAGGATATGATTCATCCAAATTAAAAAAAGATTGATTGTCAGAAAGTCCAACATCTACAACAGAGAAGTTTGACACAGAAGAATCATTTGCCATTACTAAGTCTATAGCGTATAACTTTGCAATGCGGAGGAATATTCACAAACTGTGTACGGTTAAAACAGCAAACAAAGACAGGAAGTCTTAGTCATAGAAGTTTATACTAGAATATGATCAGTTTTTTAAATATTATATTTAATTTTATCTATAAGTAATGCATGTAATATATTCCATATTTATTGAGCAAAATACTTTTTTCTTCTAAAATCTCTTTTTTTCTTTGATACTGATACAGTGGTAATATTACTGATTACATTGTTATACAGTAAATATGATGATACAGTAAGTAACATTTGAATGATACAGTAAGCTATTATTTTAGTGCATTTTAAAAATAGGTCCATCCATCCATCCATCCATCCATCCATCCATCCATCCATCCATCCATCCATCCATCCATCCATCCATCCATCCATCCATCCATCCATCCATCCATCCATCCATCCATCCATCCATCCATCCATCCATCCATCCATCCATCCATCCATCCATCCATCCATCCATCCATCCATCCATCCATCCATCCATCCATCCATCCATCCATCCATCCATCCATGGGGTTTAACAGCAGTTATTGCCTCTAATTTGTATAATTATTCACAGTAGTTTGAAGCTGTTCAACCAGCTCATCTTTGAAATGTTACGTTAACCATGAGCAGATGTCCATGGAAGCGGTCATGAAGCTGATAGAAGAGTTTATTTCCCGTTACATGAACTAATTTGAGATTTAGCAGGAAATCTTTTGTTAATTTTTTTATTTATTTTTTATGATGATTTCTGATATTTCTGATGACGTTAAACACACTAGATGAATTACTTTTTCAAGCTGCCTCTAAACCACTTCCTCCCACCCACTCATGTCCAAATTCATATTTTATGTGAATGTCAAGTTCATTCAGCCTTAAGTAATGACATTTTCACTAAGCAATTTTAAAAAAGATTGTTGAGTTGATTAACGCCATGTTCATATGCTGTCATTCACTTCCCCTTATATCTGCCTCTGGGATGTAATACGTTTGGTGTGCTTTTCTTTGAGTCTCAATCTTGCATTAACATCAAGTGCAATATTATTTTTTCCAGAGAGTTTCCAGAGGCTGCACAGTGTGTTGAGCTCCAAGCGCTTCCTCACATAGTAAAGTGACAATAAGATTGACATCCGGATATCATTTTTTCCTCAAATGTAAATCCGTCTGAGACACCTTTTCAGAATCCGCTGTTGGATTAGAGTTTCCTCCACAAGACTTCCAGATGTGATTATGGAGCGTCTGCAGGGAATTGACTGCGTTTAATACGAATGTGCTGAGCATTGACATGACCTATCAGAGTTTCCCAGAAGGAGTTGATCCAACAACAGCACTAGATCCTGGTCAATATCTGTTCTATTCACTGCCGAGAGGTTTCCGAGTCAGTAAAGAGGATAAAGCGGATGGATTAGCCCAGCTGTGTGGCTTATGCAGTCTGACTGACATTTGTATTATGGGGCTGATTAGTTCTGGATTTATATAATTCTATTTATTTGCACAAATGATCATGTGGAAATCCAATTGTCAATTCAGCAGAAGATTGTCTGCCTTTAATAATCAGCTATGAAGATTTAGAGATCCCTACTAATGAACCCAGTACATGTGCTATCTATTGACAAACTAAAAGACGTAAATGACATTTGTATGCATTCTAAATAAAAGACACAGGTTGTACTGAATGCCAGCTTGCTTATTTTGCTCAAGATAAGGATTTATTAAGTCCACATGTCATGCAATCTAGAAACTCTGCTTCTAACCACAGGTCGAGAGCTGTCGTTCCAACTACACAACTTTGCGATGCTGTTTGCGAATGTTCGTTAGAACGATAGTTTCGGGAAACACTGATTCGTTGAACTATGCTATCGACTATGATAACGACGGAACTTGCAAACATAGTTGGCTAACGATGATTTCGGGAAACGCACCAGTTAGAAAGGAAGGGTACACCAAGTCAGTGCTTAACATGTGTTTTGAGGATCTGGAGTCGAGTCAGTTTGAAACTTTTACAGTAATTCAGATTGGTTTTAGATGCCTATACATCAGAGGGAGTTATTGCAAAAGTAAATTTTTTCTCCACTTTAGGATGCATATTGGAGTGTCGCTGTTGTTAATTGTTGCATTGGTCCTCTATTGAAATCAATGGATCAGTATTGTCAGTATTGTCAGGATCAGTATTGTCAGGATCATCCACCTCTGATGCAGTGTGTCGTTTGTAAGCTCCCTAAAGCAATCAATCAGTTTGTTACATTGCTTTTCTTTTTAGACTTCAAGAAGCAGCAAACTATTTATTTATTTATGCTACTTTGTTTGTTTTTTATTCTGAGTTATAATTCATGATGAGAACGCTGATTATATGTAGCATTTAAATAGTGCTTTATGTGACTTATGTGTGCAATATGATTTTTCTATTTTACATTTCCTATTTTATCTCTAGGCCACAACACTAGCCTGTACATATAATTACATGCACAAAGTAAAATGACTCTCTTTGTCACTGTATTTGATGCAGGCACACAAATCTGTTTAGGCTCACCAGCGTTCCTGTATAATTACAGTATGTGCTACTGGAGCGCAGGCCTTCAAACTGACTATTAACATCAGTCACTTTGAAACTGAGCTGATAGGAGAGTCATTTCAACTCGTTTAACACCATTTCCCTGGAACTCCAGTTTGTTCCATACAAGCAATTACTGAAAAAAATAAAAATAAATGAAAAAAAGTGGATAAGAATAAACTGTATGTTTCTATCCACCTATTCTATGCACTTTTTTTTTTTTTTTTATATCACATAAACAAAACGCTGGATGGAAATGCCAAGATGTGCATACGCTCTAAAAATGCGCATATAAAAAAATGTACATAAGCTCATTTGAGGAGGATAAAAAAAATTGTATAAGAAGACATGCGCATAAACTACGATGGAAACACATTTACCGAATAAATCCCTCAATGCAAAAAAAAAAAAAAAAACTCCACAGTGGATGTGATTGGATAATTGGACTAACCAGCGGACCAATCGCATCACATCATCTCAAATGTTGGTTTGGTGGTTCTGAAATCCCTGAGCCAAAGTCTGTCATCAGACTTTGATTTGGTTTAATTCCCTCCAGAAGCTTCTGACGTGATTGTGTTCCCAAACAGCAGCATCCGAGCACAAGATAACATGACAGCTTTTACTGCGTTTCGTCTGACGCTCAAAACACAACTCATTTATTAGGAGGAAAAAAGAGCGCAGTCTCTTCTCCAATTGCCGCAACTATTTTTATTACAGATACGATTAAATATGTCTATCTTGAAATGTTTAGGCCCCTAAAATCATTTTTTTTCAATGGAGGACTGTTGCAGTCTAAAAGTGTCTAAAAGTGTCTAAAAGTGTCTGCTAAGTGACTTAGCACAGTGAGTTTTCTTAACCACAGCTTTGAAATATCTGTCAGAAATTGATGACAATTTGGAATGGAAGGGCAATACTTATGATCACTTAAGCCTATCACTGCATATGCTTTTAAAAAGATGATGGTGGTGGATTATGGTGACAAAATGCTGAAAATCTCAGAGAAACTCAAACTGTGGTCTGTGAATCATTCATTGTAGCAGTTCGGTAGATGTTGAGAAATAGTAGTAACTTAATTTCACTCAGACATTGCTAGTACATTTCACAAAGAAGTACAAAAGAGCTGCAAGTGACACATTGAATAAAATGTGACATTTTGAAGTACTAAAGTAGACTGAAATAGTATTTTCTTGTAAAAAATACATTGATAGTCAAGTCAAGTCACCTTTATTTATATAGCACTTTTTTTTTTACAATACAGAGTGTTTCAAAGCAGAAAATAAAAGGAAAATAATGCAACAAAGTTTGTTTCGGCTGTACGGCAGATCTAGATGGAAACAGTGTCATAGTCCAGCTTAAGTAAAGGGGTGGTTGATTATGATTTCACTTTTCTAACTTTAGTTAGTGTGTAATGTTGCTGTTTGAGCATAAACAACATCTGCAAAGTTACAATGCTCAAAGTTCAAAGCAAAGGGATATATTTGCTTTTAAAGAAATTGCTTTTTATGGTCTACACAAACGGCTGGTAGAGACTACATGACATTCCTCCCGGGTTAGTGACATCACCAACCCTAAAATTTACATAAACCCCGCCCCCTGAACACGATTTATAGATTATCAAGACAGAATATGCTAATCAATGACTAGAGGATAACTACACATCAGCTACATAAATTCATCAACTAACCATTCAGAAATGTCCTGTTGCTTCTACATGTTGTCACTTCTTCTGGAGTCTCTCCATCATTGACTGACTCCGGTTTGAACATAAAAAGCTAAAAGTTTTTGAAATTTTTAGTGCATGTCTGTGTGAGTGCAAGCTGTTGAAGCTCCGCCCCCTGTGCCGGGAGCAGCAGCTCATTTGCATTTAAAGGAACAGACACAAAAACGGTGTGTCTTTGCTCACCCTCAAAAAGTGACAATTTTAACATGCTATATAAAAATATATGTGTGGTATTTTGAGCTAAAACTTCACATAAACACTCTGGGGAAATCAAATAAATAAGAATTAAAAATAACCACTCAAATATGTATGTTTTAAACCAAAGTATTAGTACTAAAAAGTAACAAAAAAGTGAATGATTTCCATTCAGTCTCAGTTTTGTCCGTCTTTCAGAGATCCTTTATGTTTATAGAGAGATGCTATTGAAACGTGCTTCAACAAAATTGAATTCATATTGAAATACTCTGCACTCTTGGTGAATTACTGCACTCTTACATGGATTTATGGCCACCACATTCGGTGAAAATGCCATTCATTTTGCATATGCAATTTACCCTTGAATATTAAAGAAAGCCAAATTCGGCGGAAACCCTCAGAGGGAACTGTGTGGAGGTGGTGTTAAATAATAATGAAATAAAATGACCGTCTGCAATGATTAGATATAATTTAATTCTCATTAGGTGAACGCCGGAATATCGGGCTTCATTCATACTAAGTGCCATGCCACATACGGTGGCCACATCTACCTGAAAAATGAAGCCTGATAAAGGATGAAAAATGCCACTGCCTCCATTAATTCTCCTCTGTCAGGACTGGGGAAAGCAGCAGAGCACACAAGTAATTAATTTCTCAAGGTCAATTATTTTAAGCTTTTAAAATGAGCAAAGAAAATCACCGCAGGTTAGAGAGAGATTCTAGAGTAGAGTGAGGAAAAGCTGTGCACACTTTAATTTACGTAACTGTCTTGATTAATAAAGCAATTAGGTGTTGGTTTACAGTGATTTTACCATGTTTAAAGGGGACCTATTATGCAAAATTCACTTTTTCCATTGTTTTTGAACATAATTACTCTGTGTCTCAGTGTGTACACAACCACCCTGTTATGGTAATAATCCACCCACTCCATTTGTTATTTTCCCTGTAAAAAACAGGGTCTCAAAATGAGCCTTTTAGGAATGCGCTTCACTGTGATGTCACAGTAGAACAGGCCCCGCCCACGAATGCTGACTAGCTTAGCTCCTCCCCCGTGTGAGCTGTGCACAGTCTGCCATGGTTATCTCTTCTCCAGAGCATTTAGCAGCAACATTCAAGTAAGAAATGTATTCTTATTAAAGCTACTAAAGTTATTCAGTAAAGAGCAGTGAGTTATTTTCTTTTGGTTGTCTTTGTTGGTTGATTCACATTAACAGCATAGACAAAAGCAGATACTGTACATTATGCTGCTGTCACTTTAATACACAGATCTGATTTATTTCACAGCTGTTTACGTTCACTGACATAACCGACTGTTCATGTGAACTTTGTTAAACACAAGGTTATGTCAAAAACACACAGTTTAAGCACAATAAGATGCAAAAGAGAACTTAGTTTAGTACTCATGCTACATGTGTCGTGTGACAGCAGGCTTTCTGTGCCGTATATCCGAAGTTTAAACTTATTTGACTTTAACACATGCAAATTATAAACTTTCATGATGATAAAGAACTGCAGTGTCACATGAGCGTGAGCACGATAGAGATGATAATCAAAAACAAAAAGATGTTTCATTAGTTTTTGGTGTCCGAGACTCAAACTGTAAAGGCTCCGCCCTCTTCTGGAAAAGGGGGCAGGGAGCAGAAGCTCATTTGCATTTAAAGATACACACATGACAACAGCATGTTTTTGCTTCCACTCAAATGGGGACATTTACAGCGTGGCATAATGAATGATCTGTGGGGTAATTTGTCTGAAACTTCACAGACATATGTTAAGGTCACCTGAGACTTATACAACATCTTGTAAATAGGGGCATAATACGTCCCCCTTTAAGGGATGTTGTTATGCACAACACCAAGCAGAATGCCTAAAACCCCCTTAACCATGGTGAAATCACTGTAATGAAAGAGTCAGTTGCGTTTATTAAATGCCACAAAAATTCACCAATGTGCATTGATTTTTTGTTTTGTTTTACATTTTGCCAATGCAAAACTCTCTACCACAATGTTGACATTTAAAAATAAGGCCCTAATGTGGGTGTGCTGTTAATATGCAGCCCTGAAATCGATGCAATATCATCTTTCTTCATCCCTGTGCACAGTGCTGTTCATAAAGACTGGGAATGTTATACTCAATGTCCTCGTATTACCATAGAGCGTATTGATCGTTTAATTCTCAGTAGGAGTATGCATAGAGTCATAATTCACGATCAATTAGCTTCATTCTGAAGGTTTGGCGAGTCGCAGCGAGTGGTAACTGGTGTGAAGGACATTTATCAAGAGTTTTGGGAGACTACTGTTTCACTTGGAAACAAACTTTTTGTTGATTTCAATGCATGGCAGCGTGCTCTGTGGATCCCAGAAGAAAATCTGGGAATGTGGACGTTTCTGGATTCAGTTACACGACTCTCTCCTGCCCAGAAAACTACTACTGCCAGAGCGGCAAAGCCTCGAGCATTGTCTTCCCCTCGACTCTGCACTGAAATACTCTTGCCAGTGTTCAGAAAGCTACTTTGAAACTCAAGTTTGGCATGCTAGTGCATACTTTGACATGCACAAATGCACAATTTGAAGTAGTTAAGCTAGTGCATAAATATATATAAAATAATTAATATTTGCAATCAGAGCAGTATTTATCTACCCTAGACATCCAGAGTTCTCACGAGAGCACAAGTTGAATTTGCTCAGCGAGTTTACTCTGGCGTCCAGTAATGATGCTCATTAAATATGCCCTTGTATCCGAGCTGCACCAATCACATCGGGTTATCTGATATAGGCGGGCCAGAGGCGAGCTAAACAGAAGACGACAGCGCTGTGACGTCGAAGTCATTAGTAAACATTGCAAGATGGCTATGGATGAACACCAGTTGTTTGAAACGGCTTTGGCGCTACAATGAACGAGTTAGACTTGGCTTTTTATCTAAAAGAGGAACAGAAGACGCCGCTCGAATCGCTCCTTTGCAAGAAGGACGTTTTGCTGTTTTGCTGACCGGATACGGCAAGAGTCTAATCTACCAGTTAGCTCCGCTGGTAGCTAAGCGTTTGGGGCTTGTTGTGATTGGTCGTAGTGTTATCCAATTGCGTGCAGTGAGATTTTCCAATGCATGCCCTGTGCCGCCCCTCGAGCTGGCTGATTTTCATTAGTCGATGCCAGACCATTAATCTTTCAGATTTAGGTCTGGATTTCCAGGCTAGTATTTATCTTGTCCAGAAACAGAAACTCTTGGTAGGAATGAAGCCTGGGATCTCACTGTTCACATAATGAGAATGAAACTGTCTAATCACTGCATACTGTCATTTGTTTCATTGATATTGAATGCTACCTTGCACGTGCCACCTTCATGCGGTTCCCTGTCACACTCTGAGGGTTTCTTCAGAACTGGCCATTCTTTAAAAGTTCATTGTGAAACTGCACCTATGCAAAATGAACGTTTCATTATTAAAAATATATATATTATGAAAGGCTGATGGATGGATAAATAGATTTCTTTGGATTGCACTATTGCCTTCTCATGTTGTACTGTCTTGTCCTTTGGACAAAACAAGGTTTCTTAGAAGGTAGCTCAGTTGTTTTATCTCACTATATTAAAATTTTCTGAATGTTCAATGCCAATAACATGGCAAATTGAGTGGTTATTTATTCCTCGAAGGCGATCGCTGTATCAGCCCAGTAGCTTGTGAACACGTTTTTTGTTTCAAGGTGGACTGATAAACACATGCGCACTCTTACTAACGGACAAACAATCAGATTACAGGGTGCCAGATCGAGAAAGTGAGACTGGTTACCCAACAGTGGTTCGTGCAGGTAGGTCAGCCGCGCTATAGCACTTCTACACTCCCTCATGCTTTCGTTTCTCTGGTGTCCAACGCCTGGCTCTAGATAAAGAGCTTCTTGACTGACAGGCCGTATTTGTCATGCTGTCTGTGGGACTTCAGAGGCTGGAATGATGCGAAGGCCAGCGAAGGGCTGCAGACTCCCAGGCCTGAATCCTGCTGCACTGATAAGCTGAACCTTGGCCGCGGGCCTTCGCTGGACTCGAGTGGACTGGCTTTCTTCTTGCGTTTTGGGAGCCCAGACCGGCTCGACTCGCGACACAGAGAGGATGCTGGCGCCGGTTCTGTCTTGGTTATCAGATGAACACAGAAAGTGGACCAGACCACAGACGGATGCCTCTTGAGAGACGGGAGGCTTTCAGATGCTGCCCTGCTAATCAAACAAGAGAACCATGGAAATATGGGAGCAGATACAGTACCAGCCAATAGAAGTATTCAATGCCCAAGTTCTTGTTGCTTATGTTGCTTATTTAGATCTTGTGCCCAGGTTAAGCCCTCCTTTACAAAAGTTAAAAGTTAACATGTATAAGCAACATATGAAAGATAGGTGAATCTCATCAAGCTTGTCAAGAACATACTGTATCTGGGTTTTATTTCACCCTTAAAAAGAAAGAAAGAAACTATGAAATACACTAAGTAAAGTAAATGATAAGCCATTCATTATGGTAGAATTTTTGGACTACCTTTAACTTATGGTTTAAGAATAGGAATTACATAATAATAATAATAATAATAATAAAAAAAAAAAAATATATATATATATATATATGGGATAAATAAATAAATAAATAAATGTAAGTTTTTTAAAAATATTTTATTTTATTTAATAAATAATTAATTAATAAATATTATTATTATTATTATTATTATTATTTCTATTTATTTTTTTGTGAAATGTGATCTGGAAACCTCCACCATTTCCAAATGAAAATAATTAAACTAATAATTAATTCCATTTGCAAATGTATCTCTTTTTATTAGAAGAGCAATAAGGATTACCTTATATTATATATTTTTTGAGGACATAATTAGCAAAAAATTCCAGGCTGCTTAGTGTTCAGCTGGATTATAAGGCTTATTATTTCATTCGACAAGAGCAAAACCTCCATTAAAACACACAGTCTCTATTACAGAACTAATTACTTTCTGCTTTGGTGTCTTTCGTGTATCTTGGGATGTACCTTGCACATTCAGAAAGTGTGTTACTGTGAAAAACAGGCAGGTCTGAGAGTTCCTGCAGTATTCCTACAAGCCTGACAGCACACCATCATGAATTTTTCAAGCTTTACCCACACAGGAATGAAAACAAGATATTACAAACATGGCGAAATGTTAATCTGTTTGTAAGCCCTGTTTGCCGTAACCCCACGCGTCGAGGCTCGATGGAGAGGCAGGAACACGGCGATAAAAACACGACCGCTGCTAATTAAAATGAACGAGAGGAGAACAGATGGCGTCTTCACAGCTGGAAACAGCTCAATGACTTTGGGCGTCTGGAGAACTGTAGCGACGCAAACTTGTCCCTTTCACTTTGAATTCTTGTATAGCCTTTGGACTTGAAGGCATGGGAGCTTTGGCTGATGTTCATGTCTTTATTTATGATGAGGGCCTCAAAAGCAGAAAACGCATTACTTCAATGTTTACCTGTTGAGAATGTTCTCCATCCATCCATCCATCCATCCATCCATCCATCCATCCATCCGCCTACCCACCCACCCATCCATCCACCCATCCATCCACCCACCCACCCATCCATCCATCCATCCATCCATCCATCCATCCATCCATCCATCCATCCATCCATCCATCCATCCATCCATCCATCCATCCATCCATCCATCCATCCATCCATCCATCCATCCATCCATCCATCGTTCATTCTATCCACCTATCATTCTATCTACCTATCTAGATGTAATATAACAGTGGTAATGTCATTTTTTAGCGATCTCCATCAATCTTCTGGACATTTCGAAATGTTTAGCATTTTAAAGTGTTCTTTCTTTAATATAAATGTCACTTGGTTTGATTTTTTTATCTAATGTAGTGACATTCAGACATTGTAAGTGTGAGTTAAGCGTGACACATACTACAGGCCCCATATACTGAATAAATCTTCTATTACATTTGAGTAAATCATGGTACAAGCATACAAGCCTCCCATTTTCGATCCGTTAAAGGTCATGCTACCTTAATGCACGCCTGCATGTCTCATCATCTGACATTCATGGCTAAAATTAAATATAACACAGAGTCAAAGAGAGCATGTCTGTAAATCATTAACACAAAACACTATACAGGCTATTTCCCCAGGACATTTAAAATGAGATTCCCCATTGAAATATTTATCCAAAGCTTTCATTAATAAATGTCTGTCTCCATAATTGATGTGACTGAATGGGATTTTTTATTATGAAAGCCAAGACAAAACACATATAGATTTCTGGCACGAGGCATCATTGTGGACTCATTTGAAACTTCAGCAGGTCTGTGGGTGTATTTCCATGAGTAAATGATGACCGTTCAGTGTTTGTAAATGGATATTCTGTTCCTTTAGGCAGAGACTGTAATAGTGTGTACTGTGTTTAAGAATTCTACAATCTGTAGTGGTTTCCAGGAATGTTGCCAACACACGTGTGTGTGTGTGTGTGTGTGTGTGTAGTTCAGTTAAACCCTACATGGGGACACAATGTCCCCACAATAATGGCAAGTCCTTGTCCTTGTGGGGACATTGTTTGGTCCCAGTGAGGAAAAACTCAGCTTATAAATCATACTAAGTGGTGTTTTTTGGTAAAGGCAAAAATGCTGAAAGTTTTCTGGTTTAGGGTTTTGGTTAGGGGATAAAATACATAGTTTTTACATGGAAATTACCCATAAAACATTGGAATTGGCAATTTCACCGACACACGATCTCACAGAAACTGGCCTGATCAAACGTGACGCTGTAGGCACAGCTCATACAGTTTGCAGCTCGAGCTGGAACTGAGTTGGAAATTAATTATTTCTAGCAGCAAACTGGATAACGCTAATGGATGCAGACGTTGCATGATTCTAGACTCCACTTTCGTTACATGTTTGTGGCTGCCATGCTTCAGCTATAAAAGCATGCGACATCCAGTTGGTGAAGCTTGCACGCTCTCATTGGGTATTGTGGGTATCCCGTCGGAGGAAGCCTGATCTGACTGATTTACGATTTGGGATTGGGGAGTCTCTGACTCGATCGGGACCGGTAGAATAATCTAAATGACACCCCACAATTGAGGATTTGGACAATGTGTTTATGTTGCGGAAAGCCTTGGATCGGCTCATTCAGTGTTGCTTCTCAGGAAAATCTTGTTTTAAACATTTTTTTTCACTGGAAACAATTAAAATAAGACAAATTTAAAACTCAAGAAGTCTTTACTCTCTAATTAAAGGCAGACTCCATATTACCCATATGTTTATGAAAGTATCCTCACCCAGTAATGATCTACAGCTCATCAAGCTCATGGGGACTCAATTCCCGCCTTATGTGCTCCATTGGGTATTGGAACATCATCCAACTTGGCAGTGGCCATAAAGCAAAAAGGCAGCGAGGAGGCTTTTAATTAGTGCATCTGGGGCGTTGACTTGGGACTGGGAGTTTGGCCAGGCAGTCTGTACGGTTCTGTGTGGCCAACTCTTGATGAGACCTGAGCGCCCCACCGCGAGTCAGGACCTTCCTGTCATTTCCAGATCGCAGAACAGGTCTGCATTTTCATCCTGCCGTGCTCCCAAGAGCCCATGCTTAGAGGTCACATGACTCACTTGACTGTTTTTAAGTGCTCTTGACCAAACCACTATGATAGAGGAAGTCTATAGTATACAGTCCATTCCACTAAATCAGTTGAAATGGTGAGTTTTAACTTAAGGGTGATGTTAAACTTTGCATGAATGTGTTTTAATATTAAGGTCCCCCTGTAGTGGATAATTGTATCCCTTAAAGGGGCTATGTGTAGTTTTTCTACTAAAATGAATCCTTTTTTTATTGCCTGTGTGTGGAGGGGTTGTAATCTCACATTAAAATGATCCACTTGGCGGGTTTTGCTATTACCTCTGAAAGCAAGTATTCCTATTTCTATGTGAAGGCTCCGGGTCGGATTTACCGCAAAATCCAGTGACGTGACTGAGACCTGCATGCGCGCTCCCGAGCCTCTCGCCTCGTCTACTGACTTTGCACTCAACAGCGACGACACTGCAACTTATGACATGGAGTCTGCTAATACTAAGAAATGACTTGCTCCCAGCACAACACAGACTCCAACACAAACTACACATAATGATAAAAAACAAAAAAAAAGTTTTATCTGCTGAAGCTCGTCAGGCCAAACGTGAATCGGCAGGGCTTTTGAATCATGGAGCTTTGTTTTGGGTATAAAAACAGACCCGGAGTTGGCTTTCATCCTATTGGACAGGTAAGCTAACATTACTGCAAAGCATGTAAAATATATTTAGATTTTTTAGCTATCGTAACAGTATGAGCACTCGCTTGTAAATGTATTGGTTGCAATCTGAAACATCACCGCTAGAGGCCGCTGAAAACTACATATAGCCCCTTTAAAACTCATCTTTGATCAACAAAATTCTTCGATCAACAAAATAAAAAAATAAAAAAATCCTTTGAAAAAAATTATTCGTATCTTAAAATAGCTTGAATGTAACTCTACACCCTTGCTTCACTTAATATACGTGGAACCATTAATATGCAAATGAGCCTCACCTCCACTCACTCACACCAGCTCAGAGATCCACTTTACTGTAGTAATGCTGCACAATGGCAAGTGGAAATACTGGTTTAATTCAGCCAAATTTGTTTGAACCGCAAACTGATTCAGAAGTGGAAGAGTGAATTATACAGGCTTGTTCTACAAGTTGATGTATCAGAAAGGTAATGCATTTAATGTATCACTCTCTACAACCTCGGAAACATAGCGGTAATATATATGATTAGCCTTTGGCTTGACTACGTAATCAAACAGCTAATAATGTGTTGCTAATTTTACACAAACCATGTTCTCGCTCACCATCTCTGAGTCAGACAGCAGCCTTTCTGGAAATCAGTATCCTTAGAAACACTTTGAACAAATTCAAACGTCAGCGGAGAAAGGCATTTAGCTCATCATAACATCGTAATATACATCATACACATAATTCACCCACTATATTGCTAAATGTACCCAATTTTTCATATCAACAGAAACATATACCGGAATAACCTGGCTTCTCTTGAGACTCCCCAGTTAATGATATGCTAAAGCCGGCCCACACGTTGACATGATACACGGTAGTTTGAGATGTAAGAAACATCAGCAATTTCAAACCATATGTAACCTTATCTTATCTTATCTTATCTTATCTTATCTTATCTTATCTTATCCCATCCATCCATCCATCCATCCATCCATCCATCCATCCATCCATCCATCCATCCATCCATCCATCCATCCATCCATCCATCCATCCATCCATCCATCCATCCATCCATCCATCCATCCATCCATCCATCCATCCATCCATCCATCCATCCATCCATCCATCCATCCATCCATCCATCCATCCATCCATCCATCCATCCATCCATCCATCCATCCATCCATCCATCCATCCATCCATCCATCCATCCATCCATCCATCCATCCATCCATCCATCCATCCATCCATCCATCCATCCATCCATCCATCCATCCATCCATCGTGCAAATTAGCCATCTAGTTCAAACACTGAAATGTCTGTTGTTTCCAAGAAAGACCCATGGTTTTGTTTCAATATTTGTCTCTTCGTGTTGGTTTGTGTATTTGCGTTGGTAGTCCACCTCTGTCTCATAAACAGACGGGCTTCCACGTAATCTGGTTTGTCAGTTGTATGCATAAAACATTGGCAGTATTCAAACTCAGAATGTGAGCTGATATTCGCCCTGCTGTTATTGGGGGAATATATACGATACGCCGCCATATGAATAAGTTGTCGTGGTGTGATGGATGGAGCTCTGGTAAATTGTCTCCTATATCACTGTAAAGAGGGAGTGGTTTCATTTCGTGACCTCACATTCTCCCTGTCAGCTTCAGTGAGCGATGCTCCATGCATTGGTTTTGCAGGGAGAGGAACAGAAATCGATGTGGCGGTGTGTGAGGGAGATGCGAAGTTGTTGAGGATTGTGTACGTCATCGCGCTTTAATTGAGGTGTCGCCTGAGAGCAGCGCTCGAGACGGATCAAAGCTGAGGCCGGTGTGTCAGAGGCTTTTAGGTATTCACCCCATGATGCACTGCTCCACTGCTGCCTGCCTCTCTCTAATGAATATGGAGAAGACTGTGTGTTGATGCTAGCATGCGGCTAGCACAGTTGAAGCTGGGGCTGATGGACGGTGGGAAACATCCTTCCTGCAGCCGAACCTTTCTCTGGAGGAACAATCAGCCACATGATGGACAGAATAAGAGGAACGTCACATAAATGTGTACCTTGTTTCTGTACAACATTTTTCCTAAAATTAGAATATCATTGATATCATAATGATATATATTTAAAATAAATAAATAATTGTTTTGTTTATTTTTATTTTTATTTTGTTTATTTATTTGTTTATTTATGTATTTATGAAAACAATCAGCAGGTCTGATTTAATTAATTAATTTATTTATTAATTTATTAATTTATTAATTTATTAATTTATTAATTAATTAATTAATTAATTAATTAATTAATTTATTTATGCATTTATTTATTTGTTTGGTTTATTGTATGAAAAAAATCAGCAAGTCTGATTTAATTATCCATCCATCCATCCATCCATCCATCCATCCATCCACCCATCATCTATCTATCTATCTATCTATCTATCTATCTATCTATCTATCTATCTATCTATCTATCTATCTATCTATCTATCTATCTATCTATCTATCTATCTATCTATCTATCTATCTATCTATCATCTATCTATCTACCCATCTACCCATCTATCAATCTACCCATCTACCCATCTATCTATCTATCTATCTATCTATCTATCTATCTATCTATCTATCTATCTATCTATCTATCTATCTATCTATCTATCTATCTATCTATCTATCTATCTATCTATCTATCTATCTATCATCTATCTATCATCTATCTATCATCTACCCATCTATCTATCCATCCATCTATCCATCCATCTACCCATCCATCTACCCATCCATCTATCTATCTATCTATCTATCTATCTATCTATCTATCTATCTATCTATCTATCTATCTATCTATCTATCTATCTATCTATCTATCTATCTATCTATCTATCTATCTATCTATCATCTACCCATCTATCTATCTATCTATCTATCTATCTATCTATCTATCTATCTATCTATCTATCTATCTATCTATCTATCTATCTATCTATCTATCTATCTATCTATCTATCTATCTATCTATCTATCTACCTATCTATCTATCTACCCATCTACCCATACCCATTTATCTATCTACCTATCTATCTATCAAACCTGACAGACCCCTATATTATAATATATTTAAAATGACTATGCAATTAATTGGCATATCTCATAAATGTGTTGTTCTGATGTCACTTTATCAAAATTGATCCTCCTGCATCCCTTTCCAGGGGTATGTCAGGTTTGCACGTTTTGTCCCATAAATCTCCATTAAACACAGCAGTAATGCGTCGCATCTGCACATCCTTGTGTTTTCTGTTGATGGCGTGAGGAGCGGAGGACGCTGCAGATGTCTGCGGTCTGATTACAATGGAGAAACTCATCAATCATCACTCACCAAATCCACAGCAAGGACCAATAGCCGGCCATCGGTCATTTCGCTGACACTAACACTGCCGCCCCATTTATTATCATCAGCCGAGCGGCAGGCTGCATTCTTTAACAACTTATTTTGATGTCCAGACATTGTGAAATATTGTTATGAATGACGTCTTTTTGGGTACAGGCTTCATAAGCTGCGTTTTTTTCGGCTCTATTAGCCGGAAACAAATTGCATTTTTATTTTTGCTCCCATGCTAGACTTGCATAGCCAGACTTTTTTTTTTACTACAAGCATAAATGGAGGGGCTATATTACCTAGAGAGAGCTTTCCCATTCATTTCAATGACAGATGTTCATGACCTGCGTGCTACCATCTTTTCTGTTGCATCTTTAAATCTGAAACTGCATAGTCAGAGAGCAAAATGAATAGAGATCTTATTTTCTTGCACTGAATCTAGTGACTAGTTCTTTCTCTCAGAAGCATCACTTGTATGAATTGTTCACCCAAAACTGGAAATTCTGTCATGTTTTATTCACCGTCAGGCCAGTGCATTCACACACATCCAAATATATCTCCCCAAGACGTGTCACGCCGGGTTCGATGTCAACGACTCCATTGCTTCTTGTTATTGACGTCAAACCTGCCACGATACACCGCATTTGAATGCACGCAAATGCAAATGAGATGTGTGCATCTTGCTGTATTTTGTGTGCAGTTTGCATGGGGATGTCCATGTTTGTATGACACGTACGCCTTTTCCATATTTTTTTCTTCACCCTGATCCAAAACTCACTGAATTCCTTCTCCGCATCGGCCCACAAGGCTTTTGGTCATTATCGGATCAGTTCTCATGTGCCGTAAACATCTATTCAGAGCGTGGAATAAATAACAAACTCTGTCCCCAAAGACCGCCCGTCCTGCTCTTATATCCACACGCGATGGCATCTGCAACAAGAGGAACGAAATCTGCATAATTGGCAAGCGTTGAATACACACAATTGTCATCTCTTCTTCAGGTAATGAATCACTGGTTGCACACAAACAACAACAACAACAAAACCGAGTCTTAACACTTTGGCAACCTCCAGCAGATTGTGTCTTTACTTCTAATGAGTCTGTAAGTGATATCACACCATTCCAGCGAGCAATTAGTGAGCAGAGAGTCACACTTTCACTGAGGCATGGGGCATCTGGGTATTTCCAGTGGCTTCTTTGAAATATTGCACTGCAGGGAATGGCAAAACTTTTTGGAAGTTTGTGTCATAAAACTCAGTAAATGTATATTTATATCATGAACTTTGGCAGAAAAAGCACTTTGGCAGAACTTTAACTCAGACCTGAGTCTTTTTAACTCGCTTAACCATAGGTTTTATGATACAGATTTTCTGGTTTGATTTGATTAAAATCTGATTCACAATTTCTAAACAATTCATTTGACCTTATTTCTTTAATTTACATGCATATTTTAACAAATTATTCCATTATTGAATACAGTGTTACTTAAATAATATTGATATGCTATTATAGTGTTTTATATATATATATATATATATATATATATATATATATATATATATATATATATATATATATATATATATATATATATATATAATTAGCTTTTATTTGTTTATTTTAAATTTTGTGCTTTTTAAATGTGCTTTCATATAAATGTGCTTTAACATATTATTTAGTTTTTTTTTTTTTTTTATGTATTTAATTAGCTTTAATCAAATAGATTTTATTACATTTTTAATAATTTTTGTAGTTCACTTTAAAATCAAACTATTTTATTTAGTTAGTTTTAGTTAACTAGTTTTAGTTACAGTGAACGATAACAGCACTGATTGAAAGTGTTGATCACCAGATATAGATTCTGTGAAGGATCCATCAGAGTCCAATAACTCGTTGGTGATTTGGTGGTTTTTGAATGATTTATTAAAAGGAGCGGCTCATAAGTAAATCTGTTCATAACCGGACTCTTCTGGTTGAGCTGTTTCTGATTCACTAAAGAGAACCAATTTAATTTGTTCTGAAGTTTAGTCATTTGTGAATTGGATTGCATCATCTGTGCTGTGTGTTTCTGATGTACTTAAAAAGAGCCTGCTTAAAAGAGTCATTTGAATCACTGTATGTTATAGCATGCAGCCTGTGATGATAAACTTGCATCTTCTTCTTTAATTGACTTCCCTGGATTGTATTTTTAGGCATTCCTCAAAAACGAAATGCACACGGATCAGTAGCACATGATGTGCAGTTGTCTGTGATATCTTGGTAATAAACGGGATGCGTTGGGACCGAGTCTCATCATATCTGCACCCACGCACACGCTGACGCCCATGAGGAAACACTACATAATGAGCCACATATCGGGTGTCACACTAATTTAATTAGAGTGAATTGAGGCTGTTTGCGGGAGACCTAAATCCAGCGACGACCGTCAGAAGCTCATTTTGTCTCACAACTGCTTTCTCTCCGACACGTCATCGTCCTCCATCTGAGATGCTGAATCTGATGCCACAGTCTGTTTATTACACTTTGGACTGCTATTTCGAGGGCTGTGATATCAGACACTTAATTTTCGAAGTGCATCTTTCATATGTTCAGTTGTTTTGTTGCCAGGTGGCACACTACTGTATGCAAAGAGCTCAAATTATTTTGAAGTGCAACTTTTGCCTTGCAGATTTCGTTATTAATGATGTTATGATGTTTAAAAAAACAACAACAAAAAAACATGATTTTGACATCCTGTAGAAGTGTTGTGATGAGATTTAGACTCATATAGACTCATATTTATAGTGTTTGGTTTTACATCAACAGAATTGGAGCATTTAGATCAGGATTGAGGGCCGATAATGTGCAAGGTTTGTTTTGCAAAACTCAGACAGTACAGAATCAGTATTAATATAGCCAATAATCATTTAGTGGAGACATTTATTGCTATTTTTTATTTATTAATTTTTTTGGCAAAAATGTTGCAAAAAAGTGGAAAAAGTAGGAAAATGCAGTGTGTCGTTCTGGCATAGTTGTTCCACTGCTGTAAAACACAAGCTATAACATGCATCACAATACATTTAAGATTTTATTTTATTTTATTTTATTTTATTTTATTTTATTTTATTTTATTTTATTTTATTTTATTTTATTTTATTTTATTTTATTTTATTTTATTTTATTTTATTTGATTTTATTTTATTTTATTTTATTTTATTTTATTTTATTTTATTTTATTTTATTTTATTTATTTTATTTTTTATTATAAATGGATATGTAGCCTTTATATAATTAATCATGCATTTTTATTTATTCTTTTTATTTTATTTATGCAATACATTTTTTTATTCATGCAATTATTAATGCCTCTATCTGGCAAGCATGACAGAACTCATTCAGCAAATGTAATCGTTCCCCATGTCATGTCTTTTACACTCCTTGTCTATAGCAAACGTATAGTGAGAATATGGTAAATGTTTGGGTGGTTTGTCTTAGTGTCCATATGTTTGATTTCTGAATATCGTATTTTTTTTTATTTATTTTTTTTGCACAAGTGTCCTTGTAAGTTGAACTAGATTTGATGTTTTCTAAAGAAAATGTCAGTGAGTTCTACCGTACACCTGCAATGCACGATGCTAAGGTAGTTGTGAGCGGTTGCTTGCATGCCCAAGATTGTCTGCTCTTTATATATGACTCAGGTCGCTCTTCAGTGTAATTCAATGAGACTTTTTCATCTTTCCTGATTGCCTAGTAACATAATAATACAGCTCTTCTCAACAAGCCGTATGATTGGAGGTGTCGTTTCCTCATTCAGCACTAAGTCTGAGTAAAAGCATAGTGCTTATCACCTTAGCAAGCACCACTAATTATTAGTTTGTGAAGAGACGTTAGATGAATGAACATCATCTTCAATCTGCCGTGCTAAAACAGAGAACTTCTACTAGTGCCCTTCGTAAGTCAAATCTTTATAAACCACTTCTTCTCAGCGTGTCACTGAAGTGAGAAAATGCTGAATGACTGCCAGCTGAGCTCTTCTTAAAGTTTCCTCTTGATTTAATATTTTAACGGAGTCTCTAGAAATGAAAAGGGGATAAAATATGATCACAAATTATTACAGGACAAGGTGAGAAAGGCAGTCTTTAGTATTTAAATGATATTTTTCATGTTACAGTATTACTGGTTGAACCGTAGAAAGGTCACTCTGAAGATTCATATTAATTATTCATCCTAATTATGGCTGAATGGACTCGGGCCTAATTTCAGCGTATCTCTCACTGATGGGTGGAATGGAGAAAAGTCATTGGGAATGGTATAAATGGGCTTAAAAGGGCGTAATAAAGCAGGAGAAGGTGACGCAAACTATTGAAATAAATCTGTTCAAGCAGCATTATTCTCGCATAATCAAATGTACGGAAATGAATATCATTTCAGGTTCGTGGATTATGTTTCCTGGCAGCATAAAGCTTATTGGACTTTTTTGAAGGAGCAAAATGTATGAAAAAGTAATTTAGCCTGCTGTGATGTGGTAAGGTGAAGAATTATTATTTAATATTTCTAGTGATATGATAAAGACTAGTTATTAGTGAAAGTGAAAGTGAAAGTGAAAGTGACACGTGACGGCCAAGCATGGTAACCCATACTTGGAATTTGACCTCTGCATTTAACCCATCCAAGTTAATGCACACACATTAGGAGCAGAGTAGTGAGTAGTTAACACACACACACTGCAAACGTGGATACACACACCCAGAGCAGCGGGCAGCCTTTGTGTGGCGCCCGGGGAGCGATTAGGGGTTAGGTGCCTTGCTCAAGGGCACCTCAGTCATTTCCCACCGGCTCTGGAATCGAACCAGCAACCTTTGGGTTACCAGTTCAACTCCCTAACCACTAGGCCATGACTGCCCCCAATTATTACTGCAGAGATAATTAATTCAACTACAAGATGTAGATCAGAGCTATTCACTTGTCCTCATATATTAAGATTTGCCATTTAATTATCTTCTAAATAGTCTTTTTTTTTATGCAAAAAAACAACATACAAAAAAAAAAATCCTTTCTTTGTCGTTTTAGGGCCATTTATGAAATTATTATTATTATTATTATTTATTTTTTATAAATGGACATGTTGCATTTATTTATTTATGCATTTTTATTTATTCTTTTATTTTTTATTTATGCAATTTTTTATTTTTTTATTCGTGCAATTATTTATGCCTCTATCTGGCAAGCATTTAATGGTTTTCCATGTGAAAATACACTGCATAACACAATATATAACAGATGCCATATGCACTTTTATGATATTTTGCTTTGTCCCTTTTGTAGCTTGACACTCACTATGAAATATGACTGTCTTCCAGAATAAATAACAGCATATCATTCAGTTCATACTGTATACAGACTGTATGTACATGCAGAAGTTTATGTAACCGTGATGTTTTTCATTGTATGTTGTTCACTATATTTCTGGATGTTTCTCACAGTGGTTTTCTGTCGCTCGGACTGCTAATATGTTTCTTTGCACATTTGCATGTTTAGTAAATAACTCAGGGTGTGATTAATGTGGGTAGTTTGTTTAAGACCAATCCATACTCCTCAGCTGTTGCTATGGTGACGCACAAGCGAGTCACATGCTGGATCGACAGGAGAGGAGTTGGACAGGCTTGTTTATGATGCTGTAGTTCAGTATGTGGTTTCATATCATTGGCAGTAATTAATACGGGTAATAAGCACATTAAGCTATGATGAACGTAATGTTGGCACCATCTGAATCGTCTCCCCGAGGTTGAAATGATCAAGCAGCGTGAGTTTGAGTTCACAGCTCTGCATGGCAGAAACACTCTCAGACGAGACTGCAGAACTGCTGGAGGAAACACACATTCTGACGATTCTTGGAAAAAATTCCTACATTTCGTAATGACAGATAAGCTTAAAAAGTGATATGTTGTAAAAAAAAACAAAAAAAAAACATCCATCCATCCATCCATCCATCCATCCATCCATCCATCCATCCGTCTGCCTGTCTGTCTATTGTTCTATCGTTATATCTATCGTTCTATCATCCGTTTGTTCGTTCTATCCCTCTATCATTCTTTCTGTCCATTCCAATCCATCCATCCACTCTAAAAATGCTGGGTTGTTTCAACCCATGTTTGGGTCAAATATGGACAAACCCAATTGTTACGAAATCAAACCAACGGTTGGGTTTGTCCATATTTGACCCAAACATTGGTTGAAATAACCCAGCATTTTTAGAGTGGATGGATGGATTGATTGATTAGTGTATATTTATCTAATTCAATGATATTGAGACATGTTAATTGTGTACTAAGTACTTTGTATACTGTATAAGTATCTATTCGTAGTATATATATATGGTGCATTTCATGATGGCTGGAGGAAGAGAGCATTAAATGGGTCAGTGCTGTCGAGATATTTCAGAGAGTTGATGTCTAACACCATTGGTTCTCATTGGGCTCGGACAGCTCGAAAACAAACCTCTTAGAGCGCCTGCTGGACGGGCCATTTTTAAGCCAAATATTGAAATATAGATTGGCAGAGAGAGAATGCACTAGAAAGTATCCTTTCAGCAAGAAATACATAAATAAGCCCATAAGCGGCACACAGAAGGCACCTTTCTAATCTCAGGGCTTTGACAGACATTTGTATTCATGCTGGCTGAAATCCACGACCTGTGTTTGTTTTCAGGACATTCCTGTTAAGAGCAACAAGCCCTTTCACCGTCAATCACTCTAATAGGTGACTGTTTCTGATGTGCGGATCGATAACCACAGTCTCTGCAATTTACGTAGAGCATCGTCCTTCAGCAACCACAGTCCCGGCGACCTCCGTGGGGGTTTTACTGCCCACAGACACCGGGAGATGAACAAAGACGTTTTATGAGGTTATTACAGCGAGTAGCGCCACAGGGTTAGTTGTGGTTTAAAGTGGAGCGTGAATCGCAGAGCATCCCTGTGATGAATTATACATAGACAGCTGGAGTGAGATGAATTTTCCTGTGCAGTGTGAAGCCACATGTTCTAATGGATTCAGCGGTGGTGTAGAATTAGACATTTTGAAATATACAGTGATACAACCACAGAATTTTTTATTGAGGGCGTCAAAACTATAGTCATTCACAACAGTATTTACATGTGCACTCCAAATGTGTTTTTATTTCATTTATTAATTTATTATTTAAAAAAATGTATTATTATTTTTTTATTATATATATATATATTTTTTTTTTCTTTTTTTTTTCTTAACCAAATATATTATATGCATGTATCATATAATATACTGATTTGTTTTTCTTTTTAAATTATGTTAAATACATATATGCATATACACATATATATATATATACACATATACACACACACACATATACACACATATATATATACACATATACACACACACACACATATAATTATTTATTTATTTATTTATTTATTTATTTATTTATTTATTTATTTATTATTTTATTTTTTTAGATAGTACCATGATGATATCATGGCACTGGCAGGGCATTTCTTAACATTAAAGAGAAACCATTTGTGATTTTTCTTTTTTATGGGATTGTATATGAGTAGGGAATGAAACATTTGATATCAAAGTCAGATACCAGATCACTGAGCTCTAGTACCGTCACTTTACTATATTTGTATGTAAGACTATATGCATTATCAGTGGTAATATAGGCTGTTTTATACTGGTTAGAACTAGTTTTTTGCTAGTATAACTATGATTGTTCTCAGGAAGTTTGCTAGTTAGGCAGGGGAGGATTCCAGCATTGAAATGCAAGGTTTTTCACCAGGTTTTAGTTATCGCGGCATTTCAACCGTCAGATTATAATACTCACAAAGCTTAAACAACAGAGAGCTGATGTGATTGCATGTGACATGAAGGTAATGGCCTTTCAAATTATTTTCCCCACTCTCAATTAGCCTGTGTGAGGCTCAATTAATTATGCTCAGCTTACCTACGTCTGCGGTTTCAGCCTTTCCTCACAGTTAATGTGACCCACGTAGACGCTTCACACAACTCTGTGGTGCTTAAACAGCTGAGAAATAGCCTTTATGGACTGAAATGACTCTTTTCTGACATAATTCAGTGAACCCAGGGTGGGAAACCAATGGAGTTTGGAGGCCTGTTTAAATTGGGGGTAGGTAAAAAAATTGCAGGTTTTTCAACGTCAGATTATATGATATTATATTATATTATAAATGTATCAAATATATATGTATTTAGAATATAATATAATACACCTGTTTTTTTTAGCAATATTCTTTTTAACACTACTCAGAGATTACTGGTCTTTTTCTTAATCAAAAGTCTCCATTTACTCTCCATTGAATCTTGTTTCTGATTTGGAAAAACAGGAGAGACACTATAGTGATATGGCTCTCAAAAAAAAAAAAAAAAAAAATTGCCAAAGCTGCAGGTTTCTGAACGTCCGTGACATCAAATGTCTCATAAGCAAATAACATTGACATTAAAATTGCTATCTGATAATATTTGATTTTGCGAGCAGCGTTGGAGGCGGAAACCATGAGAGCGGTGTGTGAAACACTGTCTCTGTTGGTAGTCGTTCACGTGCATTGTTTATTCTTTTCAGTTTAGCAGATGTAGGAGATGTTTTTCTCACACCTGCAAAGTTAGCAGTAGCGTTCTCATTTTAACATCATCTTTTGTGCATCAGGGAAAGCCTTTGTTGCTCCACATGAGTCTCTGAATGGATCGCAGTGTGATTTTCTCTGTAATAATGTGGCTGCATGGCTTGATACCTCAACCTTGATCATCTGAAGGTGTTTGAGGTGACCTCAGGGTTGTTAATGCTGAAACCAACATGTAGTTGAATGGATTAAATCATCGCGGCTGCACAGAGGCCGTATAAAAGTTTTAGCATGGCCGTTGTGTGCTTTGACTTGGTGCCTGTGAATTTTTGTTTCAGCTGAGAGCATTTTCATAATTCAGTCATTCATTTCGTCTGCATTTTTCATGCAACAGAAGTGTTCATTGCCAGGAGAGATAAAAAGACTGGCAGACCGGGAATGGTAATATTACACAGAACATAAAGTAAATCTGAATGTAGAAGCTGATGCATAATTCAGCCTTCTACCATCATTCATTATTTTCCCCTTAAAGATGTAGGTCATTTGAGTAAAATGCATTAAAATATTCACTGCTTTTCATTCCTGTGCAGGGAGTGGCTAGCTGAATAAATAAAAACCTGCTGAATGATGGGACATATTTTAATAATAATGTCACTACTTCCTGCACATCATTTTCAAGCTGAACAGAGGAATCCTAGTTTTGCAAAGAAAATTGTCAAAAATAAAATAAAAGGTAATATATGGAACCTTAGAGATTCTGCAGGTGCTTCATTTATAGAACATTTTAGGGTTCCCAACATGGGATCATTTTATGTATTTAGTTTTAAGTAATTAATTGTGTTTAATAAACAGCTCGTCAACATACTTTATCACTATAAAAAAAAAAATTATATAACAATTAAACATGAAATTATGCAATCATTTAAGACATTTCTCCTTATATAGAATGTTTTTGGCATAAAGGGTTCTTTAAAATTGAGTCAAGAACCCTAGAGTTCTATATAGAACCCCATTGAATCTTCTGTTCTGAGAGTGTAATGAACTTGTGGATCAACGCAAAAATATGCATACAGTAGATCTGCACGATTCTGGATAAATTGAGAATCATATTTTGTTTTTAAATAGCAATCATGATTCTACTGATTCTGAAAAGACAACAAAACAAAATAACATGTAATTTACCAGAGGTTCTTACAAAATGTTAATTGCTGCAGTCTAATTAAAAATATTACATTGATTTGAATGCTTTTTAAACAAAAATCTGTGTAAATGAATGATTCAATGACTTGAATTTTACTGGATGAATCAGCGTTTTTGAATGAATCTCTTGAACGAATGATTCAATAACAAATACATTTGTACGTCACTAGTCGCCACTTACTGGTGTAAAGATACATTCTTTATTTGAAGCGTCAAGTTACTTTCAAAGGGTGATTTGCTCTATTTTTGACCTCTACCACAGATATCACTGTTTATCGAACTATAAACTTTCATCCCGAGTACTTTTGTAATCATTTGAATTATTGTAACACATAAATAATAATACTGTGTAGTTGAGAAGCTGTTTCATACCTACAGTATACATGACAACTGCTCTCTCTGGCTCTCTCTGAATGTTCGCTGTGATAATACTTGGCAAAGGTTTAATAAACATTGACAAATCGTTGTAATGTAGGTCTAAAATTGTGATCTTTTAACCATTTATCATGTATCTCTATCATGTTTCTGCTGTAATTCTCTGCAGCAGTCATTCAGGAACGTGCCATCAGGTACATTACGAACATGGTGACCGTGTGTCTCTTAGAACAATTACTTTTAACTGACTCCATCTCGATCTGGACTCGTCCTTGACTCCCTTTTTATAAGAATAAAGGAGCATCTGCGGCACACAGAAACGCTTGGGGCCTATTATTACTTAAATAAATGAAGGGGTAATCATGGGTCAGTCGACTGCAGCGAAAGTAGAGTGAGAAACTGGGGACTCGCTGTTGTAATGAGAACAGAACATATACTTACATGATTTCTTTGTCTCTGTATGTGATGTTGGCCATGCATAGATGCTGTCTGTGATCTCAATAGTATACATACTACTCTTACTATTTATGCAGGCTGTGCACAATATGCAGATTTTATGTTTGCATACTGGGATGAACATGCGCAAAAGTGTACTGTATCCCACAACGCAATGCACACAAATGTTGGGTTTCGAAATCACAATTTCTTTACTCAATATTTGATTGGACTATGTTAGTGTTCCTTTACCAGTATTCCATTGAATTATTCTAAGACTTTGCCAGTAGCGAAGGAAATCAAGACGGTACAGGGTGTTGTGTGTACATCCATCTTTATACCTGTGTGTGTGTGTATGTGGGCGTGTTAAAGACCCTTCAGGTCTGTTTATTATCTCTCTCATTGCTTATCTCTAATTAGCTCTTAAAAAGCCAATTGAAGATGAATATGTCCGCTCTAACGTGACTCTGATAAGATCAAGAGATATGTTTTCATAAAGAGGCAACAGCAGAGGCCGAGCAATTAGTCCAAATGGAAAGTTTCCAGAAAGAAGCAGATGCACGCTGATGCGAGCTGGTCCTCAGATGCCCTTTTTTCTTTGCATTTGGAAAACACAAATAGGTAGTAGTTTTTATCTTTAAATGTGAGAAAGCCATCTGTCCAAATCTCTCGTGTCACTGTGTTTGTTCCTCACGATTTAACAGCACTGATTAAACAAGCGTTTGGACGCGTTCGAGGACGTCCACAACAATGGAAGAGTGTAATTAGAGCTTCCGTTTGTGATCCAGACATGAAGGATTGTGCAAATCAGACGTCTTGTGGAGGAGAGGTGTGCTCGTGCTTTCAAATGTTTTGAAAACATTATCCATATAAAAGCTTAATTTACAGACAAAGCAATATGAAATAATTTACTTGCAATGTGTGATGCAGCTGCTGTCAGGTCTAATACAGTTGACTGCTTCATCTATCAACAAAAGTTTCTTTGTGAACTCTCCATTACACTGTGCCTCGCTGACGAAATAAAATGCTCCGAACAAATGTATAATTCTCTGACGTGATCCGGGGCACCATTGAAATTAATCATCCACTTGTTTCCGACACTGGGATCCTTGTGATGTCTGAACGGAGACGCAAACCAGCTGTTTAAACTGGATGAACGTTCTTTCACTTTTCCATTGACTGACATTGTCGAAAGTTGTCGAAAGACTCAAGTTCGTGGAGTCCGTCAGAAACTGAACACACATCTGTATACTGTATCAGTGTAGACAGCGTCAGTCATTATAATCTGAACACACATCTGTATACTGTATCAGTGTAGACAACGTCAGTCATTATAATCTGAACACACATCTGTATACTGTATCAGTGTAGACAGCGTCAGTCATTATAATCTGAACACACATCTGTATACTGTATCAGTGAAGACAGCGTCAGTCATTGTAATCTGAACACACATCTGTATACTGTATCAGTGTAGACAGCGTCAGTCATTATAATGTGAACACACATCTGTATACTGTATCAGTGTAGACAGCGTCAGTTATTATAATCTGAACACACATCTGTATACTGTATCAGTGTAGACAGCGTCAGTTATTATAATCTGAACACACATCTGTATACTGTATCAGTGTAGACAGCGTCAGTTATTATAATCTGAACACACATCTGTATACTGTATCAGTGTAGACAGCGTCAGTTATTATAATCTGAACACACATCTGTATACTGTATCAGTGTAGACAGCGTCAGTTATTATAATCTGAACACACATCTGTATACTGTATCAGTGTAGACAGCGTCAGTCATTATAATCTGAACACACATCTGTATACTGTATCAGTGTATCAGCGTCAGTTATTATAATCTGAACACACATCTGTATACTGTATCAGTGTAGACAGCGTCAGTTATTATAATCTGAACACACATCTGTATACTGTATCAGTGTAGACAGCGTCAGTTATTATAATCTGAACACACATCTGTATACTGTATCAGTGTAGACAGCGTCAGTCATTATAATCTGAACACACATCTGTATACTGTATCAGTGTAGACAACGTCAGTCATTATAATCTGAACACACATCTGTATACTGTATCAGTGTAGACAGCGTCAGTTATTATAATCTGAACACACATCTGTATACTGTATCAGTGTAGACAGCGTCAGTTATTATAATCTGAACACACATCTGTATACTGTATCAGTGTATCAGCGTCAGTTATTATAATCTGAACACACATCTGTATACTGTATCAGTGTATCAGCGTCAGTTATTATAATCTGAACACACATCTGTATACTGTATCAGTGTAGACAGCGTCAGTTATTATAATCTGAACACACATCTGTATACTGTATCAGTGTAGACAGCGTCAGTCATTATAATCTGAACACACATCTGTATACTGTATCAGTGTAGACAACGTCAGTCATTATAATCTGAACACACATCTGTATACTGTATCAGTGTAGACAGCGTCAATCATTATAATCTGAACACACATCTGTATACTGTATCAGTGTATCAGCGTCAGTCATTATAATCTGAACACACATCTGTATACTGTATCAGTGTATCAGCGTCATTCATTATAATCTGAACACACATCTGTATACTGTATCAGTGTAGACAGCGTCAGTCATTATAATCTGAACACACATCTGTATACTGTATCAGTGTAGACAGCGTCAGTCATTATAATCTGAACACACATCTGTATACTGTATCAGTGTAGACAGCGTCAGTCATTATAATCTGAACACACATCTGTATACTGTATCAGTGTAGACAGCGTCAGTCATTGTAATCTGAACACACATCTGTATACTGTATCAGTGTAGACAGCGTCAGTCATTATAATCTGAACACACATCTGTATACTGTATCAGTGTAGACAGCGTCAGTCATTATAATGTGAACACACATCTGTATACTGTATCAGTGTAGACAGCGTCAGTCATTATAATCTGAACACACATCTGTATACTGTATCAGTGTATCAGAGTCAGTCATTATAATCTGAACACACATCTGTATACTGTATCAGTGTATCAGCGTCAGTCATTATAATCTGAACAAACATCTGTATACTGAATCAGTGTAGACAGTGTCAGTTATTATAATCTGAACACACATCTGTATACTGTATCAGTGTAGACAGCGTCAGTCATTATAATCTGAACAAACATCTGTATACTGTATCAGTGTAGACAGTGTCAGTCATTATAATCTGAACACACATCTGTATACTGTTTCAGTGTAGACAGCGTCAGTCATTATAATCTGAACACACATCTGTATACTGTATCAGTGTATCAGAGTCAGTTATTATAAACTGAACACACATCTGTATACTGTATCAGTGTAGACAGCGTCAGTCATTATAATCTGAACACACATCTGTATACTGTTTCAGTGTAGACAGCGTCAGTCATTATAATCTGAACAAACATCTGTATACTGAATCAGTGTAGACAGTGTCAGTTATTATAATCTGAACACACATCTGTATACTGTTTCAGTGTAGACAGCGTCAGTCATTATAATCTGAACACACATCTGTATACTGTATCAGTGTAGACAGCGTCAGTCATTATAATCTGAACACACATCTGTATACTGTATCAGTGTAGACAGCGTCAGTCATTATAATCTGAACACACATCTGTATACTGTATCAGTGTAGACAGTGTCAGTTATTATAATCTGAACACACATCTGTATACTGTATCAGTGTAGACAGCGTCAGTTATTATAATCTGAACACACATCTGTATACTGTATCAGTGTAGACAGCGTCAGTCATTATAATCTGAACACACATCTGTATACTGTATCAGTGTAGACAACGTCAGTCATTATAATCTGAACACACATCTGTATACTGTATCAGTGTAGACAGCGTCAGTCATTATAATCTGAACACACATCTGTATACTGTATCAGTGAAGACAGCGTCAGTCATTGTAATCTGAACACACATCTGTATACTGTATCAGTGTAGACAGCGTCAGTCATTATAATGTGAACACACATCTGTATACTGTATCAGTGTAGACAGCGTCAGTTATTATAATCTGAACACACATCTGTATACTGTATCAGTGTAGACAGCGTCAGTTATTATAATCTGAACACACATCTGTATACTGTATCAGTGTAGACAGCGTCAGTTATTATAATCTGAACACACATCTGTATACTGTATCAGTGTAGACAGCGTCAGTTATTATAATCTGAACACACATCTGTATACTGTATCAGTGTAGACAGCGTCAGTTATTATAATCTGAACACACATCTGTATACTGTATCAGTGTAGACAGCGTCAGTCATTATAATCTGAACACACATCTGTATACTGTATCAGTGTATCAGCGTCAGTTATTATAATCTGAACACACATCTGTATACTGTATCAGTGTAGACAGCGTCAGTTATTATAATCTGAACACACATCTGTATACTGTATCAGTGTAGACAGCGTCAGTTATTATAATCTGAACACACATCTGTATACTGTATCAGTGTAGACAGCGTCAGTCATTATAATCTGAACACACATCTGTATACTGTATCAGTGTAGACAACGTCAGTCATTATAATCTGAACACACATCTGTATACTGTATCAGTGTAGACAGCGTCAGTTATTATAATCTGAACACACATCTGTATACTGTATCAGTGTAGACAGCGTCAGTTATTATAATCTGAACACACATCTGTATACTGTATCAGTGTATCAGCGTCAGTTATTATAATCTGAACACACATCTGTATACTGTATCAGTGTATCAGCGTCAGTTATTATAATCTGAACACACATCTGTATACTGTATCAGTGTAGACAGCGTCAGTTATTATAATCTGATCACACATCTGTATACTGTATCAGTGTAGACAGCGTCAGTTATTATAATCTGAACACACATCTGTATACTGTATCAGTGTAGACAGCGTCAGTCATTATAATCTGAACACACATCTGTATACTGTATCAGTGTAGACAACGTCAGTCATTATAATCTGAACACACATCTGTATACTGTATCAGTGTAGACAGCGTCAATCATTATAATCTGAACACACATCTGTATACTGTATCAGTGTATCAGCGTCAGTCATTATAATCTGAACACACATCTGTATACTGTATCAGTGTATCAGCGTCAGTCATTATAATCTGAACACACATCTGTATACTGTATCAGTGTAGACAGCGTCAGTCATTATAATCTGAACACACATCTGTATACTGTATCAGTGTAGACAGCGTCAGTCATTATAATCTGAACACACATCTGTATACTGTATCAGTGTAGACAGCGTCAGTCATTATAATCTGAACACACATCTGTATACTGTATCAGTGTAGACAGCGTCAGTCATTGTAATCTGAACACACATCTGTATACTGTATCAGTGTAGACAGCGTCAGTCATTATAATCTGAACACACATCTGTATACTGTATCAGTGTAGACAGCGTCAGTCATTATAATGTGAACACACATCTGTATACTGTATCAGTGTAGACAGCGTCAGTCATTATAATCTGAACACACATCTGTATACTGTATCAGTGTATCAGAGTCAGTCATTATAATCTGAACACACATCTGTATACTGTATCAGTGTATCAGCGTCAGTCATTATAATCTGAACAAACATCTGTATACTGAATCAGTGTAGACAGTGTCAGTTATTATAATCTGAACACACATCTGTATACTGTATCAGTGTAGACAGCGTCAGTCATTATAATCTGAACAAACATCTGTATACTGTATCAGTGTAGACAGTGTCAGTCATTATAATCTGAACACACATCTGTATACTGTTTCAGTGTAGACAGCGTCAGTCATTATAATCTGAACACACATCTGTATACTGTATCAGTGTATCAGAGTCAGTTATTATAAACTGAACACACATCTGTATACTGTATCAGTGTAGACAGCGTCAGTCATTATAATCTGAACACACATCTGTATACTGTTTCAGTGTAGACAGCGTCAGTCATTATAATCTGAACAAACATCTGTATACTGAATCAGTGTAGACAGTGTCAGTTATTATAATCTGAACACACATCTGTATACTGTTTCAGTGTAGACAGCGTCAGTCATTATAATCTGAACACACATCTGTATACTGTATCAGTGTAGACAGCGTCAGTCATTATAATCTGAACACACATCTGTATACTGTATCAGTGTAGACAGCGTCAGTCATTATAATCTGAACACACATCTGTATACTGTATCAGTGTAGACAGTGTCAGTTATTATAATCTGAACACACATCTGTATACTGTATCAGTGTAGACAGCGTCAGTCATTATAATCTGAACACACATCTGTATACTGTATCAGTGTAGACAGTGTCAGTCATTATAATCTGAACACACATCTGTATACTGTATCAGTGTAGACAGCGTCAGTCAGACTTTCCTGTAGCTCAGTGGTAAGAGCATTGCGTTAATAACGCAAGGTTGTGGGTTCGATCCCAGGGGATTGCACATACCTATGTATAAATGTATAGGATAATGCAATGTAAGTCGCTTTGGATAAAAGCGTCTGCCAAATGCATAAATGTAAAATGTAAATGTAAACTATAGACTCATTTCAGGAGAAACATCTGACACACGGTCTTCGCTCTCTCCTAAACACTGAATGAAAGAGCGTCTGGTGTGGGGTTGAGGTTACAGTCGTGTTTGTGCTGGAGAGATAGACAGCGCTGTGAGGGCTGAAGGGTGAAGATTGTGTATTTGCATGATTTACTCCATTGTAATTATCTGAAGGGTAAAGCGGCTTTTCCGGCACTGAGTAATGAATATGTTGTTTTACATCATCAGCAGCCTCCATCAGCGTGATGAGAAGGTAATTACTATTATTTTGTCGGGTGTTTTTCAAAAGGGCCAATATAAGCAGCGTCTAGATCAATCTACTTAATGAAACATTTGATTATATAAACAGATGACCCGAGGATACAACTAATTAGCCTTTACAAATGGCAGAGTTTTCAATTTGATACTAAAAAGAAAGAGCTTCCTACGAACTACATACCTGGAAACTATTGCTTAGATTTCTCATTTAAAGAGGCGGTTCACTTAAAATGAATACAAGGTGTTTTATTTGTGTGTGTGTGTGTGTGTGTGTGTGTGTGTGTGTGTGTGTGTGTGTTTAAAGAACTTAAGGAAGGAGGAAGAAAGATACTTTTGTTCAGCGAGGATGCATTCAATTGAATTGCATTACAAGATTTCAGAGAAGAAAGCAAGTCAATCAGGTTTTATAAATGATTGTTATTGAACTGTTCCTTCAATATGAGTAGTTTGAGATTTTCATGGAAGAAGAAAGAAGTCACATTAAAATCATTCTCAGAATCCAAATGTCCTCCGTTTGAGGACAAACAATCAGCAAGAGTCTGTTAAAAATAATCAGCACCTCGTGTCATGAGCGCTTGAACTGCAGGAGTGTTGAAAGACAAGCCGGCCTGTATCCGTCTGAGCACTTCCATAAATCTTTGCCCGCGGCTGATAAGTTTAAAGCAAGACGTTAATTTGAGGACCATATGGTGGACTGGCAGTATTTCAGAAGCTGCTGTCTGCATCACATAATTTGATATCCACTCCATTTGAGAGCAAGGTGAGAAAATGTTCTTGGGAGAGTCCCACTGGCATAACACCTTCTCAAGCCGTCTTTTTGTTTTGTAATTTGAAACATGGACTGGGAAGAATTTTGATCTTTACACTAAAAAATGTGTTAAATCCTTTATTACAATTTGATAAATTAATAATAATAGTAATTAAATGTTTTAATAATTAAATTAATTATTTAATTATTTAATTCTACATTTGTTTTGTAATTTGAAACATGGACTGAATTGTTTTATCTTTACACTAAAAAATGTGTTAAATCTTTTATTAATATTTAATAAATTAATAATAATAGTAATTAAATGTTTTAATAATTTAATTAGTTATTTAATTATTTAATTCTGCATTTGTTTTGTTTTGTTTTGTAATTTGAAACATGGACTGAATTTTTTTTTTATCTTTACACTAAAAAGGTGTTAAATCCTTTATTAATATTTAATAAATTAATAATAATAGTAATTAAATGTTTTAATAATTTTATAATTTAATTCTACATTTGTTTTGTTTTGTTTTGTAATTTGAAACATGGACTGAATTTTTTTTTTATCTTTACACTAAAAAATGTGTTAAATCCTTTATTAATATTTAATAAATTAATAATAATAGTAATTAAATGTTTCGATAATTTAATTCATTATTTAATTCTACATTTGTTTTGTTTTGTTTTGTAATTTGAAACATGGACTGAATTTTTTTTTTATCTTTACACTAAAAATGTGTTAAATCCTTTATTAATATTTAATAAATTAATAATAATAGTAATTAAATGTTTTAATAATTTAATTAATAATTTAATTATTTAAATCTACATTTGTTTTGTTTTGTTTTGTAATTTGAAACATGGACTGATTTTTTTTTTTTATCTTTACACTAAAAAATGTGTTAAATCCTTTATTAATATTTAATAAATTAATAATAATAGTAATTAAATGTTTTAATAATTTAATTAATTCTACATTTGTTTTGTTTTGTTTTTATATATATAATGATAATTATTATAATTAATATGATTATTATTGTCATCATTGTAGTATTAATTATTATTTTGTTATAACATGTATAAACGTATAAACATATTTATTATCAATAATAATAATAATAATTATTATAATATCTCTTTGTAACGCTGATCCAAAGAAGATGAAGATGATTAGGAAATAAAACAGTATGTATTAAAGAACTCAGAATAAGCAGACAAATAACAATCTAAACGATGTGAAACAATAGCGAACACTGAACACAGGGAATGGAGGAATTTAAGAACTGATACAAACAAGGAAGTGAACAACACACAGCTGTGATGATAATCAGTGTCCATAGAAACGCAATGGTGGGAAAACAGACAAAGGGGAACATGTGACTATAGAAAAAAAACAAATTAAAAGTCCACGAAAACGGAAATAAGATGAAAACAGCATCTAAACAGAACAGAACTGTGGCACTCTTTCATTATAAATACTTTTTGTTTTGTATTTGAAACATGGACTGTGCAAGGATGTTCAGAATATATTTTTGTACACTTATTAAATGAACAATATAATACTGATAATACTATTTAATTATAATACTTTTAATATTTAATGATAGTACTTTTATAATATGTAATATACCCATTATGTGAGTTATATAAATATATTTGTACCACAATATCTAAAGGAATCTATAATTATTTTGACGCGTTTTTCTCTCTGTTTCAGAATTCTTTCTGGAGTTGCTGGACAACTCGGAAAAGTCGCTGAACGACATGTTTGTGCGCACATATGGCAAACTGTACACGCACAACTCTGAGATGTTCGAGGACCTGTTCTCCGAGCTCAAGCGCTACTACACCGGTGGAAACGTGAACCTTGAGGAAGTTCTGAATGACTTCTGGTCGAGACTTCTGGAGCGCATGTTTCAGCTGCTGAACTCTCAGTACACCTTCACTGACGACTATCTGGAGTGTATCAGCAAATACACAGACCAGTTAAAACCATTTGGAGATGTTCCACGCAAGCTCAAGGCCCAGGTCACCAAGGCCTTTATTGCGGCTCGCTCGTTCGTTCAGGGACTCATGGTGGGTCGGGAAGTGGCCAACAGAGTGGCTAAGGTAAGGCATCTATTTTTACACAAGTCTTCCTGGTCTTACTCAGCTTTCACTGGACGTCTAGACGGGTCAGTGGCCTTCAGCGTCTGTCCATGAAATAGAGCCCACAGCGCCAGAGATCTGGAATAAACACCAGTGAACCAGAGAGTTGTGTTTAGCTGCTATTATATTATATTATATTATATTATATTATATTATATTATATTATATTATATTATATATTGTATAATAATTATTGTTATACAAGTGCATATAATACATTATATATATAATTATATATATAATTTATAATAACATTTTTGTTTGGTTATGTATTATTATTTTACGTTTGTATAAAAATTATCAGGAATATTTTCAATTATTAATTTATAAATTATTTGATAAATAAAAAAAATAAAAAAAATAAAAAGTATATATATATACACACATGTGTGTATACACGTGTGTGTGTGTGTGTGTGTGTATGTATATGTGTATATGTGTATATGTGTATGTATATGTATATGTGTATATATATATATATATATATATATATATATATATAATATAATATATATATAATAAAAAATAATAAAAATAAAATAATAATAAATGTGTGTGTGTGTGTGTGTGTGTGTGTGTGTGTGTATGTATATATATAGTTTTTTTTGTATTATTATTATTATTATTAATTTATTTATTTGTATTTATTTTTATATTATTTATCAAATAATTTATAAATTAATAATTGAAAATATTCGCGAAAATATTCGACCTGGGCCTTTTTTCTTTGGTTATGTATTATATTATATTTTATTTGTGTAAAAATTTTCTTGAATATTATTAATTAATAAATTATCTGATGAATAATTTTGAAGCTATATATATATATATTTTTTTTTTGGGGGTGGGGGTGGGGGTATTAATATTATATTATATTATATTATATTATATTATTTTAGCATTATATATATATATATATATATATGCAAAACGTAAACCATAAGCATGTGCATATTTTTTAAAAGCCATTTATTAGTATGTAGTTTTCTAAAGGCCACTAGGTAACATGTTTCCATCTGTGCTAATGCATCTTAACAGCACAGAAGCCGTGTATGATCTTTGATGTGACAGCTGCACACTGGACAGGTTACGACTCCAGCGATGAGCCGAGATGCCCTGCGGAGCGAGGGACTCTTTCTGAAGGGAAGATAAAAGCGTGTGGCCTTGCAGCAACAGCGGGAATCTCTCAGACCACTCTTTGATAGCTCGTCTCAATCACATGTTCCGCTGGATGTTGATGCTGTTTAATGGCTTACTGGATGATTATAAGAATTATTGACATATTTCCGACTGAAAAAGCCCAGAGAATGTAGTGAGGCAGCCAGGCCTGGTCTGTTCGGAGTGCTTTTGCTTAGATAATAGTTAAGCTGCTTTTGTGTTTGTGTCATCTGTGATGCTAAAGGTAGTAAGAAATTGGCTGTTGTTTTTATGCATTATACTGCCATCTGTGATGTCATGAGCTCATCACATCTGGCTCATGAGGGTTGGGCAATATACACTCTAAAAATGCTGGGTTGTTTTAACCCAACTTTGGGTCAAATATGGACAAACCCTACCCTGGAAATCCAGAGTTCTCGCGAGAGCACAAGTTGAATTTGCTCAGCGAGTTTACTCTGGCGTCGAGTAATGATGCTCATTAAATATGCCCCTCGATCTGAGCTGCACCAATCACATCGGGTTATCTGATATAGGCGGGCCAGAGGCGGAGCTAAACAGAAGACGACAGCGCTGTGACGTCGAAGTCATTAGTAAACATTGCAAGATGGCTATGGATGAACACCAGTTGTTTGAAACGGCTTTGGCCGCTACAATGAACGAGTTAGACTTGGCTTTTTCTCTAAAAGAGCAACAGAAGACGGCGCTCGAATCCTTCCTTTGCATGAAGGGCGTTTTTTGCTGTTTTGCTGACCGGATACGGCAAGAGTTTAATCTACCAGTTAGCTCTGGTGGGAGCTAAGCGAATGGGGCTTGTTGTGATTGGTTCAGTGGTATCCAATTGCGTGCAGTGAGATTTTCAAATGCATGCTTGGTGCCGCCCCTCGAACTGGCCGATTTTCATTAGTCGATGCCAGACCATTAATCTTTCAGATTTCCAGGCTAGACAAACCCAAACATTGGGTTAAAAATTTTATGTAGAGAGATTTTAGGCAGAGAGACAATCAGGTCCACATAAATATGTTTGAATCTGAGTTCACATGAGTTTGATTGAAAGCCTGAGCTGGACTATTCTTAGCCAATCAGGCTGTATTGTCTGTAATGTCAGCTCTGGCCAATCGAGAACAGCAGAAAGAGCCTCAAATATATATGTGTTTGGTAATGATGTATAATTGTCATTAGGAGAAGGGTTATTGAGGAACGCTTCAACGCTGCTTGAGACTTGAGATACTTGAAACAATCAGCCTACAATTACTCTGTTGGACTCTCCAAATAGTTTTAACAAAATGTATAATAGCTAACGTTAAGTTGCAACAAAATTGCACTAATCCTCTAATTTAATTGTAAGTGTTTTAGGAGTGTATGAGGAGTGTGCGACACGAGGAGTGTATATATACAGTATGCACAACTATTGAACAATTTTTCTAAGAATAAACCCCTAAGATTTAAACTTATATTTTACTCAAATATCTCAAACTGTGCAGTTTGATGAGGACAGATGTGCTGATACTTTTCTAAGTGATTAAACTTAACACCCTAGCAACCACATAGCAACACTCTTGCAACTCTTGCTTTATGGCACCACTCACTGAAATCTTGTTTACTGATTTTTTATCTTAATTGATATTGATTACAAAAAGGAGTTTATATATCTATATATATACACACACAAGCATATATATATATATATATATATATATATATATATATATATATATATAGAGAGAGAGAGAGAGAGAGAGAGAGAGAGAGATGTCACAAATTGTGGTTGTAGAAACACAGAAAGAGGAAGAGAATTTTTTTTTTTTTTAAGAAGAGAATTTTTAGCTATTTTGTAAAATTTTCATGGAAAATGCCGATTGGTGAAGGTTTTTCTTGTTCTGTAGTAATTTAGAAATCCATCTACTGGTGCTTCAGAAAAAATCCAGAAGAGCTCCACTTTTCAGCAGTAAAACCATTAATACACTAATCTTTGTTTATTTATTTATTTATTTATTTATTTGAAGCTACAAAGAACACACTGTAAATCCCCCAAAAAAGCTTCTTAAGTAAATGAAATGGTGTTCAAAGAAATGCTGTCTGCAACAAGCCCTAATCTGCGAGGTTTGTGATGTGTGTGTATGGCAGAAGTGTGTTTCAGAGTCTCTCGCTGTGTATCAGATCCAGCACTAATGGCTGTGCTGTGATTCACTGTGTGTTGTGTGCTAATGGACCGGGCTGTTTTCATGGACCTGTGTGGGGCAGTGATGTCACTGACCTGATGAAGGAGACCCGGAGAGAAATACGCCAAAATGTTGTTTACATGCACAAGCACACTCATACACCCAGCCTCATACTGGAGTCATTCTGACATGTTGTTTGTTGCTGTGAAAAACAAGATATTTGTGCTTTGCTATTAATTTAAAGAACTTGATGTTCCTGCTATTCAGATCACTAAAAGTTTGATTAAATAAATCTTTAGTTTTATAATTGGATTTTTAAAATTGCAATGTAAAGGAGATCAATTAGTCATTAACAGATTATAATAGTTATATCTATGAAAATGTTTATTTTTTTATTTTTTTTTATCTGTTTGAATTATAATATAATATAATATAATATAATATAATATAATATAATATAATATAATATAATATAATATAACATAATATAATATAATATAATATAATATAATTAATATATTATAATATAATATAATTAAATTAAAATAATATAATATAATGTAATAAAATATAATATAATATAATATAATATAATATAATATAATTAATATAATGTAATGAAATATAATTAATAAAATAAAATAAAATAAAATAAAATAAAATAAAATAAAATAAAATATAATATAATATAATATAATTGGAGCATCTGTGCTTGTTTATCTTATTTTTAAGTACGTGTATTTTTAATATCAGTGTGCAGAAATCAACTGGAACACGTTACGTCTGCTCAGGAATAAACAGCTCCGGTTACACATTTGGGATTAATTGCAATCCGAGGCTTCGTCGCTGGTATGTTTTCTCTGAATTAAGCACTGAAAATCCTCTCGTGTTAGATCATGAGAACTCATGCTTTGGAGAACTCATGCTTCATGCCGTCCCTCTCGACTGAAAGGGGCACGAGATGTTTTTCTCCAGAGATATGAAGATAACATTATTTAAATTGCTTCAAAACAGCATTAGAGTATTTAGAGTTTCAGAGTGTGAACTACAACTGTGTATAGTTACTAAAAGGGAGAATAATGAAGTAAAAAACAAAAACTTAAAACAGCTTAAAACACATTTAAATTCATGTGAATGCAAAGTTCTAGCAAATGATTACAGGCCCAACATTAAATATTGATATATAAAATGCCAAACTTTCAAGTTGTACTTTCAAGTTTTAAAATGTAACAGCAATCAGGGCTCTGAATCTGTTCAATGAACGAAAACAAACTAAATACGTTTCGACAGGAACAATTTTGGCATGAGTAAAAGTAATTAAGGCTTAATGTACGCTTAATATGAAATAGATTTATGTATTTACTACTGTATATGTTTTTATTTGATTAGCTTTTTGTTTAATTATGAAAGAAAACGGCATAATAAAACGAGCCCTGTATAGCCTACGAATGTCATTTCTCAGAGAGAATTATTTAAAAGAAATTAGAAACCGTGGAGTAAGTTTAAATTTCTTTTAAATATTTTGGTGTTAAATCAAAATGAATGGTTTAAACAAAGTAAACAACATAATTTTATTTTTTTTTATTTTTTTTTTGGAGTGTAGCTACACTGTATGACAAATGTTTGAACAATTTGTAAGAATGCATTAAAATACTTAAGTATGTACAAAGTATGCATGCTTCCATTGGCGTCCATGTTTGTGTACTTGCATATAGAGTATATTTCTGGCTTTTAATATCGTCAGTGGTCAGAAGAACGAAGGTAAATATATAGGAAACATATTTTTTTCAACCAGGATATTGAGGTTTTAAGTTCAAAGGCAGCCTAGAATTTATTTACAGACATAAATCTTGATCCTAATGTCCCGCTGTTCAAAATAAACATGTTAGCACCGTTTATATTTGGTCTAGAAAGAGTTGCTATGGTGCATAGCTGCATTTAAAAATAAAGGGAACTTGACCTTAAAGCGAACTCTGCAAGTTTTCCATACTTCTGTCAGGCTGTTTCGTTAAAAAAGAAACTCTTTTCTTACAGATGGGAGGATAGAGTTGCCTAGTTCAATAGGATCAGTAGTCTGTCTGTCTGCTGAACAGACGTCTGTTAATGTCTCATTGATGGTCTCCCATGGGAACGCCACCGGTTTTCAAGTGCACAAACCTGTGTTGTTAGAGAGCCGAGCTCGCCACACTGTTTACAAGGAACGCCACATTCTGTGTAAAAAGAGCGATATTTAATATCTTTGTTATAATATAGAGTGGTTTATGCTTTAGTTGCATAAGGACTCCTCATTCACAGTGTTATTTTAGTTTCATTGAGGTTCTATTATAGTTTTTATTGTGTGTTATTTCAGTTTAAGTAAAAAAAAAAAAAAAAAAGTACGTTTTGAAAAATATATTTTATTTTATTCCATGAGAGAATATAGATCTATCTATCTTTATATATATATATAGACATACACAATATCTTTAGTTTTACATTTTCCTTTTTCAATTTAATTTGTTACATTTTTAGTACTTGTGTTTTGTCATCTTTAGTGGTTTTTTTTTCTCTTTCAAATATGTATTTAGTTTTTTATTAATTTAAAAAAAAGTTTAATAAAGAAATAAAAAATCATATTTTGTTTTCAATTAATGGTTATTTTATCCCAAGTAACAATTTTTATTTATAAATATCATTTATTTATTTAAAATTATTATTATTATTATTATTATTATTTAGTATTATTATTTAATTATTTAATTTAATTATTATTATTTTTTATTTATTATTATTATTTTTTTATTTTGTTTAATTATTATTATTTTTTTATTATTATTATTTCGTTTCCTATAATAACCCTGCGTCTTGATTTAGTACGGCTGTGTGCATTTGTGTTGGCCGGTAATTGAGCGTCAGACTTGTCAGAGCCCGTGTTGTGACATTATGTCGGTGCGTTCCTGGCACTGCTGTGTCCCTGCTGACCCCTGACATTTGAGACGTGGCTAAAGTGCAGACTCTGTCAAGTGCGGCACCTTTCATCGGAGAGCGGCGGGTGGCCCAGGGGTGCAAACCTAACACCGTATGACACTCTGGTCTGAGCCTGAAGAGCTGGCCTGGGAGTGAAGGGGACCGTCGGAGATCAGGAGACAGATCCCCGGCGCAGAGGCTCTGATATTCTCCTTTTAGTCAGCGGCCGTATGTCGGGGTTCGTCAAAAAAGCAGTCGTCCGCAGCTGTCTGAAGCAGTCACAATGAGCTGATGGGTAGAGCTGATAAAAGATAAAACACGGCTCTTCACCTTCACCTTCAGATAGCGGGTCCGGCGAGGACACTAGGGCTGACTTTTCCGCCTGTCCTAGCCGACTGTTAAGATGGGGCTTTTGAGTGTACAATAAGTGACACTGGACCAGCCTCACTGGGACCGTCTTTCTCTTTTACTTTTCATTTGAAAATCCAGCCAGCCGTGTGTCCTTCCTCCACTGAAAGAGCCTTTGAAAGTGCACAGATATAAAGCGAAGCAACGAACCCGTTACAAAACTCGCACACAGATCTGAAACGAGAGAATTGAAAATCTGTTCAATTCACACACATATTTTGTAGATGTGAGAAATAAATATTTATTTATTTATTTATTTACAATACGGTCGCATTAGTTATTGCATAACATAAGCTAACACTGGATAATATAGTTTTACAGCATGTATTAATCTTTGTTAATGCATTTGCATTCATGTTTTGTTTGACTATGTTCACAGTGAATTAACTTGTGTTAACAGATGCATGATGTATTGGTAAATGTTGAAATTAACTAACTAAGATCAATAAATGAACAAGTATTATTTATTGTTAGTTCATGTTAACTAATGTGGTTACTAATTTTGACAAATTAAACATTATTGTAAAGTGTTACTTGTTTGTTGTTGAAAAAGCACATGCAGGGCATTACAGATAGAGAAAAGTGCTGTGCCAGGACAAAACTTTTTTTATTTTTTATTTTTATTTTATTTTTTATTTAATTGTATTTAATTGTATTTAATTTCAATTTTTTTTTTTTTTATTATTATTTTTTATTATTATTATTATTATTATTATTTGAATGTTTCTCATTAAATGAAAGCGTGGTGTCGCTGGCAGTCACTGAACTGCTCTTTAGTTGACTGTTTGTATCTCTTTGATTCAATTTGCTGGTGTTAATGAGGGTCAAACTATTGTTCCTATGATGCTGTTTAAATGTTACCATCTCCATTTTAATTACTCGCCAAAGGCATTTTTATTTGCATTTGGCTCTTAGTGAGCATTTAACTAATATTCCGGGTTAAATACAAGAATTCCACAGAAAATACGTATGAATATGTACCAGGAATCATCTTACAATGTGAATCTAAAGTCTAAAACATTACCCAGAAGAAACACCATTGGAACTATCAACTTTTTTACATCTGAGGATATTTTTTTGTGTGTGTGTGTGTGTGTGTGTGTGTGTGTGTGGTATTTACACTAACAACTTGACATTAGCATATACTGAGCTCTGACTATTCCTTTCATTTTGGATTTTGCGTACATGTTACCTTCCAACAAAATACTACCATGGAAATTTGAACACTATGAACACTTTTCTATGGGCATGATTGGTTGCCTCATGCCATTTTACAGCAGGGAACATCAAAAGTGGTTGTTTGTGATTGCACATTGGCCATTCCTTGGCTGAAAAGAGCATAGCCTACAAATAAAACCCTGGTTACTTCCATCAAAATTGTTCTCAATAATGTCTCATTAAAGCCTATTGTATGTGAAGATAGTGTGTCGATAAATGTGTCGCATTCACTAACCGTGTCTAAAGTGCCGCCTTGTCGGGATAATATAAGCATCTTTGGCCTTGTTTTTCACAAAGTAATTTTTTTAAATAGACCCAGGGACAGTTGTGGGCCATGTTTATCATTCCCTCAAGGGATGAAATCATGATTTGTGGATGTGTTTTAAAATTATTATATGTAAATGTCTTGTGCTAATGCACTCCCTCATACTGAATCATTTGAATGAGAGAAAGAACAAACTGGTATATGCGTACACACTTCAATCTGACATTCTTGTAAAAGCACTCAATCTGTCACCCCGAATTTCACGACCCTTAATATTGGCACAAACTCATGATTAGCACCAGCGTCGTATAATCTTTATGGACATCCAGCCATCGGGAAACCACGTCGAATCTGTGTCCTCTGGAAGTTGTTGAGGAAGTGTTAGTATCTATCAGGGCATCTAAACACAATAAAGCGCCAGTAGAGCGAGATCCGCCGCAGTCGAGCATGACAGATACAGTGACTGAGCTCTTGTCTTTATTACCTCGCTCACACGTGTGTGTGTGTGTGTGTGTGTGTGTGTGTGTGTGTGTGTGTGTGTGTGTGTGTGTGTGTGTGTGTGTGTGTGATCTGCGGTGCGGCGGCGTGCTAACCGCAGCAGAGCTGATTGTTTTGGAGCCAGTGTCTCGGCTGGGCGGTTAAACTATCACAGTAGCTCTCACTGGCTCTTGTCCTCAGATGCCGTTCAATTAGAGAGAATTGGTAATTGTAGGGCAAACCTGCATGTGGGATTATGGGACTGTGGCATAGGAGATGTGGTGAAAGAAAGAGGTTGTGAGGCCCGTAATATAAACGCTAATGCTTTTAAGCAATGCAAGCTTTTTGAATTATGAACAGAAAGCATTGCATTCTCAGCGTTGCCACTAGAGGTGCTGTTGTGATCATTCATTTAAATGGTCTTCTTTATCGTCAGTTTTCTCTTTCAGGGGTGCGTTTCCCAAAAGCATCGTTAGCCAACAGTGTTCGCAAGTTCCATCGTTATCAGCATAGTTCAACAAATCAGTGTTTCCCGAAACCATCGTTCTAACGAACATTCGCAAACAGCATCGCAAAGTTGTGTAGTTGGAACGACAGCTCTCGACCTGTGGTTAGAAGCAGAGTTTCTAGTTTGCATGACATGTGGACTTAATAAATCCTTATCTTGAGCAAAATAAGCAAGCTGACATTCAGTACAACCTGTGTCTTTTATTTAGAATACATACAAATGTCATTTACTTCTTTTAGTTTGTCAAGAGATTTAAATCACCGTCTTTGAAGAGTGCGCATGTGCGAACGTGCTCTAGTGCGTAAGAACGAGCCTATGATTGAATCTGGAAATAAAGCAAAATAACTGAGAGAAATTAGAAATAGTCCTCAGATGTCATGTCTGTAATTTATAGCGAAACATCTAGCGTTAATTCGATCTCAGACAGATTCATTGAAATAAGTTATTACTCCACCACGTGTGTGACATCATAAACCAACGTGGTTGAACGACCACTTTGCGACAATAGAGACAGTGCGCAATGCGTCATAATCTGAAAACCACTCCCACCGGGGGGGAAAACCATCCAACCGTCTCCATTGACTTTGCATTGCGAGAGGCTGCCTCCTTGTCAGATGGATAACAAAAGACAGAAAAATACCTAAAAGCTGCTGTGTGACAAGGTGTACAGCAGACAAGCTAAAAAAAACAGATTTTTTTTTTAGAATCTTCCAAAACGTAAAAGCCAGCCTTTAAGGAGACAAAAGTGGATACAGGCAATAAGACGTGAAGCTTTTGGACGAATAGGCTACCAATTGGCCCAAGCTACAGCTACTTGCACGCATAGCTAATATATATATATATATATATACAGTATAGCTAATATAGCTTTCTAATAGCTAACCTGTCCCATTATGTTAGTAGCAGTGTGTGTTTTGATCGTAGGTGAAATGTTGCTGTTACCTGGTGATTCGATCAAATAGTTGTAGATATCAGGGTATTTCACGTTGGGCCATTCAGTCGGTTAATTTTTCCCAAAAAAAGGAAGGTAAGGAAAACGGGCACTGACATAGACCAATCAAATGTAACTTCTCAATATATCTCCTCCTCTCAGGTTCACATAGGGTGGTGAAATAAGCAATCGACATGGTTAAAATTATGATTTTTTTTTTTTTTTTACAATATCATGTCGCGTTCCAGTGGGCGTAGTTCTCAGAGTAGTTCAAGAACTAGTTGCGCTCTGTCTCAATTGATCCACTTTTATGTCCTGAAACAACCGTCTTTTGGGGTCGACAGCTTATAAAAATGTATTTCTTGGTTGCTTGTTTGCTGTACACCTTGTCACACAGCAGCTTTTAGACATTGTTTAGTTTTTTGTTTTAAGTCATAAATGACAAGGAGGCAGCCTCTCGCAATGCAAAGTCAATGGAGACGGTTGGATTATTCCTATGCTATTATAGTATTTATTAATATTTTGACTTAAAAATATATATTTAGCTTTATATTTAGTGGTTTAATGGCACAGACATGTATGTGCAATATGTGCAAATTGCAGTGCACATGTGTTAGCGTATAAAAACATGTATTTTTATATGTTTTTGGTCCTTTCTTTCAGTAAAGATATGAATGTTCAGCTCCATAGGATAATTTTATTGCTCAAAGGTTGCTGTTTCAGCTCTCGGGAGACCTTAATGGAGATTTTAATGTTTAATTGAAGTACCACCGTCTCTGTGATGTTTCTTATAAAATGCCTTTAGAAAAATGCAAATTAGACACAAATAAGAAAAGCATCTGACAAGCAGAAGCGATTGCAATTGTAAAGAGATTGTTTCTCCTCTCTTTTGGATTAAAGGTCCTGTCGAGTGTGTAAACACATTGTGCTGAATAAACACACGTGTTTCAGAAGTGTGATCATGCAGCAGAAGCGTAAGAAATGTTGTTGTGTGGGTTGTTTCTGTTGCCTTGGGCATAAGCAAGGTGGTTTGTAAAGTTCACATTAGTTTGGCTTAGTTTGTGAAAGATGTGTTGTCATGTTAGTTTAAAATATTTCCATCCATCCATTCATTTTCCAAAACCGCATTTCCTATGTAGGGCTGTGGGAGTTTAATATTTACTCGAATGAATGAGGTCAACACAGACGTTAAGCTAACAGTCCACCAAACTCCAGCTCCAAGTATTGTAATTTGTGACCCTGGATCACAAAACCAGTCATAAGTCGCACGGGTATATTTGTGGCAATAGCCAACAATATATTGTATGGGTGAAAATTATAGATTTTTCTTTTATGCCAAAAATCATTAGGATATTAAGTAAAGATCATGTTCCATGAAGATATTTTGTAAATTTCCTACTGTACATATATAAAACATTTATTTGTGTGAGTGAATGCAGCGAATCGTGAACATAAATGGACAACTTTAAATGCGATTTTCTCAATGTTTAGATTGTTTTGCACCCTCAGATTCCAGATTTTCAATAGTTGTATCTCGACCAAATATTGTCCTATCCTAACAGACCATACATCAATGGAAAGCTTATTTATTCAGTTTTCAGATTATGTATAAATCTCAATGTCAAAAAATTTACCCATGTGACTGGTTTTGTGGTCCATAATATATTTATACTTACCCTTCATGTTTGGGTGAGACAATAACATGTTGCTTTAAGCAAAGCATTATTAATATTAAATTAATTGTGATTAATCATGCTTAGCTTTCCCATTCGTATGTAAATGTATTAGAATTGTAAAATTAGTTAGTATTGTGCAAAAATGTGAATGCGTATTCAGAGGATGCTAGATTCACATTTCCTCTTTTCCCACTTTTCTCTCTGTCTTTCTAGTTGACAGATGGCGTGTTGACTCTAGCCGTGTTAGTTCACTGGCAGTGCATCAGTGTTAATGATGCTGGCCGAACATGCCTAATGTCCGAAAGAAAGGGCATGTGATGCTGGCGTGAGTGCTAATGTAGATCTTTAGAGAGATTGAGCTTTATTTGGATTAGTAGGGCAGTGCACTAGTTTGTGTCATTGCCGGCAGATTTCTGTACTTGCATTCCATCTTTTGTGAAAAATAAACAGCAATGATTGCTGAAATGGAGAGCTCCAGTAATGTGTACGTTTATAGGCCATACCATAAGTTACGCTTTTCCATTGGTTTTTGGATTATTGCAGAAAATACGTTTTGTGATTCTGAAAAAATTCCTCACAAATGAACACAACATTTATGAATTTTGAAGCCTAAATACAAGACAAGTCTAAAGGCAGAATATAAATGAACTACACACGGTCGCATGACTTCAACGTCACCATCGCTAAGCTACTAACTCTTTCAATCTTTATTTTAAAATCTTCAAGTTGGACATTTTGAGTTTGAATAGTTTGCAAGAGTGCGAGAATAAAGTTAATAATAATAAGTTAAATGTATGAATTATAGCTTACTCAAATATTTCAAGTTAAAGTAACACTATGGAACTTTTCCTCTGTGGTCGCCCTACAGGTTGGAAGTGGAATTGTCTCATTAGAACTACAGAAACGCGACCCGATCTGGCAATCTTATAGAGTGGTTATAGCAGATAAAGGACCACAAAGCAGAGGCATAAGTGCCTTTCACCCTGTTACAACTTGATGAACCACTGAAACAATTTTGGAAACATTATTTTAAGGTATAAAATCTTCCGTAGTGTTGCTTCAAGAGCAATTAAAATGTAGCCTGGTAATACCAAACTCTGCTACTTCGCTTTTGTAGATTTAAAAATCTTGCTTTCTCCTGTTGTTTGATTTCATGGAAACAGACACCAGTGATTTTGTCAAGAGATCTCTTATTTATTTTATATAAGACATAGGAAGAAGAGACAATGGATAAAACGAAGGTCTTGATTCAGCAGCCTTTCCATCTCTTCCTGATTTTCGGACAGAAGGGCTTGGTTTTTATACCATTAGCATCTCTCTGCCATAGACAAAGACTATCAGTTATTGTATATGTTGACCAGAAAACTGCATTATCAGAAAAACACATGATGTGAAACACATGATTATAATGTAACTAAAACAGTACATCACCAGAGAAACATGTGGTTCCCATTAACAATGTATCTCCTTATGCTATGCTCGGTGAAAACACTACACATACATTTCAGTCTAACTTCAACACGCACTCACCCAAAGTCTCTTCTCCATGATTCACAAAATACAATGATTATAAATGATTATAAATGTATATAAAAAATTATAACACAGATACATAATACTACTGATTAATAATACTACTGATTATGAATATTAATAAAAAATAATAATAATACTAAAAACAATATTAGATAAAAATCTTAGATAAAAATTTTAGTCTTCACTTTGCTTCGTAGACAGAGTCTGGAAGGGCATAATTGAAAAGCGTTTTCTTTCTCGCGGGGGGGCGCTTGTCTGAAGTTTAAAATCATTGGTTACCCGTAAGCCAATCACATAACGTTTGGTTATGGCGTGTGTTATGCGCCGGCTCAGCCGCATCTAACTTCCACTGTAAACACATGTATGATGCGAAAACAAAACCACAGAGCGAAATACCGGAGTGAACATGGCTGTGAACGACTTTTGCAGATTATGTGAAGTAAATCTACGCATCCACGGTACAATCAGCGTCTACGTCACGGCTCTCAGCCCGCCCTCTGTTCGTTGATTGGCCAGGTGTTTTCAGGCCGGAGGAAAATGGAAAGCTATAACGCTGTCTCAGACTGAGTACTGAAGCGAAATGAAATTGAGCAGAAGTACGAAGTCTGACGTAGTCAGGCTAATTAAAATGAGTACAAAATAAAAATCTGCTATTTCTGCTTACTTAAACTTAAAAAAAAATGTATATAACTGATTACCTCAAATCTTTTGAGTTTTGCCAACTTATTTGGGTTTACAGTGAGTGCATTAACAAATATAACTTTGGATTTAAAAAAAAAATGTATTAATAAATGTTGAAATTACCGTTGACTAAGATTAATAAATCCTGTAGAAGTTGTGTTTATTGTTAGTTCATATTAAAGGAACACGCCGACTTTTTGGGACTTTACCGTATCCCCCAGAGTTAGATGAGTCCATAAATACCTTTTTCATCTCCGTGCGTGCCATAACTCTGTCTGACGCACCCACCGCTAGCCTAGCTTAGCACAAAGACTGGAGGTAAATGGCTCCAGCTAGCATACTAATCCCAATAAGTGACAAAATAACGCCAACATTTTCCTATTTACATGTTGTGATTTGTATAGTCACAGCGTGCACAAATAACAAGGTCACATGAGAGACAGCCATCTTCTAACCGTATACACACTGGGAACTATATTCTCAGAAGGCGAAGCACTGCTACTTCTGTGGAGTGATTTACTCCAACTCTGAGCGAACTCTCTGCTCCTCACCACGGGGCTTCTCAGGCGCTGCGAGATAATCACTCCGCCCAAGTAGCAGTGCTTCGCCTTCTGAGAATATAGTTCCCAGTGTGTATACGGTTAGAAGATGGCTGTGTCTCATGTGACCTTGTTATTTGTACATGCTGTGACTATACAAATAATCAGAATATCGTCCGCTGGTGTAGACACTAATATAGTTATCGAGAGTTATCTTTAAAGCTACACTGTGTGATATTTTCCCCCATCTAGCGGTGAAATTGTATATGACTACCCAGTGAATATTAGTTTCTGTTCCTTTCAATTCCGAGGGCATTTTAACTCCTACGGTGGCCGTATTATTCCAAGATTAACATGGCTTCCAGTTCGACTTCGTCCAATTGCGCCTTTAAAACTATTCATCACCTGTGTTCCGTCGCAGCACAGATTTATGTTACAAGGTAAACAATACTTTTTCACCATTGACGCGAGGAAAAGTAATGCAAGTTATACTAGAGGTCGTTCTGGCGTTATGCACAACCATGCTATGGTTAGACAAGCAACTATAAAACTTCGACATTCGAATTTACACAAATAGGCTGAATTACCTGTCGAGAAGAAAGCAGGCAACCTCGGTGTCCGTTTTAAAATCTTTGCTCCTCATGAGCTCTTTCCATCTGGGAAAAGTTACTCCAGTATTGACTTTGGTCTTGCTGATTTGCCTGTCACGTTGACGTTTTAATTCTCTCTTTCGCTTCCTTGGCGACTCTGCTACATGTCCTCGAAAATAAGCGTGATCCTCCATCTTCAGCAATCTTTCAAATCTGCCGGCAGTCGCGAGTAATCTCCCCCCTCGCATTCGTCACGGTGTCACTGAGTGTAAAACGCGAAAGGCGAAGCTTGAATTTCCAGGTATGTCCCTCTTTGGCGAATGTATTTTCAAGATGGAGGCGCAACATGGCGACCGGCATTCGAGCGACTTGCTCGTATGTATTATAAATGGCAGATTTTACGCTTATGAGAATACTTTATTAGTTGGTGGAAGTAATTGCACATGAATAAGCACATATACTTTTGATAGAACAAAGTGCTAAGAATCAACTTAAAAAGTTACACAGTGTAGCTTTAAAGTTATAGTTCTTGGTGCGAACTGGCCGTTTTTTCTTGTAAAACATACTCATTTTTGTTTTATTAAGGAGTAAGAAAAATTGTTTTTTACAGTGTACCGAAGTCACACTTAAGACCCAAGAAGTTCTTTAGTTGAAGTCGTGAGCAGCCCAGAGTCTTCATGTTAGCTTCTGCTTCTTATTAACTACTTATGTCACTTCTTGCACCTTCTCAGCCCTTCTCTGACATTTGAAACGAAAGAGAGGAACAGAAGGAGGTGCTGCACCTTCAGGGATCTGATTATATCATATCCAAGCCTACACTCGCAAGCTGCTCCGTGCGAAGTTTCACTCATGTGTGTGTTGGGTTTGATTCTGGAGGCTCGTGCCAGATTGGATTGGGCATACTGTCATAATAACTGCGGATTAGATCCATCTGCTGACAGGAATGTTCTTTTTGTCGTGCCAAACGCCTCACTTTAGAGCAGCTCTAAGCTCGTTGCGTTGTATCGCGTCTCTTAACACCCTTCAAGGTTAATTCTGTGCTGCTTCCTAAAACCATTGGTCATATATTTTCATTCCCAGATGCGGCTGACGAGTCTCAGGATTTGTTCAGCAAGATTTCCCATGGGTCGGTTTACCCTGGCTATGTGGTTCAGCGCGGAATGAGAAATCAAATGTGCCAGGCTTAAAATGGAACACAATGTACCCAACAGGATTTCTGTGCAGTTGCTCAAAGCCATTTTATCTTCTCCCAGAACATGCAGCACAGTATATTATTGTCCTTTATGGGTTTTTATAAGCAGGACTCTCCGTTTCAGATGTATCCTGAAGGCGTTTCCTTACAGAAAGATTGAGGAGGCACTTTGCTCGTGCTTTTCTTCGCATCAACAGCATGCTGATATAATGATATCATTGTGCACTTGTGATTCGAATCCCTTTTAAGGGAAAACAAAAAGGGATTTGAGCATATGCTTCTTTAAGGGTTATGCTCTACAGTTTATATTACTCCAGATAATGATGCAATTGGATTGAATTCAATTTCACTCAGATATTTCTTGTAAATTTCACAAAGAGTTACAAGTAGAAAGTAGAAAAATTTAAATAGTGTATACACCAATAATATGAAGGCATATGAAGTGTGACCAAAAGATGAGAACATTTTTAACTTTGTATATGACCGTGGTGAATTGGTAACCAGTTATCATTCTGTTGAGCGGCTCAGAAGATGTCGTATAAAGACAAGCAGGTTCAGTTGTGGTTTTAGACATCCATTGTATTGTATTCCTGCTTGATTTCAAACAGAACCGGCTCTTTTCAGATCCTCAAACCGGATCTTAGGCATTACAATACATGAAACGCTCCATCAGAGCTGTTGGATAATGTGCATTATTTTGATAGATCTGAGCATCTAATGTAATCTTTAAATTGAATCTTTCATTTGATTTTTGTCATTTGAGTCATTGATTTGATCCTTTTTAGTTGTCTTCTTTTTTTTTAATCTTTGAATATTCTGAATCTAATCTTCGTATTGAATCATTAATCAATTTGAATCTTTTGAATTTTAGCTCTGATTTGAATCTATGAATTGAATCAAATCATCAAATCTTGCATCAAATGTCAGAACTATTAAAGGAAGTACTTAAATTAGATTGCTCTACATGTACCAGAACACAATTAGTGTTTACATTTCTATTCAGTGCCTTTAACATGATATGCTAATGATTGGAATGTTAAATAGGACCCAATATGCTTTTTTTCCATGTTCATCTTTCTTTAGTGTGTAATGTTGCTGTTTGAGCGTGAAAAAGCTCTGCAAAGTTACAAAGTCCCTCCAGCGGGAGTTCTTCTCTATATCAGTGTCAGTGTTTCTGAACTCCCTGAAACTCCTCCATTGTAGTCTTGAGTTTTCCTCCGGGAACGAACACGTCACAATATTCCTCATTTAAATAATTAATATGCAGAATAAAGGGGCGGGGTCTGGTTGAGTTAGTTAGTAGTGTGTTGAAACTGGTGGTTATGGTAAGAGGCAGGACATTTCCCAAACACACTCGAAGCGCTCGACCAATCACAACACACTGATCCAGCCGACCAATCAGAGCACAGTGTGCTTTTCAGAAGGAGGGGCTTCATAGAGACAGGAAGTAAACAGAGCGTTACTGACAGACTGGGAAGAGAGGAGCTGCAACAATGGAGAATATGGGGAAAATAATGTGTTTTTGAACATTCAAGCATGAAAACCTGTTCTAGTAGAGGCCAGAAACACAATCAAGACTTTGAAAAAGGACATAATAGGTCGTCTTTGGCCGATATTTTTTGTAAAGGTTTTTTCAACCATTGCATTAGTCTGTGACAATTCATAATCCGTGATCAAGGCTGTCTAAGACTGAATTTATTTTATTTAGTGTTGCATTAAGAAGAATTGAAATTAAAGTTTCTAAAATTAAAATGAAACACATGTGGTATTTCGTGGCTTCCAGGTTGCCAGCAAAAAAGTGTTAAAACTAGTGTCGGTTTTGGCCGTTGGCCTGTAAGCAGAATCACAGCTCGAGGGATTGGACGATCGCGACTGGCTCTGGTGTGAAAAAGGGGGATTTTATTGGAATTTGCTGCTATTGTGGAAGGCGTCTGAAGCCGGAGCTCATAAATGACTCACAGGTCTCTCTGTCCTCAGGAAATCTCGGCTGCTGATCAAGCTTACTGCATGTTGCATTCTCCATGGCTTAGCTCCATTCCTGGGCTTTTCAGATTGATTTGCGACAGGTATATCAGAGCATTGCGAGGAAGGCTGCTTTACTTTCATAAAAAATGCATTGTTTTGCATGCTGTCTAGCTGTGAAATGTAAAAAAACATGGAAATGACCTAGTTTGTGCTCCTTCATATCTTCTTGCATGTTGAACGCACGTCATATTTCTCCTCCATCACTGCTGGGCATTTCTTCTGCATGACAGTTGTGTCAAAGTTAAGATAGATTTTTATTAAATATAGGCAGTGGGCAAACCCGCAGGAACATTTTATTGCTCACAGGTTACGCTTTAATAACTCAGTGCTATGCGTGTACGTGAGCATGACTCTGGAATAAATCATTTTGTTGACCTCAAGTACCTACAATCTATAGTATTCATTGGCTTGAGGAATTTCATTACATTTATACATCAGTGTACTTGAACAGCTCCATTTTAAAGATATGTAGGTGTACTGTAGGTGTTTAAAAAAAATCTGGTCAGTAAGATTGTCTCTTTTGCTCGCCAAGGCTGAATGTAATTGATTAAAAACTGTGAAATATTTTTTTCTATTTGAATATATAGTAAATATATAGTCAAAGCTGAATTTTCAGCGTCATTACTCCAGTCTTCAGTGTCACATGATCCTTCAGGAATCATTCTAATATTCTGATTTGATGCTCAAGAAACATTTATGATTATTATCAATAATGTAAACAGTTGTGCTGCTGCTTCATATTTTTGTGGAAATCTTATTTTCAAGATTTTTTGATGAATAGAAAGTCCAAATGAACATCATCTAACATTATAACATTAAAAATGTCTTTACTGTAATTTATCAATTTAATGCAGTTTTACTGAATACAAATATGAATGTCTTTAAAATAATAATAAAATAAAACAAACCTACAAGCCCCAAACGTTCCAACTGTAATGTAATTGTTAGAATTTATTGCTGAAATTCAATAATGAGACATGTGATTCTTCATTTAGGGCATTCTTATTAAAAATATTATAATATAATAAATAATTACTTAATAATAAAAAAAAAAAAATTAGGCCTATTATTAGGGCCCAAACTAAAGAAAATGATTCTATATGATAATTATAAAAAAAAATAAAAAAATTATATATGTTTTGTTTCTCTGCACATTAAACATAAGTTGTCCTGTCAACCTCTCAGATCCTGTATTAAAGCATGAAAATAATCCCATGAATTTTTCCTCAGTCTCAGAGTACAACGAAATATCCTTGTGGTGTCCCTCGTTTAAAGTCACATTTGCTCGAGACAGTCTCTCTGTGTGTTCTTCTGCGTGAAGTTAATGTCTGATTAGGAAGCGCATGAGAAACACTGAGAGAGGCTGCTGTGAGGAAACTGCGTTCAAAGCTCTCCTGCGCTCAGCATTTGATGTCGGAGTGTAAAACGGGGAGCGTTTGATCCTCTCCGTTCACAGTCTCCAGGAGCTCCACAAACACTGCTGGATTTGGAGCGGGAGAGGAAGGGAAGTTTGGCGCTGTCTGGATCTGAAGGATCATCAGGATGATGAAGACAGGAAGAGTTTATCCTCCAATCCGGAGGTGTGACGCGGCTTCAGAGTCGCAACTGATCCCACGCTTGTTCTTTCAATTACGAGCCGATGGTAGAGTCGTGTAAAGCAAAGATTTTGAAGGGTAAATAAATCAAGCTTGACAGAATACACGTGTCTGAAACATTAGACAAGTTCTTTGTAAACTATCTCCTGTACAGAACAGGGCAAAGTAGAAACTGCAGGAGCTTAAAGCAAGAAAAGAAGCGCTTTTGCTCTATTGCAAAGAAGAAACTGAGGCTTAAGATAGTTAGCGTAGGCCGTGCTGCGTAGTCTATAGCCTATATTGTGTTCTGCCTACCATTTTTATTTTATTTTAAAACATTCGCTTATTCAGAATAAAAATGGTTATTTTGCTTTTTTTTTTAAAAGCCTTAACTCTTGGCAGTCCAATTATTTAGTTAAGAAAATTATGTATTTTATACTGCACATTTTGGAAATTGCAGTAGGCCGTCAAGGGTTGTCTGTGCATAAAGATGATGATGACTATTATTATTACTATTATCATATTTTCAGTGCTATTTTAGTATAATTTTGTACTATGTAATATTTATTAATATTTTGATTAAGCTGTTATTTTTATTATTTGTATCTAATATTTTATTTTATTTTAGCTTTATTTCAGTTACCAAAAATTATTTGTATTAGTTTTAGTTAATGATAACAGCACTTGTTTCATACGTTAAGTAAACGTATTTTATTTATTTTTTTTGTCTCAAAGTACATGTCACAAGGTAATTGTGAAAAAAATAAACAATCATAATATCTCAAATCCCAGTTAAAAGACAAACTTGCAATTGTGAGATGTGAACTCACAAAT